>NC_090923.1:102818474-103121504 GCF_040938575.1 Ambystoma mexicanum | reverse complement strand
TCCCATATAGGTCCATTCCTTTAACAACTCCCCCTCTTTCTTTGCTGCTGACCCACAGCTAAGTCACACCTACAGTTTGCTTAGTTACATTGTGGCATTTCTGTAGGAATTGATTGAATTATTGCTTTATTATTGCTTTATTATCTTGGTTTGCCTTATTTACGGCGTTCGTTTCAAGCGTGTGCTTTTTTTTCCTTGACTTTCATTTCTTTCATGTTTCTTCACACGTGAGCGTGGCGTTCCGAGTTGGAGCCCGCTCCGCGTCTTGGGGGCTGCGCGTAGGCCTGAAGGGCGCGCGTTCCCTCCCACACGCTGTTTCGGTCCTCAGGGACACATTGTTGCGAACGCTCACTGCGTTTTAGTTCAGGCGCGCGTCCCTGTTCAGGGCCGCGCCGTCTGCTTTGTTTGTTTTAGCGCGCGGCAGCCTGTGTCAGAAAGCTTGTATTCTGACAGGCTGCGTGCGTTTTCACTGGGTCTTTAGCACACGCTGTAAGTGTGCCACTGTTGGTTTAAAGATTGGCAGTTCGAGCCTGCTGTCAGCCTGGGGTTTTTTTTCTGTGAAAATGGAAAGTTAATTGGTTGGATTGTGCGTGTACACGAAGGTTCTTTACCATATGTTGTTTTTATAATTTTTCCCTCACGCTGCTCGCGTGCTTTTACTGCTCGTTGGCAGCCTCTGCCTTTGTGAGGCATAGGGGGCCCTCTCCCTGATATTAATACCTGAGGTATTTTAGGTTTAACCTGCTAGGCTTGCATGGTTTATCAGCTTGTCCGGCTGTTTGTTGATATATTATATATTCATATATATATATTCCGAGTGGAATACTGCCAAGTGCTGTCATGGATAAGGGGGTGCTCCCCTCCTCTGCTGATGCCAGCACTCAAGTACGTACTGCCAAGAAAAGTGACAGGTCTGGAGACATTGTGGGGGATCAATCCTGTCATGCCCAGCCTTCAGTGGCTCAAGCTATTCAGTCCTCGTTGGACACAGCTTTAACTGGTTTAAATAACACCTTGGCGTCTGCCTTTGACAGATTAATATCCCGCATTGCGGATTTCCACCCCTCCCATGAGGTTTCCCCATCTGTTGCAACCCTGGCCCCTAAAAAGTGTACGGCCAAAACTAAACATATCCAGGGACAATTCAGTCCCCCCTTGGCCATTTCTCCCATATCTTCCCCTAAAAGAACTTTAAAGAGAGGGTGGGAAGAGTCTCATCAACCTTTCACTTCCACACCCGGGCCTGCGCATGCGCGTTTCGCGCCTGAGGAGTACCCTATTGCGGTGTCATCCTCAGAAAGCTCTGTTGATTCTGATTCACCCCCTAAGAGGAGGAAAAAGAAAGTAACTTCTGTGCGCCCTCAGGAAGCACCCCTGCTTGATGGTTCAGCACCCCAGGTCGGCCGAGTGGCAGCCCTCTGAGGAGGTTTCCTCGTTCCTCAAATTCTGGGTAAGGCGCCCCATGCCCAAAGAGGATCGTAATAAGATGCGGTCGGAGTGTCCCAGACCTGTGCTGGCAGACAAGGTGGCTTTAGCGCCGGAAATAGACCAGTCTATGGCGGCTTTTCTGTCCCAAAAAGGGAAGGACCCCAAGAAGGTGGTCGATAAAGCGTGGCGTAGTTGCCAAGACAGACTGTTGGACATCCTGGGTCCAGTCACGCAGATTTTTGAAATGGCAGAAGAGGCGGCGGCCTCTAATACCCCGGTTGACGTTGACGCATTAAGGGGTTGGATCCAACGTACGGTATGCCTGCTCGGCAACGCCAATGCCTCCATATGTAGGGAGAGGAGAAAATCATTGTTGATGAGGTTGGATTCCAAGTTGGCAGACATGGCCGAAAGAGAAGGTGGCCCTTCAGCTCAGGGTAATTTATTTGGGGATTCTTTCCTGAAAGACTTGTCGGCTTATGTTCACACCTTTACAGCGTTGGACAAGGTGCAGGTTAATATAAAAAAGGTCTTTGCCCCAAAGGTTTTTAACAAGGCTGGACGAGGTAGGGCCCGCTCCTCTGGCCGATTTTCCCAGGGCTCCTCCCGTCCCCGCCAGTTCGCGCCCCGTGGCGCACACCATACCTCCTCTGCTCGGGGAGCACATACCCACTTCTACCCACAACAGAACTCGAATGGCAGAGGACGTGCCGGCAGAGGAGCCGGAAGAGCAAGAGGGCATTCAGGTACTTTCTCAGGTGCTAAAAGTTTTTTCCCTCAAAAGTTTAGGGGGCAGACTGGCCATGTTCCTTCCGCAGTGGGAGGCCCTCACTTCAGATCCTTGGGCGTTACAAACGGTTCAGGGTTATCAAATAGAATTCTATGCCCCACCTTGTCAGTTGTCCTTTCCCCTTCCTCTGGTGTTCGACGAAGTCAAACAGTCCCTCATAGATTTGGAGGTAAGGGATCTCATTTCCAAGGGGGCGGTAGTCCCGGCTTCTTACAAGGCCTCTCAGTTTCTAAGTTCCATTTTTATGGTTCCGAAACCAGACCAGGGGTTTCGCCCAGTAATCAATCTGAAAGCCCTCAACTCTTTTGTGGTGTATCACCACTTCAAAATGGAGGGAATTCATTTACTCAGGGATACCCTTCTCCCTGCGGATTGGATGGTCAAATTGGACCTCAAAGACGCTTACCTGGTTGTTCCCGTCTTTCCCCCGCATCAGGAGTTTCTCCAGTTTCAATGGGGGGGCGGGTGTGGCAGTTTGCATCCTTTCCGTTTGGCCTGTCCTCGGCCCCATGGTGCTTCACCAAGCTCATGAGGCCGGTGATGGCCCTTCTCAGATCCAGGGGGATTCGGATCATAATTTATGCAGACGACATGTTGCTAGCCCAGAATGATCAAACTCTGTGTTCTCAGCTGAAATTCACTGTGACCCTCTTGCAGGATCTAGGTTTTGTGATAAATGTAAAAAAATCCATATTGAAGCCTACGCAATGTATCCAATTTCTGGGCTTCAATATAGATTCAAAGCTTTGCATCCTTCTTCTCCCAGACACCAGGCTATCCAAGATAAAGAAGGAAATTCGGCTGCTCCTCAAAAGAGGGAGGGTCTCCCTCAGGCAGTTAGCCAGAGTGGTGGGAATGCTGTCAGCATCCATTCAGGCTATCTTCCCTGCTCCCCTACATTACAGAGCTCTGCAGCGCTTAAAAGCCAAGCGTTTGAACAAATGTCTCTCTTACTCCCAAATGGTGGTATTGACGCCGGAAGCCAGATTGGAACTCCTGTGGTGGCTCAGGCACATGGAGGCATGGAATGGCAGGGCAATCTTTGGCCCATCTCCGGATGTCGTACTAGAGTCAGATGCGAGCAGATCAGGTTGGGGAGCCAGATTAGGTCAGGTTTCCACAGGTGGGAAATGGTCGGAGTCAGAGAAACATCTTCATATCAACTGCCTAGAGTTGTTAGCGGGGTCCTTTGCGGTTCGAAGTCTCCTCAAGGATCGGGGGAATTGTTGTGTTCTCCTCCGCATGGACAACATCTCTGCGGTGAGGTACATCAATCATCTGGGGGTACCAGGTCCAAAGTCTTGGCGGATTTGGCAAGAGAGTTCTGGCATTTTTGCCTCGACAGGGATATTACATTGAAAGCGGAATACCTCCCGGGAGTAAACAACGAAGTGGCAGATTGGAACTCCAGGCACCTGCAAGACAGGAGCGATTGGATGTTGAACAGATCTCTTTTCCCTCTGGGGTCCCCTGACCATAGACTTGTTTGCCTCGAGACTGAATTGTCAAGTTCCCAGGTTTTACAGTTGGAGACCAGATCCGTTAGCGCTGGGCACCGACGCTTTCCTCCAGGATTGGTCGGGTCAGTTGGGGTATGCCTTTCCTCCCTTTGCCATGATAGCGCGGGTTCTGGTCCAAGCACGCACACAAGCGGCGTCTCTGGTTCTAGTCACCCCCTTTTGGCCCTCTCAGGTTTGGTTTCCGGCTCTGCTGGAGTTAGCAGTAGATATTCCCCGTCTCCTCCCTCTCGATCCCCTATTGCTGGTGGATCCGGAGGGTCACCCTCACGAGTTGGTCCTGCGGGGACACCTTGCCCTTATGGCTTGGAAGATTTCAGCTCTTCCTGGTGCTTCAGAGGACTTTCGCAAGACTCTATGGCGGTCATCAGGGACTCCTGGGCACCCTCTACTAAGGCGGGGTATTCCTCAGCATGGAACAAATGGGTTAGCTGGTGTGTGGCTAGGCACCTCAATCCCGTTTCAGCCCCTCCTGTAGAGGTGGTTAATTTTTTAGTGGAGTTGTATAAAGAAGGAAAAGCCTACAGGACTGTTAATGGGTTTCGTTCAGCTATTTCAGCAGGACACCTTTTGGTGAAAGGGGAACCGGTGGGTAGACATTTTTTGGTGCGAAGAGCCCTCAAATCTATCCGTATTAAAGTTCCACCACAACTGAAATATTCGGTTCTTTGGGATGTTAATATGGTTCTACAGCTCTTCAGGTCCTGGCCTCCTAATGAAGATCTGTCCCTGCAGCAGTTATTTGCCAAACTTGCTATGTTACTATGTCTAGTATCTATTAAAAGGGTCTCTGATATCAGAGCTTTGGATGTGGATAATAAGATGTTCACCCCTCAGGGGGTTACTTTCTTTATCTCACGAAGGACTAAATGCATGACTTCCTCGATATCCTATCCTGCTTTTCCTGAAGATTGTAAATTATGTGTGGTTAATTGTCTGAAATGTTTTGAGCTAAAAACTGAACGTTTTAGACCTCCCAATACCTCTCAGCTGCTGATTTCCTTCCGAAAACCCCATAAACCGGTCTCCCCTTCTACTTTAGCCAGATGGATCAAATGGGTCATGCGAGAGGCGGGGGTGGACACTTCCTCCTTTGGTCCCCACTCAGTTCGTGGCGCTATGGCCTCTAAGGCAGCCTTTCTGGGGGGTAGCTTGGAACAGATTCTAAAAGCAGCTGACTGGTCAAGGGAGTCAACTTTTAAGACATTTTACCATAAACGTATTGCTCATGTGGCGGTGAATGTAATGCAAGGGCTTTGAACTTGCATAATATGAGCCTCCTGTCTTGCCATAGAATACCTAATCCCCCACACTAGCGTGAGATGGGGGTTTAGATTCTATAAAAGACAAGGAGGCGAGTATTATGCCACACATCCAACCTTACTGGTGTTGGTTGTTGTTTCCGCTTTCGATTGATGGCTTCGACGCAGGAAAAGGAATGAGTTTCCGCTCCAGGTTGCTGACGGTTCAGCCCAGCGTCTCCATAGGAGTTTGGTCTTCATTGTACGTGGAGAAGTGGTTCGGTGGTCGTGTGCAGAGGATCAGCTTCAGAAAGAGGGGGAGTTGTTAAAGGAATGGACCTATATGGGATGGGCTCGCTCCCTATTGGCTACCTACAGGGCATGACCTGCCCACCATGTTGAACTGGGATGTTCCCATTGCATTGTTATAACTTTATGTTTCTTAAAAATTTCGTTTTACAAAGTTTTTTTTCTTTGCTGCTGTGGATCTCAGAAAAGATTGTAATGCATAATACTCGCCTCCTTGTCTTTTATAGAATCTAAACCCCCATCTCACGCTAGTGTGGGGGATTAGGTATTCCTAATGATACCCATAAGACACATGAAGACCTTAATGCACATTCCTGCCAGAGCCGAGGGTTTCATATTTCAAAACTCCATTGGTCATTTAGTTGGAAGGACTGGCCGGAAGTCCGGGTGTAGCAGCAGGAGCGGGACCATCGCCCCAGATCCACTGGGAAGGAGCTTTGCTTGGTATTGTATGTTTGGAGTCGAAGGCCTCTGGCGTTTCCAGGCGCCAGCCCTCGCTGGGAGGATTGATGCCGACTGGCGCCTCCTCCAAGGTTTGGGGTTATCAGGCTGCATTTATTTTAAAGGAGCAAGCAGGTGCACCCAAGGGATCCGCCTGCACTAAATGTTGCTGCAGTGGGACACGGGACATGTGAGCTTGTGTCCAGGAAAAGGTAGCCTGGCGACGTTGCCGCCGCCTCTGCGTGTTTTTGTTGAGCGTGCACTGCGGTCGCTGCCGTGCTGCACTTGCAGCTGTGGCCTTTGGGGTTCATCGGTGGCTCCCAGCGCAGCTACATGCATTGGATATTTGAAGGATTCAATTGAAGATGGCCGCAGTGGAGGTCTCTGGGATCCGTGGTTACAGTGCAGCGCTTGACTACACATGGACATGACGGCTTTCGCGCAGCACGCCCTGTGTATGTGTGATTTCCTTTGTCTAGCCCGGGCCGCAATGGCGTTCTCTGGGTCTTTGCGTAGGGTAATGTGCGTGTTATTTTAAATAGCCTCTGTGCCGCAAGTATATTGCTCGAATGGTGCAGCTATAAGGCAGTTGAGGGGTCGAGATTGGTAGGAAGGCCTGCGCTCCTTCTACTGGGGGTCCCTATCTGAACTGTCGCAAGGAACTTATACTTTGCTTTGCTTATACCTGACTGCATTCTGTCACTGTATTATGATTATCATTCTTCACTTGTAACTATGCCTGTAATTATGTATCCATAAGACCTCTCGTCTCATGCATATCTGCTGAATTAAGAATCCAACACTTACTTGTAACAGCGCCTCGATGCCCATGGGCTGCAAGTGCGCTATACAAATGTGAATAAATAAATAAATAAATAAATTATAAAGACGGGGGGCAAACGATGTTGCGATGGTTGTGGGCAAAGCATATAGCTTATGAGTGGCGGCTTGTTCAGCGCGGCCACTATGGTTTCTGGGGCCAGATTACAGAAAATGTGCACAGTATTAGCAGTAGGCAATGTTTGGCCTATTCTATAAAACACTCGGACGCATTAAAAAACATTGCACCTCGACAAGTGCAGTTTGGCATATTAAAAGCACCAGGGCTCAAATTGCCCTAGTGCTAAAAATAAAAAGATACATCTTTGACGCATTTTTGCATCAGGGCAACGTTTGCCCTAGTGTTAATACCATTCCTTATTTCGACTAGGGCCAACTTTACTGTGGTGCAGAAATGTAGTGAAAGTGCATCTTTTTTGCACTAGGACAATTTTTGCCCCTGTGCTTTTAATATGCCAAACTGCACTTGCCAGGGTGTAATGGTTTTCTTAGGGTGTCCCAGTGTTTTTAAAAATAGGGCAAAATTTGCCCTAGTGCTAATACCGTGCAAAGTTTGCACTTGCACCCGTGCAAAGTTACTGTAATCTGGCCCCAAATGTGTTCCCTGAAAGAGGCGGCGTACAATATATATCGTGGCTGGAATTGGTTTTTCGCAGTTAAAATAATTTGCGCACGCATGTGGCGCCGACTGGGGCGCATGGTGCGCCCATCGGGTATGTAGCTTTCATGAAGGATTATTTGCCTGAATAGAGGGCAGGTCAAAGGGGGCCAATGCAACACCTGCCTTGGGGCACCACCACTTTTGGAGCAAGCTGAGTGCTGGGCACGTGGGGAAACAGTGCATGCTATATTCCCACTCGCAGTTTACTGTTCACGGAACATAATTCACTTCCTGCCTTGGCCCACAATCTACTATCAGATGCTTCTGATTTGTAATTTCCTAAGACCTCATTAACTAATCAGTCCTTATGGGGTTGGTCATGGGGTTTACGTCACGCTGGACCTGCCTGTCACGCTGGACCTGCCTGGGGGCATTTCTACATTTCATGGGGTCGAAGTGCAAGATTACTCCATGTCCCAAACCTCCAGGCGCCCAGTCTGAAAGGGTGCATTCTGGGAGTTGTAGTCGCACATGACTCTGTAGCTGGTGCCTATTCTCCCCAAGTGTTACCTTTCTGCACGTGGCAACAGAACACACAAAAATCGGTAAACTAAAATGAGGCCATGGAACGTGTTTTTGTTTGGGGTGGGGGCATGATCCAAGGCGTGGTGGGCCTTATGACACCTTCATTGGGTGTAGTGTCACCCACCCTACCACCACTCCCGATGCCTGCACCCATCCACCCCCTTAGTCCACTATCTCTACCCCCACCCACACTGTCCCCCTCCCTACTCCTACTCTCGCTTACCGAACCCACCCACCCTAAACCCTCTGCCTATAAACGCAAACAGCAGCAGCACACGCCAAAACTATTTGCATTGCCAATGCTTGTTGGAGTACGTAGGGTTCCATGTGTATTTTTGGCAGATTTGCCCCGACGGATTTACTGTGCGGTATAGCTATCGATTTTTTTGTATGTAAAGTGGCAGATTTACCTAAACCCGCCACTTTACCTCCAAATTTATAATTCAGTGGTGTTAAATCCGTTAACGGAATTAGCACCACTTTTTTACTGCACTGCCAAAACTTGTAATGTGGCCGCAAATGTTTTCTTTCCAATGCATGACAGAAGCACGTTTGTGTGCTTTCCATTTTACTGAAAGAAGTCTGTGTCAGCGGGCGGCGCGCATGGCAACCTGCAGGGGGCGCACTCCCTATTTAGAACTTTTCAGGCTTGTGGATCAGCTTATATTAAGGAAAGGCTTCGGTGTTTTACTTTTGCCTTTCATTGCTTCAGGCCCAGTTCGTTCACAGTAGCAAAAATGAATGCACACCTTTTAGTGCAGGGGTCTGCAACCTGTGGCTCTCCAGATGTTTTCTCCCACCCTTCTCAAGCCCTCTACTGCACATCTCGTGTGCTTTTTTGCACTCTTCCGTTACACCACTTAGCCCATGGATCAGCTTCACTGCAAGTTTAAGGTCTTACAATTGGGTTCTTTCTGCATTTTCGGTGTAGCGACACAAAACACAAACAATCAGAGAACAGCATTTCTTTACACTTGCAGGGGATTTCTA
Organism: Ambystoma mexicanum; assembly: GCF_040938575.1. Lineage (NCBI taxonomy): Eukaryota > Metazoa > Chordata > Amphibia > Caudata > Ambystomatidae > Ambystoma > Ambystoma mexicanum. The sequence goes on along the minus strand of NC_090923.1, from coordinate 103,112,762 downwards.
ACATTAAGAGAATGCAAGGCAATTGAGAACAATTAGGATTGTGAAGCTCGCATTAAATGAGAATTACTATAAAAGCAACACTTTTCTAGTACAGATAAATAAAAGCATACACCCTATGACTTTGCTCCTTCAACATATCCTACTTGGCTATGAAAGCAACACTTGTTGCTATACACCAGAAAAACAGTGCAGTCAAAAATAAACACTGAAAACAGAAAACCCTATTTATAACCAATCACAATACAAGCAATGAAGCCTATTCTGAACTACACCAGATCTATAATAAATCAGCCCTGTTTAAGGAAAACATGGGACACATCTGCCTTCAGGCCCACCTTTGGGGGAATGGTAGCAGGCTAGCATGGGATATAAGCACACAGGCAATCACTTAGTGTTGTCCAACTCCAGGCCTCGGGGGACGGATCCATGATGGGTTTTCAAGGTATCCCTCATTAATATTCATGAGATTCCTTTGCATATAATGATTCTAAATGTATGCAAATTTTTCCATATATTAATGAGGGATATCCTGAAAACCAGTCATGATCCCGGCCCGCGAGGTCTGGAGTTGGACTGTCCTGCCAGCTGTCTTGGACCCCTCATGTATGCCCCCACTCATTTAAAGATAACCGCTGCCCACCACTTTTTTTGGGCAGCTTTCTACCATAGTTCAAGCCATGCTTCAATAATAGGGAAAACAGCTGGCAGCGGAGTGGCATGGGGGCTCCATAAAGCAAAGACCCACAGTCGCAAGCTACAACACGGGCCTCTTACCCACTCCCCGAACAGCAACACTGCCGTCTTCCAATCTCTCTCCCCAAATTTCAGCAGCCTGTTCCTCAAGCCCTGCTCTCGTTCATCTTCCTCTCTCCCGCTAGGAATCCACACCCAGGGGTCAAGTCGCAACACACCCCAGCTTCTCAGCCACTCCACGCCTGGCAGAATCCAGTCTGCCTGGCTGTTGCTGGGAAAATCTATCCATTTATAAACTGGAAAACAGGAAACTGACTGCATGTCTATACTGCCCTCATTCTGCACCAAATCAATGCACGCATACTGTTACATCTCAAGTACCATGTGCCACCATCTATATTAGTAATTGATTATTATTAGTATTTTTATCATTACTCATTAATACCGTTTAATGTTGAACTCCTCCAGCCTCCAAGCGGCAGACCGGGGATCAAACCGTGCTGCAGGATCATCTTGTTCACAAGGTGAGCATGTTGCCCTTGGTCAATCCTTCATCTATTGATACCTAATTCACCCCTCCTCTGTTTCTATCCCTTTATGTAGGCCCACCTTATGACACTCACCTGGATAATTCCCACCAGGAATGTTAAGGCAACTGCCAGCTCCACCCGTGCCTTGTCTCTGGCCTCGACGTCAAAGCCTGTTGCGTTTCCAGATAACAGGAAGTTCTCGTTGGGCGCCAGCGATTCCGTCACACTCCCTATCATGACGCTGATGACAGCAAAGGTTCCTAGGGTGAAACAAGGTTTTTAGCTGGTGCATGAGGCAAGGGTAGAACAGAATGCTTAAGTACAGTACTGGCAAAAATCACTCCTAAAGACATGGATAAAGGCACACGTCACTATTTTAACTCAAATTCAAGGCTATATAACCTGATATAAAACAAACAAGTGAGTGGGAGCAAGGAAGGAATAATGCAAGGCAAGGTCTGGATATGACACCACACTCTGGAGAAAGCACTGTCCAGTTTATCCTTTCAAATCGTGTATGTTCTTCCCTCCCTCCCTTTGGTTGCCCTCTATGGGTCCCCTCCCCTCACCCTCTTGTGAGGCAAAAAACCTTGGTATTATTTTTGATTCCTCCCTCTCCTTCTCTCCTCACATTGAGGACCTTGCCAAGAAGGCCCACTTCCTCAAAGCTTCACCTCCTCAATGGTATTCTCCCTTTCTTCACCTTCCCCCAGAAACTCAATGTCTCCAGAACTCTGGTCCTCTCTAGGCTGGACTACTGTAACAGCCTCCTCCTAAATCTTCCCTCATCTTCCCTTCATCCCCATCAACTAATCCAGAATATGACTGCAACATTTATTTTTGGCCTCAAGCCCAGGCACCGTATCACTCCAACGCTATTTTCTCTGCACTGGCTCCCGGTTGCTGCTAAGATCAAATTCAAGACCCTCTGCATCAACCATAAGGCTTTCAGTAGCCTGGGAACACGCTACATCCAACTCTCTCCCTAAATACCTCCCTTCTAGAGCTCTTGGGTCTGTTAGCTCCAACTCTCTGCAAATCAGACGCTTCTCTAAGCAAAGTGTAGGGGGTAGATGTCTCTCCTCCGCAGGAGCCTCCCTCTGGAATGGTCTCCGTTCCCCTCTCAGGGTTGAGCTGGATCACCTTACGTTCTGGAAACTCCTCGAGACCCTCCTTTGCTCCTTCTCCCTCACTCTCCCCCTCTCCTGCTAAAACCTTTCTTCTGCCTCAGTGATGGGCTTCCTGGTTCCCTATGAGTACTACCCTTTTCCCTTCCCACCTTAGCACTTCCTTTGCACTGACCTGCACTTTCCCCTCACTCACACTTCTTGTTCTGCACTTGCGCGATCCGAATGTCACAAGGCCTAGTAGGACCGTTATTGTATCTTTCTTCTTTGTGCCCACCCTTTTTTGTCTTGTGGTGCCTTGAAACACAACCTGTTGTATAGGCGCCTTTCAAATATCCAATTAATAAATACATCCATAAATAAAGCCTACCCCCTAAGCAGAGGCCGTGTCTAGGAGCTAGGAAACCACTCTTGCACTTTAATTAAATTAAACATTGTAGCCTCTCACTCTAACCTGGAAATACAGATTCCTAAAAGGTCTATTGATCTGTCCCCCTCAGGAAACTCACTCAACGTTTTGCTCTTTTGATTTGCTTTCCACTCTAGGATGGCTTGATTCCCAGTGATGGCTACATCTGCAAGTGTGCCAACTCAGGATGGGTATCATTTTGTTAGGTTGAATGGTATGCACTGAGGTCTACTCAATGTGCATATATACTTTATAGGCCTGGGGGTATGAGTGCCTGGTTCTTTGAGCTGGATGAGGAACATGTTTCATTCACACAGTGACCACAACCCCGTCTCTAAAGAGGATGGCTGTAGGTAGTCTTTCCCTCAGCTGTAGTCCAAGGTATGAAACAGTCGGGCAAAACCTCACTCAATGATGTTCACTGATGTGTACTATCAAACAAATTCAGTAGCTCCCAAGGTCCATTTCTTTGACTATTAAGAAGCATGTCGGATGGGTGGCAGCACAACGCTGCCTCAGAGGAAGCAGGGCATGTAGACACCTGCTTCAGCAATGGGAGAGGTACAGACTTTAAACTTTGCGATGATGCTTATCGCTAATGGGCCATTCTTGAGTGCATCTGATTACTGGAAGCTAGAAATGCACAGAAGGGGGCTGGGATGGGGATTCTGAATCCCTAGGGTGCGGCATCCTGGTGGATATGTCTCAAGTTGCCAGATCAGCATCAGACACCTCATGTAGCAGTACCACTTCATTTTAGGCCGCCAGCGAGCCGTGACATTAGTAGGCCGCCTGGATGAGGGATCCAAAAGATGATGGTGCTCCCAGGACCACACATGATGACAGCAGGAATCATTTGTATACATTCAGGCAAGCTGCACTTGCAGGGAATGACAGCTGGAGGATGCAGCCTAGTGCCCTCCATCTCTCTCGTCCAGAAACCGGGCATCAGTTCTGGTTGTGGTCCCTCAGGAGGGGCACAGTTCAATGTGCATTTAGAGTTAGCATGTTTGTATCCGCATTTATTTGGGTTATGATTGGGCAACCTGGTACCCAGAAGGAAGATATAAGTAATTTGAATCTCTACCTTCCTGCACATTTTGTGACATTGCAAGCCCTCAGATATTCTTTTCGTGGAGGAGCCCATGGAGGATTTGCCATATTGAGGTTGACTCCCTTCTGGGAGTCATCCATATCGGAGCACTGTGTGTTGGGCGTTATAAGGTAAGGTTGCTCCATTGACTTTCATTTACACCCTGTAGGAGCTGGACCCTTCTTGACTCCTTATCCAACATGTAGCATTAGATGTCAAACTCTACTCAAAGGCATTCCCACGTGGTAACTCGAGGAATCATCTTCAGGGGTCCTTCTCAGAGTGGGGAGGCTAGTGATCCTCTTTCTCATCTAGAAGGCTTTCAGAAGACCCGTTTTAGATCTCCGGCGGATCAACACGTTTATGGTGTATTGCATGTCAGGGTGGAGGCCTTCCAACAGACCATTCCCTTGGTCCTCCTAAACTGTTTTTGAATGTTGTTGGACTGGTTCTATGATGTTTCCTCGCAGAAATTTGCTGAAGAAACATTTATTTTTAAAAACATTGAACTGCAAAAACAATTGGGGGGGACCTCCTGCACCAGCGCGCTACATCCCCACCTTCCTAATTAATACCTACATCTAACCCCACCCATGTACATTGGTGGTGAAATGGGTTAAAAAAAGAAGAAGATCAAATGGCCTCAAACAAATGTGCCTGCAAGGAAATAAATGGGCTATTTCCGTTCCTACATATTCAAGCGTTCAGTTGTTATGATATGATATGGCATTTATAACGCGCCTATGCACAAGTGTTTCAAGGCGCGACGAGGCAAGGGAGGGGAAACAGAAGGAAGACAGAGACAACAATCTTACTAGGGCAGGGGACATTAAGATTGCACAAGTGCAGGTGAGGGGGGCCAAGGGGAAAAGTGCGAGTAGACAATTCATTCGAGTTCTCGTGAGTTCTGTGAGTAGTCGTTGCCACAGCCATGGGGATCAGGTGCCTCTGTACTTGGACAGATGCCTGAACCACACGGAGCCGCAGCTCAGCACAATGATCCCTTCTTTCTCAACATAAGCACATTTCACATGGAGACGGCATAAGGAATAGTGTGCTGTGTAGATCTGATTTTTTGATTATTTTTACCTCCGGATTCGTGAGCCAAGTTGCAGTGTTATGCCTCAAACCGTGTTTTAGACGGGCCATGACACGGCTCACAAATGGTTGTAAATGCCCTGGACACAGTTGCTTCTAAGGCAATGGATCACGTCAGGATAGGGACCTTCGAACCCATCTGTCCTAACTTGAAGCCATTGGTCTTTCACACGACACATAATTCCTAGATCTGGCATGCGATCAGTTTACTGTTGATGCTTATTGGTTAGTGTTAGGAAAGATTTATTTTTGCATCTTTCCCCTCCATAGCTTTCTATGGACCGCCATCCTTTTGCTCTGTTTTTAAACCTGTCTGACCTTTTGAGGGGAAGTAAAGCCTTCAGCTTCACTTCACATTCCTTTTGTTCATTGTTATGGGGAAACGGATCGGTCCTTCAGACTATGAGTACTGGAAAACTATGTTTCCTTTTTGAACTCTTGTACTTTGTAACATTGCACACAACACCTTACAGTGCAGTGCAATGGGGAGACCATTGTAACACTAAGCTTTTTACACTTAGCATTTAAAGTTCTGTTTATGTGTGCCTAAAGACAAACTGGTGGCAGCAGATATATTTTTTCAATATTTGCATTATTTCTAGTGTGCCCATGCAAGTTTACTGCATATGTGTACTAACTGTGGCTAGATCCCTAAAATGGCAGTGCCACAAGCTTTTTGCTTGCTTCTTTGGCCATATTGTTGTTTGGCCTTCTTCCTGACTTGTCAGATCAAGAAATCACTTATAAGGTCAGGCCTTTGACCGCGAAAGCTACTGCTTTCCTGGTCTAGTGATGCCTTTGTGTGTGTGTGTGGCCTAGGATGGGGAAGGGATTGTCTAGTCCCAGTCCACATCCATGGTGCCAAAAAATAGGTGTGGGACAAATGTGAAACCAGTAGTTGTCCCTGATTGGACAACTACTGGCTGTTTGAATGATGCAGATCCTTACCATTGGTGGGCTTTGACTTGCTTCCAGCTTGGATTTTGTATAAGAGGAGGACCTCTGCAGCCATTTCTTAAAATCATGGGTTTGGGGAGGGAGGATAGCTCAGGGGCAACGTGTTTGTCTCGGAAGCAAGACAAAGCAGAGAAACACAGATTCGAATCCCGGTCTCACGCTTAGAAACTGGTCTCTGGTAATTAGGTTGTGACAAAAGATTAATTAATTAAATCGTCATCAAAGCCAAGAATACCTAAAAGAAGAGCAGCCTACTAAAGATCTTAAGACATGGCCCAGTAGCCAGCCCAGTGACGCCCTGCTCCTCTGTCTGATCTCTGAAGACCTTGAGTGGTGCTTCAGCCCTTGGACTAGTAAGACCAACCAGGTTTTGATGACTTCTTGAGGATCCTGCCCTCTGAGCTTAAGGAAGTGTCCCTGGACTGCCGGGTGGACTGACAAGCTCTCTCGTGAGCTACCTCACCAAAAGCATCACTGTTCCCCATTCGAGTCCGGAACTTCTGTAGTCGACAGCTTCTGCCACAAGTCATCTTTGTCCTGAATTTCAGCATCCCAGCAAAAAAGGATTGTGACCTAGAGCTACTTGCGTGACAGTGACTGGAAGGATGCCAGTCGACGCCTGTGTTTGAAGACCGTCACTGGAACTCGCCTTCCTCCAACTTGTGAAGTGTCCTGAAGAGGCCTTGCATTGGGGGTCCCGGCATTTCCTCATCGACAGAGGTTGCATTTTGCAGATGCACCTGACCGGAAGAATCCTTAACCTACAAGTCACTGGAACCAACAGCGGAGATCGAACCCCTCCCATACCCACCATATGATCCACAAAGTCATCTGGGAAAATTGAAGCCCAGGGGGTAAGTAACATTGCCAACAAGTCCCTTTGTCTCCTTATTCAATTCCACTCACCATTTGGTCATTGAACCTGCATTGAGTATCCTGCCCCTGGGTTTGCCCTGTGTCTGGAAGAAAGGAAAACACATACTTACCGCTGGTAAAAATGTTGTAGAACTTTTAAACTATCACCAACACAAGTTTATTGAACTTACCTACACAGACTCCGTTCTGGTGAGAAGCACTGTGGCTGCTGTGCCTTTTGGGCACTAGGCCCCATTCATATTAGGGTTTGGACTTCTTAAGTTAGGTTATTGTCTTGTGATCTGGTTCCATCATTGACTGCATCTGAATTACTTCCCTTCTTTTGCTGTCTAAGTCATTTGATGTAGATTTGAACCTATGGTGACTGTATATATTTGTATAATACAGTGTTGTGCAATAATACTACCTCTTACATTAATTAAGGCCTATAACAAATAACTGTATTTTTTTGCATGGCTGTCTAAATTGAATTATTGTGTGCCATTGTGTGTGGGCTCAGTGAGGGCCCTGACCCCACTCACACTCGCCTGAGAATAAGCCTTGACTGCTCTTCCATGTACCCTTATTGACCTTTGGCTAACCTCTCTGAGTTCCCTGTTCACTATAACAAGAGGGCATCCTAAAATCTGCCCACCAGTCCACATTCTACAAATCCATCTTAACAGTTAGCAGTGCAGACAATGTGGCCCTGGAAATTGAAGGAGCCGTCACCTATTTTTCTTCACTCCTGGGAATTCTCCCATGAGGTGATCAAATATTCAATTACAACTTACACCAAGTATCAGATAGCAAAAGTAAATGTTTGCTTTCAGTGTAGAACATACAACTGCAGCGTGGCTTATCTTGTGCAGCTATTCTGTGGAAAGGACAGAACTGACTGTCGCTGTCCTCAACATACGTGGCAGACAAAGGAAATGGGGACCAACTTTGCCTGTTTTTCCCTTGTCTGTCCATTACTGCCTTTACATCTAGAAATGTAGCCAAATTTTCTGATTTTTCAGCCAGACATGGCTGGATTCCTTGCACTCTGCTGTTCCTTATAATCGAAAGCAGCCCTCCTTGCGTGAAGCTTCTGGCAGGAATGTGCTGTCTCCATCACACTTCGGTTATCACCTTTATCTAACCTTATGTTGTCACTGGCCCAAATTCTTTGCCCGAGCGAGATGCTTGCAAAGCTCCAGCCTCTGGGTTTCTGATTATTTCTGAGGAATGATATTCCTGCTGGAGGTTCCTTAACTGAGTAGGTTGATGTCTATGCTACAGGCGTAGTTGCTAAAGCTTTGGATTAAAACGCTTTATAAACACAATAAATACAAATACAAATAATCAAACCGCGGAATTCTGCCAAGTCTGTTGCATAGTCAGTCATTCTCCTGTACCTCTCAGCTTTTTCTCCTGCTAAAGTTTTGTTTTAGGTGCTGGTGATGTCTAGGGATTGGGGCCTCTGCTTGATCATGCAACACACCTAAAGAAGAAAGTGCTTCCTCTGGGGGCCCTCCTGGAAAAGACCTCCCTCTCACACTCTCTACCGGACCCTGCTCTGTCTTTGATTGCCAAATAATATGCATCTGCCTTTATCCATGTCCTTCTAGATCTCAGGAAGGAAGCATTTCATCACTGATTTTCTCCGAGAAGGGATAGCTGTATGGTTCTGAGCTTTCCGAGAGTTCATATAACTGCCTTGTCCTTTAACATCATGGAGAAGCAGGTGGACCTCTAAAATGTGACACGTTGTCCATCTTTGTCGAGAGCTACACAAGTAACAAAGACTACTCTACTAGGATTCCAGGACGAGTCTTCATATGGTTGATAAAGGATGCTAGGCATTGCTTGGAAGTCTCCAGAAAGCCAGTTTTGGTTGCAGGTTGGTCCTGCTACCCGACAATAGTTGCATTCTTCTCTGATTTACAGCTCTTAAAGAGTGACAGTTGGTACGTTTGGCTCAGAAAAGAGACAGACGGCTGACATGTAATGTCCATTAGTAGTCCCTGGTGTCACCTGTCCTTTCCAGTATTTGCATTGTCTCTCACTTACCCGTGCACAAAGACCTCCCATTGTGTTTGCAGTCTTGAACTGAAGACACACGTTTAGCTTTGGCAAATCTCTAGCCCTGGACCCGCTGTCTAACTGCCTTAACTTTATCCTGTCCCAGAGGAAATCCAGCTAGACGATGCTACATGGTGGACATTCTACAAATGGTTTTTTTGGCATTAAAGGGATGAGGCCACTTTCAGGTATCCAACTCTCCCTCTACCTCAAATAATCATTGGCAGCCGGCCAGAAGCAATACATTGGTGTTATGATTTTATTTATTTATTTACACATTTATAACGTGCCTTAGGGCCAGAGGCAAACGGGCACAATGTATGAGGAAAGACTATCCACCCCTCCATAACGAAGTTGTTTGTTTGTATAGCGCTAAAAGCCCACAGTTGGTCCTCCAAATTTTCCTGTGTTCTGTCTAAGCTGTGCCAGCCATCAGAGGTGCCAGCCTATTGGAGAAATCTTCGATTTGCCTCTCGGTTAGTTCACCTTTTCTTCTGGAGGCTGATGGGCAAAATGGAAAATATGAATTAATCGAATTCTATATTAATTCATTTTGTAGTGGTAGCATGTTGCCTTACAACGACAGTGGTTCCAAAGACCCAGAATTCCTGTGCATAGGCCTTTCTAATTTCTAGATGCCTTTGCCCTCACTCCCTATGACTCATATGCCAGTCTTAAACTCACCTGCTGAAATGTGCCTCGAAGTGCCAAAGAGGAAATAAACCAAAACTGGATAAAAGGAAGTATATAGTCCAAAAACAGGCGGTAATCCAGCAAGGAGCGCATAGGCCAGACCTGCAAAAAGAAGAAACGGGATAAGGTTATTATAGGAACATCATCTAACAATGTAATAAAAGGCTGGTTGTATGTTTGTCTGTTGCATTAGCTTCGTCTCTTGTCACCGTTAGACGGGGCTGTTGCCTTAGGATACATAAAGCAATGCCAATTTGCACAGCTATGCCTGTTGTCATCGCTAGAGGGTGCTGTTGCCTTAGGATACGTAGAGACAATGCCAATTTATACAGCTATGCCTGTTGTCATCGCTAGAGGGTGCTGTTGCCTTAGGATACGTAGAGACAATGCCAATTTATACAGCTATGCCTGTTGTCATCGCTAGAGGGTGCTGCTGCCTTAGGATACCTAGAGACAATGCCAATTTATACAGCTATGCCTGTTGTCATTGCTAGAGGATGCTGTTGCTTTAGCATACATAGAGACAATGCCAATTTGCACAGCTTCATCGCTAGAGGGTGCTGTTGCCTTAGGATACGTAGAGACAATGCCAATTTATACAGCTATGCCTGTTGTCATCGCTAGAGGGTGCTGTTGCCTTAGGATACATAGAGACAATGCCAATTTATACAGCTATGCCTGTTGTCATCGCTAGAGGGTGCTGTTGCCTTAGGATACATAGAGACAATGCCAATTTATACAGCTATGCCTGTTGTCATCGCTAGAGGGTGCTGTTGCCTTAGGATACATAGAGACAATGCCAATTTGCACAGCTATGCCTGTTGTTATCGCTAGAGTGTGCTATTGCCTTAGGATACATAGAGACAATGCCAATTTGCACAGCTATGCCTGTTGTCATCGCTAGAGTGTGCTATTGCCTTAGGATACATAGAGACAATGCCAATTTGCACAGCTATGCCTGTTGTCATCGCTAGAGGCTGCTGTTGCTTCAGGATATAAAGTGGTCCTGGGTCAATGAAAACCTGCACTTTGGCCTGTGTACACGGGCTCTTACACTAGTTGGGTAATAATTGAACATGAGTGATAATAGGGAGATGTTTTTTTGTAGTGGTTAGGTACCGCAGTAGGGGTTTAGTTGCTTGGGAAATATCAGCGAGTTAAACATCCTGACTACTTTTTAAATGTTAGCTTCATAATCATCATGTTGCCTTGACTGAATTAAAAATGTAAGTTTCAAAGTAAGAAATACACATGGGGGCATGACCACCATCCAACACACATGCACAAACACGCAGCACTTGCAGTCGCTTAACAACACACAATTTAAATTATAGGTAGCTATCATTAATGCTATAGCTAGTTTTCTGAAGAAGTTTTTTAGTGTCAGTTAGGAGTTGATTTAACTACCACCTCGCTAACATTACTGCAATAGCTAGTCTTATAAAGTAATGCTGTAGTGTAAGTAAGGAGTCGATTTACCTACCACCTCACTAATATTACTGCTATAGCTAGTCTTATAAAGTAGTGCTGTAGTGTGAGTTAGGAGTTGATTTAACTACCACCTCACTAACGTTACTACAATAGCTAGTCTTGTGAAGTAGTGTTGTAGTGTGAGTTAGAAGTTGATTTAAATACCACCACACTAATATTACTGCAATAGCTAGTCTTGTGAAGTAGTGTTGTAGTGTGAGTTAGGAGTTGATTTAACTACCACCTCACTAACATTACTGCAATAGCTAGTCTTGTGAAGTAGTGGTGTATTGTGAGTTATTAGTTGATTTAACCACAACCTCGGTAACATTACTGCTGTAGATGGTCTTGTAAAGTAGTGTTGTAGTGTGAGTTAGGAGTTGATTTAACTACCACCTCACTAACATTACTGCTATAGCTAGTCTTGTGAAATAGTGTTGTAGTGTGAGATAGAAGTTGATTTAACTACCACCACGCTAACATTACTGCTATATCTAAGCTTGTAAAGTAGTTTTGTAGTATGAGTTAAGAGTTGATTTAACTACCACCTCGCTAACATTACTGCTAAAGCTAATCTTGTGAAGTAGTGTTGTAGTGTGAGTTAGGAGTCGATTGAACTACCAACTTGCTAAAATTACTACAATAGTTAGTCTTCTGAAGCAGTCTCTTAGTGTCAGATAAGAGTTGATTTACCTACAACCTCGATAACATTACTGCGATAGCAGTCTTGTGAAGTAGTGGTGTAGTGTGAGTTAGGAGTTGATTTAAGTACCACCTAGCTAACATTAATGCTATAGCTAGTCTTGTGAAGTAGTGGTGTAATGTGAGTTAGGAGTTCATTGACGTACCACCTACCTAACATTAATGCTATAGCTAGTCTTGTGAAGTGGTGATGTAGTGAGAGTTAGGAGTTGATTACCACCTAGCTAACACTAATGCTATAGCTAGTCTTCTGAAGTAGTGGTGTATTGTTAGTTAGGAGTTGATGTAACTACCGCCTCGCTAACATTTATGCTATAGCTAGACTTGTGGAGTAGTGGTGTAGTGTAAGTTAGGAGTTAATGTAAGTACCACCTAGCTAACATTAATGCTATAACTAGACCTTGACCCTTGATAAGACTAAAATTGTGCTATTCTCCAACAAGAATTCTCATCGTACAGCTCTAAAAGTTGGTGCCAGTAAGATTGCGTATGTGTCCGTGTATAAATACCTGGGATTGAACTCTTTGAGAAAGGCGGCTATGAATTAATGTGTGATGCACAAAAAAGAAAAGTTCTCCAAATGACTACATTGATTGCAAGATTGTCTAGAAACACTGCAGGCTGGAGCCTTTTGGGTATCATTAGGTTGTATGGACAATGCTTCTGTCCCATGATTTTGTATTGAGTCAGTGCACTTCCTTTGAAAGACAGGGCATGGTTTGATATTATGGAAGGCACATTTTGGAAGATCGTAGCCCTTTCAACATCTATATCTATAGAGATTTTAAGGCTCAAACTGCGCCTAATATCTTTATATGGGAGAGCAATTAAAAGGCAGGCAATCCTATATATTGAAACTATGACCGACTCAAAAGGTGCATTGCTATCGCTAATTGGTACAGCGAGCTGCAACAAAAGCAGTGATCCCTATGGTGGTTATGTAAATGACATTTTCTACACAGGTTGACTGGCATCCTGAGTAGTCTAAGGAATGCCATATACTGGAGAAAGAATCATCGATGAGTTTGGAAAAATGGCATTATAATTATCAACACCTGTTGAGACTTAAAAGTTATCAGTAGTCTTTGTTGGTGAGTCATTTGTATAAGATATCTTAATCTTATCTGCTACAATGTCCTTCACCTGCGGTCTGCAGAATTGTATTATTAATATGGATTGGCAGGCTTTCCGTTCTTACAGTCACTGGTCCTAGATTTACGACAGTATCCGTTTTCCAATGGAATCTTATCTGTATAAAGGAAAATATGATGGAAACAGTGAAACATGTGATGACCGAATGTAGCGAGATGGGGCATTTATAAATGACTACATTCGCTTGTTATGTGCATTCTGGGTCTATTGCTTAAATACTGACAATACATTGCTGCACATTGCACGATATAAGGTTGGGGCAGAGTAGGAAGGATTTTAAATGAAAATAACAGATTATTGTATTAAGAAATCTTTTATGTTTGTACGATAAACCAATTTTAATCAAAAGGTTTTTAGGAAAATTGGATGTTGGTAATTGCACGTATAACCATTTCAAATCTTTTATAACATTTTATATACTGATTGAATATTTTAGTTATGAAACATTTTTACTATGAAATGTCATAGAGTTGTGAATTGTATTATAGTAATTTTATGTTGTATGCTAACATATATGTATTTGACTTTTTATGGTCTAATCATGTGTAAAGTTTTTTACTTTTTATAAACTAATACACAATAATTAAATAAATAAATATACTTTACACACTTTTCTAATTTTTGAATTTGTATGTTTAGAATTGTAACCAAGGAATTATTGTTTTCCTTGGCAAGGGAGATTCAGTTAAATTAACAAATGTAAAAATGTTGAGTATACCATTTTGAGTAGAATAATAAATAGCACAAATAATTAACTCAATAGTGTGCTGTTTTCTTATGGTGTGATATACTCCTCAACAGGCCTTTTTGGACTTTACATAGTAAACAGGCACTTATGAGTGGTACAGAGACACAAAGAAGGGAAGCACAATGTTAATCTGGCACTAAGGAAAGATGCACTAAGACTGTAAAGAGAGCAGTGAAGCAAAGACAGGTACGTAAGAAGTACATCTTGCAACAGGCACTCAATAAAAGCTCCTAGCACAGGGGTAATGTTTGCCAGAAATGAAGTGCCAGAGGAAAAATGGATCGCTGCATCCCAAAACGACTGCAACCTACTGAAACAGAGTGTTGAGAGGCAAACACACAGGCAGCTGTGATGAATCCAATGGAGTCAACACTGACACCCCAGCAGTTACCTCCTCCCATGTGACAAGTGATGGCAGCCACTACATGAACATGGCCCTGGGGGCATCTATATGAAGGAGCATCAAATGGGAGGAGACAGCCTCCAGGGGAATGTCGTGGCTTCATTGGATGAGACATGGTATCCTCCATTTGCCCATTGAGATAATCCCCTCATACCCAATACCCTCATGGCCTATTGCCATATCTCTACACCTCCCCCTCTGAAGAATAGAAAAGACTCTTAACCAAAACACATAAACCAAACTCCTAACTTTGGTTTACCACATGGAAGCAAAAAGAATGTCTTTAACAGTTCCATTTATTCATCATCCAGTTTTGCTTTACCATTCAAGCATGTTGAAAGTGATTATCCAAATGCTTTTCATCGAACATCGACATTGGACTTCTTTTCCCAGAATCCCCCTGAATACTGGGACGAAGAAGAAGAGAAGAACAGTGCAGATGAGAAGAAGCTTCAAGCCTGGCGAGCGTTCTAGCTGTTGGGAGAAAACACCTATGCTTGGGAAATGTAAAGACTGGCAGCCCAGTGTCAAAGGCTGCTGCTGTTGTTGGCGAGAGAACAGTATGCGTCTCTGCGATGCCCGAGGTCCCAACTGGTGTGGCAGAGCCGCACAGCTCAGAACAGAAAAAGAAGGGAAACGCTGCGAGGAGGAGACGCGCTGCAGAAATGCCAGGAGATAGGAAGAAACTCCTGGGCATTCACTGACCACAGAAATTAGACCCTTAACTGCGAGATCCCAGAACAAAACCAGCTTGCTGAAGGGAAGCCGCAGGAGACGTAAGGACACCAAGAAAGCAGTCATGAAGGGAAAGCAAGAAGAGTACCTTCACTGATTGACCCTGAACGAGCCTGAGAATGCCAACAAGAGTCGGCGAGTCAACCCAAGGATAGTAGGGACTAGGGGCATATCCGTGGGCGCACCAAATGCAAATAATAGTAAAGCAAACTGAAGAACAACAGATATGGAAGAGACTAATTGTAAGAAGGGAAAGTAAAGTGAAACCAAAGCCCTTGCCCGTATGTGAATGCATGGAATCTAAATACATTGGAACACAGAAACAAATAATATATCAAGAGGGTATATTAGCCAACCAAGTATATGTACAATTGTGGAAGTGGATGAACATAAGAAGTCCTGGTAGGAAAGTATACCAGGCAATTTCAACTGTATGACCAGAAGAAGTCCTGGTGGGAAAAGATACCAGGAAATATCAAGTGAAGGAATACAAGAAGTCCCGACAGGAGAGTATACCAGGCAACCACAGGGAAGGAATACAAGAAGTCCTGACAGGAGAGTATACCGGGCCACTTGCAAATGGGTAGAAACAAGAGGTACTAAGCAAGGATATTAGGACTGTGTTGTCCAGACAAACAGGAGCAAACTCCTGGTCACTGAACTCTGAAGTGAAAAGAACCATATAACTTTGTGTGTGTGAGAGTGCCACTGCAGGCCCAACAAGACACAAGGAGCTGTTATATAAAGAACTGTTTGTGGTAAAGAGAAATCCAGGGGAAGGGAGCAACCCTCTGGAGAAGGAACTCTTTATCCTTGAAGAACTCTTAAGTTGGAACTACTTACTCTTTCTATACGAACACTTTTTCAAAATGCATCAAAGATTAAAGTAATTTCCATTTTCTCCTTTTTGTTTAGTTTATAGTTTGAGGGTCAGAATAGAACCTTTGGACACAAAGACAGTTTTGATTATGACATCCTGACAAAGACAGAGCCTTAGTTTTGGTTTAGGTGGGGAAATTCCTCTTAGAGCGGGGTCAGAGAGGCCTTCTCCCAACCCTTTTATTTTCAATAAAAGTCTTTAACCAAAAACTGTGTCTGAGTTTCATTCATGACTCTTCACATGTCCTCTGTAGTCAGCCATTGGCATCACAGAGGCAAGAACCAAAGTTGTCTTCTCAGAAGATAGAATATATGGGAAGATTGTACATAACATCCTAAGTTATAAAAAAGCAAGATGCAAAACAGGAGAGAGCACAGAGGCAGAATCAGAAATGAAGTGGTAGGTTTTCAGTCCGTGCCTGAACTTCATTTCGACTGGTTGCAGGCAAAGGGAATGTGGAAAGTGATTTACGAGCTTGGGTTTTAATTGTGTACAGTCCACACATGAACATAATTGTAGTCCTTTGAGTGATGTCATGGGGTATTTTGGCTTTCAAGTACCTCCGGCATCTGGCCGGATAGTAGAGATGGAACAATTTGGCAAGCTATCGGGGGACCAAACATATAATGCTTTGTGCACCATACATTCTGATCAATCTGTAACCGAAGGTCCCAGTATCAGGCCAACAAGCAACCGCAATATATCCATACTTTTTAAGCTGAGGATCAAGAGGTTTAATGCCATTTGCTGTTTCACCATAACAGACGGCCAGTTGCATGCAGGGAATCAGAGGGCCCAAGAGCATGCAAAGAGCTGCGATTGAAGCACATTTGTGAGCATCATAATGTAAGAGACTAAATAACCTTTTATGGATCCATCAAAAGAAGAGAAGAGTGTGTGCGTGTGAAGTGCAGCACTGTGTTGGACAACACGTTCTTAATTCAGGAGAGGAAAAGAGGTCTGTCATTAATCTAGATCCGTGTTCTCCATCTAGTCTGCCATTGCAGGGTGGCACACAATGCATAACTTACAGTTTTGCTGATGATCACAATGTTTGCCAAATGTTGTTATCCACAGAATGATTGCTTGCTGCACCTTTGCACACCCCAAATCACACATTGGCTACCCCCACACCATACCACTTGGGCCCCTACTCATAATGCAGATATAACGTAGACTTTGGATTGGCTATCCAATTGTGCGTATGCCAACAAATACAGGGTTGATAAACCACGTAGTAAACCCTGAAATTATTTATCCCCAGTTGAGGGGCAGACTTGCATGCATGCATGTTACAAACCATCCGACACATTTTCTCACTGGGCAGCTGTGAAAGCATGTGTTTTCATTATAAGGTATGGTTCTAGGTCTGTTCATGAGGCATTGTTAGTTTTCAATATTGTGGTCCGTCATTGCTCCCATTTGCTGTATTGTCCTCTGTTCCAATTTCCTGGCTGATAAGGAATCCCACTGTGATACACCTTTACAATCCCTTTAGCTGTTCACCTGCTGGGTGAAATCCAAGTCACCGCTGTAACCAGGTCTCAAACTCGTGCCAACAGTAAATTCTGAACTGCTGAGTAGAGTAAAGAAACCAGAGATGCAGATTTGATCACAAAAAGAGGATCCAATTATTGGAAAATTCCATCGACAACTTGAAGACCCCTTGAGTTTTCCTTTAACAGGATCAGATTATACCGGTAGAGAGGATCTCCGGGTGTTGATGAAGTTTGATGAAGTTTTCCAATATGATCCAAATCCAAAACAGTTTGTTGATACAGAGATTCCTATCTGGATGTGACCAGTGGGTGGTACCTACCTCATTCCGGAGCCTGATGTCCAATCATGCCCATGATGCGGCCCCTGCCGGTCATAGGGAGTTTCATATGATATTGGAAATCTTGTGTGAGGTTGCATACTGGGCACACATGGGCCAGGGCCTCGACATTTATTTAAAGGGGTGTCTCATGTGGTCAGATTTGCAAGTCGATTTCATTGGGCCAGTGTTTCGCTCCTCTAGACGAAAAAGGTACATATTTACGTAACATGCTTGTTTACAAAGTGCTTAGAATGCCTTCCTGCCCCCAATCAGAAGGTGCAGACAGCTGCTGCACTAATGATCCACCACATCTTCTCTCGTTTCGGCCTCCCGCAAAAGATTGAGTCAGACCAAGGAAGTCATTTTACTACTGAGGTGATGACGAAGATGTGGAAGATTCTTGGGGTAAAAAGATAACTCCAAATTGCCTATTGCCAGACCTCGAGTGGAAGGGTTGAAAGATAAAACAAGATGATTGTGAGCATACCGAAGAAGTTTGTGGCTGGCCCTGGGCCAAGTTGGGACATTCAATTACCACTTATTCTGATGGCTATTAGTTCCACACCGTCTTCTGCCACTAAAATGTGTCCATTTGAGCTTATGACAGATGAAAAATGGTGTTACCTAACCATCTGCTCTATAGAACTCATGAGCAGACACTGATTAACGCGTCCACTGCTCATGAGTACATTGAGAACCTAAGGAAACACCTCCATCACGCTTTTGCTTATGCACAGCGTACATTAGAGAAGTTAGCTAAAGGAATGAAATCATACTATGTACGAAAGACAATGAAGAAGGAGTACAAGGTTGTTGTCAAGGTTTACCTGTACAATTTTCAGAGGAATGAGAAATGTCTTCCATCCTGGCGTGGTAGCTTTGTGATTGTGGACAAAACATCACCTGTTGCCTATAAAATCTGCATCCCAAAAGGAGAATAGACAGAAGAGACATAGGTCCATATCAATCAGTTAAAAAGATGTCATCCCAGACAAGCCTTACGACTGATTGAGGAACCCACTGAAGTTAGAGCCGGGGAACCATCGGTGGAATGAAGGTAAGACCAAAAACCCCAGATGTAAACTAAAATATATATAATAGGTGAGTAGTTTATGTTGTCTCTCAAACTCTGTGTAATATTATCTGGTGAATGCAGTTTTAAACCAAAAATGTACTCACAATTTGTTTTACTTCTCTTGAGAACCATTAACATCCTTCCATAAGGGTATTGAGAGGGAAGGGGCACAAGGAGAAAAAGGAGGAGAAGGCCCCTTCTAAATCCTAGGAACATGGAAGAAGGAGAGAGAGACTGCCCAGGACGGGCTGTCCTTGACCAAAGGGTTGGAGAAACATTGATAATGCAACTGGAAAAAAAAATCCACTTTTCCCTGCCCTCTCCCAGAAGAGGACTCAACAGAAAAGAGAAGAGGGTAGGTGGGGGGGGGGCCTTGTGGGGCAGGTTTGGCCTAAAAAGAAGGAACCTGCATTTAGTCATGTTGGGCCGGAATAATGCAGAGCATTAAAATCAGGCTGAGATTAATGCCAAACCGAAAAGGCAGTATTTCATATCATAAGGTTGTTTCAAATAAAGCGAAATCCACTTACTGATTGGGCTTTGCATGTGATTGATAAAGTCAAGAAAAATAAAGGCTTATTCTACATGGAAAGTATGGCATTTGCAAACACAAACTGTGATCATGGAAGTGGGTGCATTTTACAACTGAAATAATAAACACATGTTAAAATGTCCCGTGCCAAAATGAACAAATCATGATAAGCAAATGAACAAGTGGCAGCAAGACGTAATTATATTAAGAAAATAACCAGAAGGCTTCATGTGCCCAAGGAAAGGTAACATTCACAAATATAAGTGTTGGTTTCTAGAGGCATGACTTTAAGTTTCTATTTCCTAAGAAGGGCTCCATTTCTATTCAGAACACTGAAGCAGTGACCATGAATTAATTTTATTGGGGCCTGTTCTCTGAGAAAAGCAAGAGGAGACCATTAGCCCTGAGAGAAGACAGGCTGATGGGGTAATTGCAGGCTAAGATCAACAACGGAGGAGCAGAGAGTGGAGCAGATGCTCCAAGGAGAAATGAAACTTAACTGTGAAATGAAAGCCAAGATCTCCATATATATTTGAAGATTCTGATTATTTTAAATGGACTATCATAGTTGTTCATTTTCCCAAGAATCATAAGGTGCACTGTAAGGGTTCAAGTATCACCAAAAGGCTGCTGCACAGGCCTACCTATTGATGTAACCCTTAACAGGATTAAACATTGGGGACAAGCTTTACAACCTCAAATGTGTTCTTAACACCCCAGAAAATGTCACGAAGCAGATATTCAGGGATGTGATAACAGCTGATGGTTTTCAGCAACAGGAGGATCGCTTGCCCGAGGTTGACTATCAAAGACTTAGAGATCTCTTATACTCCGCAGTATAAATACCTGGGTGTAGAATTTGATGATAAGGGAGATTATCCCTCTTGTAAACAAACGCGCATTTAATAGAGCTGCGCAGATTACGACCATGGTGCATCGATTCACCATTGACTATGGGGGATATACCATTTGGGCTGCCCGACAGCTCTATACCCAGGTATTGGCACTTATGATAACCTATGGTTTGGAGTCACTTTTATCTATTGATTTAAGGTGGTTACAGATCATAGAGGGCAAATATTGGAGGAGGATTTTAGGTCTCCCGGGTTGTATCCCAATGGCCATAATCAGGTTGGAGTTAGGCCTTATGTCATTTAAATCAATGTGTTAAAAAAACGGGCAGAACTGTATATCACAATGAGTAATGATACCAATAACAGTCTGTTAAGGGCCATGAAACAGGAATCACTAAAAGAATCTACGACTCGTCAATTAACAAAAAGCATGGAAATGCTCTTTGAGGAGATATGTTGGATACAGAGTAAGGGGAATGATATCATCAAAAAGAAACACGCCCTTGTTAGGCGTGTTGAGCTATGGGACTGGCTTGAGAACTATGCTCATCTGAATAGTTTGGAAAAGTATAAATCTGTGTCCCATTTGCTATATACTTTTAAGAAGCCATAGTTGTATCTAAACCTTTCTCCGTTTCCAAGACTGAGACGCTTTACATTGCTTCTGAGATTGGATCATCTGCCGGTATTGTCAGTTACGGGGACTGTAAGTCAAATACCATGATTGATCGATGGTGTCGTATATGTAAAAACAGGGACATCACGGAGACTGCTAAGCATTTATTATTTGAATGCCCCGATTTGTCTGAGTTGTATCTCAAATCGTATGGTAGATATGCATATAATCCAGACACGATAAAAGATCTGGCATTTTGGCAACAGTGCATTAATACAAAGAATATGAAAGTGTATATTTCAATGTATAATGTCTGGCAAAAAATAGAGAGGATTGTGGGAATTACCATATAGAATCAGAAACAGGTCACCATTTTCAAAACATTAGAATAGTAAGGAGTTTGTAAAACTTGGGAAACTGTGAATATATATTTTGAGAATATTATATGTGTATATAATTCTTATTGATCATTGGATATTGATTAATTTGTGTGACTGATTAGATGATCTAGTGTTTAAATATTGCAAATTTATGTTTTTTAAAAATTTGGTATCTTATATTTTATATTATTCTGATGAAATGTATAACTGAATGTTTTTAATATTCATGTAATGTGAAAAGTTTACTTGTAAACTGAAACACATTAAATAAATAATAAAAATAACTTAATAAAGTTGATATTTGGATTTCACGTTTGGACCTCAAAATCCAAATGGATGAGATTAAAGACAAGGGCAATTTGGCCATCCACCTCCTTCTGGACCTTTCAGCAGCCTTTGACTTGGTAAATCACAATATACTCTGCAAACACCTTGCCCACTTCTCGACCAACGCTGTAAAATGGTTTGAATCCTTGTTATCTAACTGCACTATGAGAGTATTCTCAACCACTGCATCAGCCCCTCCAGCCGCAGTAATGTGTGGAGTGCCCCTAGGCTCCTGTGTCTCACCAACACTGTACAATGTTTTCACTTTTTGACCTCCAAGACAAACTGAACTACGCGGATGATACCAAATACTCTTACCCATCACTGGCAACTATGGCACACTCCAACGTACTGAGCGAAATGTACCTAACCATTCAAGTTTGGATGGGGCAACACAAGCTATGCCTTAATGATGAGAAGACTGAATTACTCCGCATTGGCAGTCAATCTCTGCTAAATAACCTATCTGACTCCTATAAATCCTTTGCCATTGACAGAAACGTCTTCACTGTAGCAAAAGAGGTAAAAACCGTAGGAGTATACCTTTGCTCTTCATTATCCCTTACGAGGCAGGTTAACGCAATTGCATCAGCAGCGGCCTACACTGCCAAACTGATCAATGCCAGCAGACCATTCCTGACCACTGACAACTGCACCACCCTCGCTAGAGCCCTCTTACTGTCTAGGATTGATTACTGTAACTCTCTCTTTGCAGGCTCTAACTCCCAAAACATTAACAAACTACAAATCATCCAGAATAATACTGTAAGATCTGCACTCAACATCCAGAAAAAAAAGATCCCATTTCTTCAGCTAGATGAAATATCCACTGGCTTCAGGTCCAGGAACGCATCACATTCAAAACCTTATCTCTGACACACAAATGTCTGCCATACAGTTCCCTGATCTACCTAGCTAGACAAATCTCGAAAGCCAAGTCCACTAGCCCTCCCGATCTGCATACTCATGCCGCCTTGCTATCCCTAGATACAGACGCCAAAAAGCTGGAGGGTGCAGCTTCCCTGTGATTGCGGCTAAACAATGGAATTCCCTACCCCTAGCGCTGAGATCAGACCCTCCCTTTGGTCCTTCCACAAAGGCCTCAAAACCATTCTCGTAACTACGTACTAGCAATCTACATGTACCTGTACCAAATGGTATCTACTGTAACAAACTGTATCTACTGTGTCCTAAATGTAATGTATTTCACTATATATCTGCCTCCAGATTTTGTAACCCTATGCAAAATGTAACTACAGCAACCAAATGCAATATGTAACTACTGTAACCACCACTCTTACGTAACCAGTGTCCAGTTGCCTCCGGGTTAGGTGCGCTTTACAAATGTCAAAATAAATAAATAAATACATTTGAGGGCTGGCCAAATCACGAGTTGGGTGAAAAATGGCATTTTGACATCCAGCTTTTTTGCTGGTGGTAAAGATGATAATTATTGCACTGTTTTCGGTGCTATTACCGCATGCGCAATTACCGCCAGCAGTAATAGCACTCCCCAACCGATGGGGACCAAATAGGGAATGGGGATTTACCGCCCCTCCAAACTCATGATTCAGCGCTAATTGCGCCAGACCGAATTGCAGTAGCGCTAATAGCGTTGGGCGGTATCCAGGCATTATTACCGGCAGGATACCACCCAACTCGTGATGAGGCCCACAGAGCAGCTGCAAAATGGTGCCAGGAAAATGCACTTCTAATACCCATACACAAGCCAAAACCGTTTGCTTTGTCAATGCTTTAACAGGATTTCAGTGACAGCAAATTTGGTTTAGCAATTTTTTAACACCAGTAGCCATTTAAATCTCCAGTTAAGCGATGTACTCAGAGAAGACAGCTTTGAAATAGCAATGTTAGGCACTTAGAGCACAACGTGTGATGTTACTGCTTCTTAAAGCTAGCTCAATGAGATCCCAGGATGATCTGTTTTGTGGGGATGGGGGAGAGATGTGGGAGGGTATGGCTATAGGGATTATCATGTCCCTGGGCAGTCAATGGTTGGGTAAATAATCAAACAACGCCCATAAACTGTGTGACCCTCCTCACATCCCATCTCCCTCCAAGATGTTCTGCAGAGCACTATTTTTGGGGCATAGGTGGTTCTTTAGCCCCAACTAACAACACAAACTAAAAGTGGAGGCTAAAAAGTTAAGTGTGAGGTTTTATTTTTTGGGAGGCTGCTCTTTATCCAGCCCCATGACACTGGGAACACCCCCAAACCATCCTTGGGCAGGCTTTATTTGCCCCGATAGAGGCATCAGTAGCCGCCATGCTGCGTTGCAAGGGAACCTGATGGTGCTGAAGAGGGCGAGGAGAAGCCTGCCCCCTTGCGCCCAACACCACACAGCACAACTGGATAGTGTGTCTGCTAAATATTGTATTTGTTCCAACTGTGAAGCGTCCCAGTGGCACCAATTGTGCAATATACAGAGCTATACATAATATGTGCTCGCGGGGACAGTGAAGGGAGGTGATTGGGGGTTCAAAGAGTTTACAGTAGAGGCAGCCAACTAGGATTCACTCTAACACTGGCAAGCCGCTCAACAGCTACAGAATGATGTCAGGGACAGCAGTGAAGTAAATCTATGTTACATGAGCATTATTAGTTACTCATGATCCCACTCCTACATTGTTGTTACATGTTTTTACTGTGGGCCTCATCACGAGTTGGGCGGTATCCCGTCGGTATTACCGCCTGGGCTAATAGCGTTACCGCCACCCAGTCTGATGCTATTAGCACCAGATCAAGGGTTAGGCGGTAATGGGTATTCCCCATTCCCCATTGGGTCCATTGGACCCAATGGGGCATTTGCGGTACAATTAGCGCCCGCTAATTGGCCCAAAAATGGGTGTTAAATTGGAGCATTTACCCCCAGCTTGTGATTGGGCGGACCCTTAAATGCAGTGGTAATAGTGTTACTGCCGCATTTAAGGGCTACCGTCCAACTAGTGACGAAGCCCTGTATATTTTATATTACTTTATTTTGTAATATGATTTAGATATCATAATTAATATTTCTATAATATGGGGAGTGAGCTGCTGAGTGAAGTTGCAGACTGTGGCAGACCCTGGGTCTTTTTTCCGTGGACATCGTTTTCCCAGCTCACCTGAACTGCACCTGACTCTTCAAATAGCCACTCCAGCCGCGGAGTGGCCGCGGAGTGAGCTGCTGAGTGAAGTTGCAGACTGTGGCAGACCCTGGGTCTTTTTTCAGTGGACATCGTTTTCCCAGCTCACCTGAACTGCACCTGACTCTTCAAATAGCCACTCCAGCCGTGGAGCAGCCGCAGAGTGAGCTGCTGAGTGAAGTTGCAGACCGTGGTGTGACCGCGGTCTTTGAGGACAAATGGTTAATACGGATTTACAGCCTCGCATAGACGAGACCGACAGGATGGGCCCTTCCTCTGTGGGACAAACAGCAAGAGAAAAACTGCAGCAGTCACCGCCTCCATCGAGCGGCGCCGAAGTGGATGCAGGTATGGCGTTCCTTCCCTCCCCCTTTCCGGAAGATGTAGGTGCTGTAAAGTGTCTCCCTGTTCCTGTCTCTTTTCCCTCCTTACCCCTTCCTC
The DNA here is from genome assembly GCF_040938575.1 of Ambystoma mexicanum. NCBI lineage: Eukaryota > Metazoa > Chordata > Amphibia > Caudata > Ambystomatidae > Ambystoma > Ambystoma mexicanum. The sequence goes on along the minus strand of NC_090923.1, from coordinate 103,087,962 downwards.
CCTTGCTTTCCTCTTTCCCATCCCAATCCCTTCTTCCTACAACCTCGCCTTGCCCTTTTTCCCGCTCCCCCCACCCTCCCCTCCCCGCCTCACCTGCTCGCTCGCTAGCTCCGAGACCGAAGTCCCCCGACGGGTGCTCCGACCGTTGAAAGAAACCCTAGCGGGAAAAACAAACACTAAGAGGCGGGGAGAAAAGCCATCGGCGCCTAAGCGGGTGCCGAAACTGACTATTTCATCAGACCCGCCCGAGCTCGCTACAGACTTCCAACCAAAAAATGCGAGGTTGTCAATGAATACCTACAGCCGCGGGGAATTCATCCCTGAGGCTGGAAATGATCTCAGCATGGCACCATTGCTGGGGGCGTAGAGCGAATACCTGCAAGCAGAGATCTTGCCAACGACTCTCGCTGAGGTGGTCGGTTCGATTTCCCAGTCTGTGTGTATCCCCCCCTCAGGAGAGGGGCCTCAGACGATACGCAAACGGACTGGCCACTTGAATGTAGCCGTGTGCACACTGATCACAGAGAAGCTGGATTAAAACTCTGATCGGGACGAAAGCTCCACTGTGTTATGCCCCCAGTCGACTATCACTACCGAAGATAAAGCACCTCAGCACATAAGCCCCGTGAGAACTGAACAGGATGAAATGATACATCCAATGAAGGGCCCAGTGGAAACTGTTTGTGCTGTTCAAGTGCACCGTGTTCTAACATTAGAAGACCGGGAGGGCTGCACAGAGGAGGTTCATACAACACTAACCGGCTGTGATGCTGGAAATGCATCGGAGGGACAGGGCCTCCGTATCCTTGTCCTTTTTCTGTTCTTATCGTGTGTTCTGTCGTGTTTTCCGCGCAGAAGTCCATGCGGGACTCCTGGCGGTGCAGCTCTCTCTTTTGGTTTGGTGAACAGACCCATGGGATACCCTTATGGCGCCCATGGGTAGGGGTGCAACTCTGAGCCCCTAGTGTATGTTTTTGGGCACCCGTGGGTGGCCCACAGAGCCGGGTATGGGCTGGTGGCAGCTACATGCTGAATTTGACAGGTGCGCTGGGTATCCGCCATTTTAGGGTACCCCGGCCCTGCCATTGGAATCAGTTGATTCCTGATAGGAAACAAGATGGCCCCGGTGGCCTCTTGCTTTCTATCGCCTGATACCTTGTTTTCCCAAAGTCCTGGGAAGCCCTGACTCTGTCCCTTCCCCCTGACTGGCTGTTGGGTGGAAGTTCCGTATATGGTGTTGTTGTGAAGGCCCAGCTAGACTTACTGGAGCCTTCCCGCTGACTGTATGTTGTGGGTACCTCCTGTGGGTGGGACCTGGGTGAATGGGGAGTGTGACCAATATGCACTCCGTGTTGTGGCTGTCTGGTTTCTGCCATGAGAGACAAAGACTGAGACAGCCCTGCCCGAAACTGGACTGAATGCAGTATGTAGAGTTGAATGGCTGAGTACTTGTCTCAATCCACATTCCTTGTTGTGAGTGTCTGAGCGGGAGAAGAGTGGCCTGAATGCCCTGCGTGCCTGATTGGCTGACCGACTGCATGAATGCCCTTCTGTACGATTGGCTGCTGAGTGTGTGCCAGCAGTGTGGGTGAGAGACCAAATAGTATATCTGGGGACCTCTCACCACTGGAAATTGTTCAGAAGCTGAAGTCCACTACGACGAGTAACTGGAGTAACTGACGCTTGACCTTGAGGCCCTGCTGGAGGAGAAGGATTGCCGTGGCTCTCCTTCACGATCTAAAGGCTGCTGTGTCTCCAAGGACTGACCCAGAGAGGACCTGGTAAGGCGCCCTCTTCCCGAGCTACGAGGGACCATCGTGCACAGCTGACCTTTGCCAACGCTCCCTGGTAGACAGACCTACGACAGGCTGCCGACCCGATACGGGGACTGCTGAGGAATCCCAAAGCGAAGCACCCGGACTGTTGTCCGCCACTGTCGACGACCGCCGTCGCCGACCGGAGCCGCCGTGCTCCCGTTTGCCTAAGAACTTCAACTTGATCAACGGACGCTCTCGTCTGCATCGCCGTGCCGTCTCCTGTGGGAGAAGGCCTGACCGTCGACGCGCCGAGGAGTATCCACCGGTGGGTTTCCCGCCACCCAAAGACCGCAGAGACGCCGACGACTCGACGCCCTTGCTGGGCCACAGTTCTTCTTCATCTCTTTGCGGTCCAGAACTATCGTCACCGAGGTGCCCCGCACGCCTCTTCCTTGCAGGACGCCAACGCTCTGTCGTCGACGAGCACCGCTCGGATCAAAGCCTGCTGCCTCATCGACGTCGTTCTACCCGGTTCACGGTCGGACGTTCGGCGCCCCGTGTCTCCCGCTTGAAAAGGGCGACATTCAAGAAGGGCCGCCGATTCCCCGACACCGAACCCCGAGTCCGCGACGCCCTCGACGATCCGTGGCTCCTGCCTTAAAGGGAGTCACTCCAGAAGGATCGGTCGACGCCTCGCCGACGAACTCTACTCCACCAGGTACATTGGGGGGGTAAAACATTGTAGGAGAGAACGAGACTCTTGAACAATATATGGACTGGGCTTGTTTTATATATCGTTATTTTACAGGTTGCCCAGGTGGGGGGATCTCCACTCAGAGCTGTGTCCAGTAGCAAGGACCAGTCGTCTGCCTATTGTTTCATCCGTCTGCTTTCTCTCTTCTCTCTATTGCTGGTTTCATTGCTATTGATCCGTGTGGCATTTTCACAGCCTTGTTGAATGCACTCTAATCGAATATTAGTGGTACCACTTTAGAATTGTAGATATTTACCATTGTTGATTTTCCGGAGCACAAAGTGCATTATTGTGATAAGTGTACATAACCTTTGAATATTAATTATATAAAGACTGTGTTTTCAGTAATACAGTGTGTGGACATTCCTTTGTGGGGGCTTGGGGATACACTGTACTTAAGAACCAGCCCGCATAACCTCCTGAGAAGCTAGGCCTTGATTGCTCGTCCAGCGTTACCATATCAGAAAATCTCGGCTGGGGTCCTCTGTGCCTTTCCTCTGCCATATAGAGAGCGGAAGTACAGACCCCCCCACCTCGTCCTGACAAGCTTGGTGGCAGCGGTGGGATGCTTATGGTTTTAAGAATCAGTGTATAACCGTGCCACTTACAAAATATCTGCACTTTATTGAATTAAGGTTTAGGTGTGTTCCAAATAACTGCATTACAAGCGATGGAGACCATTGCGAATGGTAAATTGACTCGGATGAGCTTAGAGGCTCTCCAGAGTGCTTGTGAAGCCAGGGAGTTAGACTTTGTGGATAAGTCTAGGGCTGAGCTGATAGCTGCCCTGGTGGACTACCAGACTGATGGTGAAACTCTTGATGAAGGGGGGGATGCAACCAGTGAGGACTCTGCCCCTGGGGTTGTCGCTGAATCTGTTTCTGGGAATGCCGCCATTCCTGCTGCCTCTGTTCCGAACCCCAGCAATTCCATGGAACTTGAGTTATTAAGGATGAAGTTAGCCTTTGAATATCGCAAGTTGGAAATCGATGCTGAACTTAAGAAAGAGGAGTTGGCTCAACAAGTGGAACTCAAGAATAGGGATCTTGCGCTCAAAGATAAGGACACTGAATGTCAGAGAATCCAGTTAGAGAAAGCTCGAGTGGAGGCTTCAGCTAAACCAATTGAGAGTGGCAGGTCCCCAGCCACCAAGTTTATGAAAGATTTGGTTGGTGTGTTTTTGGAGGGTTCAGATATCCTCCAATGGATTGAAGCGTTTGAAATGGCGTGTGCGATTCATGATGTCGATAAAAGAGATTGGGCTAAGTGTTTGTTAAGCAGAGTGCCTCAAACTGGATATGACTGTATTCTGAAACTGAGTGTGGAAGAAAGGGGTCAGTATGAGTGTATGAAGTCTGCTTTAATTGCCAAGTTTGGCAAGACACCTACCCAATATCTTAAAAGGTTCAGGGATTTTAAGAAACGAGAGAATGTGTCTTGGGTTGACTGGGTGAGTGCGGCGCACATGAACATGATGGGGTGGATTGATGGGTACAAGGTGAAAACTTTTGCTGAATTATCCCACCTGTTGTTTTTTGAGCATTTTTCTGAAGCCTGTTCGCCAGAGCTGCGTCAGTATGTTGCTGACCAGAACATTTTGGACCCCTTTAAGCTGGCTAGGTTGGCTGACAAGTGGGTCTCCCACCGGGTGTCCCCTAAGGACCCCAGTGGGAAGGACAAGGATAAAGAGAAGGGGGCCTCTCAGAAAGCTGAGGAGTCCCCCAAGCAGTCACAGTCGAATAAAACAAAACCTTCCTCTCCTAAGAACCAAAAATCTAGTGGGGATAAGTCCTCTGTGGGTGGGAATAAGAGTAGTGGTCCACCTGCTGCAAAGCAGGCTCCCAGTGGTTCCAGTACCGTACCTCGCACTCCTAGCACTTGTTGGGATTGTGGGGCTCTGGATCACCGAAGGGGTGACTCCAAGTGTAAAGGTAAGGCACTTGGAGTACAGGCTGTCAGCCTGACCTACCCTTACCCCGTGTCTGAGGTGGAGGCCACCGTCCTCCCCTCCTCTACCGGAATCACATTTGGTGCTCCAGTAGAGATTTCCTTAGTGTCCCTTGGGGCCTGGGACCAGTACGCAGAAGTACTGGCGACTATCCCGCAGAACACCCGTAGGTTTTTGAGAAGTGTCCTCTTGAATGGCCAGCCTTCTACTGGTTTGAGAGACACTGGGGCAAGCATGACAGTGGTGGACAGGACCCTGCTCAAGCCAGAGGACTATGTAAGTGCTCCTCTGAGAACCACCAGGTTAGCTGGTGGGCCTCCCAAATTATCGCCTGTAGCCTTAGTCACACTCATGATTGGAGACAAGACAGCAAAGCTTCCTGTCCTGGTTCAGGACAATGTCCCTGCTAACATTCTGTTAGGTAATGATCTAGTAGAGTTGGGGTTGATCTCGGATGGTCTTCCCATGACTGCTGCTGCGGTCACTAGGTCACAGGTGACACCGGGTCTGGTTGTGAGTCAGGTACCCGAGCCAAAGGCGAGGCCTAAGGCACGAAGAAGGAAGACCAAGAAGGCCACCTCTGTGGGAGGAACACCTTCTCTTCCTGCTGTTCCGACAGCACCCATTGGGATCCATGCTCCGGACGGGCTGGGTCCAGTGGAAAACCCGGACTCAACTCCTGTGGGAGAAGAGACAGAAGACTCTCCTGTGGGAGAGGTTCTCAACCCGGAGGATCATCCCGACCTTCAATGCTTGTTAGCTGAAGGGGGACCCTCCCGGGCGGACTTCTGTAAAGGGCAGAGAGAGTGTCCCTCTCTCGAGGGTCTGCGGACGCAGGCCCTGTCCCAGGCACAAGGTGAAGTGCCTAGGACATTCAAGATTTATTGGGAGGGTGAGCTCCTTGTCAGTGAGCCCACTAAGCCTGAACCTGGTGCCCTCAAGAGGTTGGTGGTACCCCAGGTTTACAGGCCCTTCCTACTGCAGTTGGCGCATGAGGTGCCCTTGGCTGGTCATCTTGGTACCAAGAAGACTAAGCAGAGGCTCTCTGCCCACTTCTACTGGCCTCGGATGGGAGTGGAAGTGGAGTCCCACTGCCGGACCTGCCCCACTTGTCAGTTATCTGGCAAGACTGGAGGCAGGGTCATTGCCCCACTGCAGCCATTGCCAGTGGTCGGCACACCGTTTGAGAGGGTGGGCATCGACATTGTCGGTCCCCTGGACCCTCCCACTTCAGGTGGACATCGGTTCATCCTGGTCTTGGTTGATCATGCCACCAGGTACCCTGAGGCTATACCCCTTCGGACTATTACTGCCAAGGTGGTGGCCCGGGCTCTCCTGGGCATTTTTACCCGTGTTGGATTCCCCAAGGAAGTTGTCTCCGACCGAGGATCCAACTTCATGTCGAGTTACATGAAGACCATGTGGAAAGAGTGCGGGGTAACCTACAAGTTCTCCACCTCTTACCACCCCCAGACCAATGGTCTGGTTGAGAGATTTAACAAAACTCTCAAGGGCATGCTAGGTGCTTTGGAAGAGCCCCTACGGAGGAAATGGGATCTCCTCCTGCCATGCCTGCTGTTTGCTTACAGAGAGGTACCTCAAGAGGGTGTTGGTTTCAGCCCCTTTGAGTTACTCTTTGGACATCCCGTGAGGGGGCCCCTCGCCTTGATCCGAGAAGGCTTGGAGGCCACCCCTCCGGGTCCCGCCAAGCAAGTGGGGGACTATGTGTTAGGCCTCAGACGGAGGATGACACAGATGATGGGTCAGGCAACAGCAAATCTCAAGGCCAGCCAAGAATTGAATAAGTATTGGCATGACCTTAAAGCTTCGCAGGTCGATTGGACTCCGGGACAGGAAGTCCTCGTGATGGAGCCTACCAAGCCTAGGGCTTTGGCAGACAAGTGGACTGGACCCTTCAGGATAATCTCCAAGATGGGCGAAGTCAATTATCTGGTTGACCTGGGTGCCTCCGGGGTAGCCCCTCAGGTATTCCATGTCAACAGGCTCAAGCCTTTCCACCGGCGAGCAGAAGTCTCATGTCTCTTGCTAGTTTCAGGGCAAGAAGAGGATGAGAGTGAGCCCCTTCCTGATTTGCTGCATAGCAACCCTCAGGATGGCTCCGTGGAGGGAGTACAGCTCTCTCCAGATTTGACAACAGAGCAGCAGAAGGCCTGCCGGGCTTTGCTCCAGCAGTATGCCTCTCTGTTTTCGCTGACACCGGGCCTTACACCTTGGTGTAGGCATGAAATTGACACTGGTGACAGCGTGCCTGTCAAGAGCAGGTGCTACCGTATGTCAGATACCGTTAAGAACCACATCCAGGCTGAGGTCGCCAAGATGTTGGATCTGGGTGTAATTGAACCCTCAACCAGTCCCTGGTCCAGTCCAGTGGTCCTTGTCCCCAAGGCAAGTTCCCAGGCGGGTACCAAAGATTGGAGGTTCTGTGTGGACTACCAAGGAGTCAATGCCGTCACCAAATCTGACGCGCACCCATTGCCCAGGGCTGATGAGCTCGTGGACACCATAGGTGCTGCCAAATTTGTGAGCACCTTTGACCTCACCTCAGGCTATTGGCAAATAGCTCTGACGGACCATGCCAAGGAAAAGACGGCATTCTCCACACCAGAGGGACTCTACCAGTTTAGGGTCATGCCTTTTGGGTTGAAGAATGCCCCTGCCACTTTCCAGAGGTTGGTCAATCATGCGCTCAGTGGGCTGGAGGCCTTTTGTGTGGCATACCTAGACGACATTGCCGTCTACAGTTCCACCTGGGAAGCGCATTTGACACACCTGGATAAAGTGTTGCAGGCCTTGAAAAGGGCTAACCTCACTATCAAGGCTACCAAGTGCCAGATAGCTCAGGGGAAAGTTACCTATCTTGGTCATGAGGTAGGAGGGGGTCAAATCCAGCCTCTTTTCAGTAAGGTACAGGACGTACAGAACTGGGAGACTCCCACTACTCAAACCCAGGTGAGAGCCTTTTTGGGCCTCACTGGGTATTATCGCAATTTCATGGCGGACTATGGGACCATAGCCGCACCACTGACAGCTCTGACTTCACCCAAACAGCCTAGGAAGGTTAATTGGACTGAAGACTGTCAGAGGGCCTTTGATGGCTTGAAAGAAAGTCTGTGCAGGGCACCCGTGTTGTGTGCACCTGACTACAGCCGACCCTTTATCGTCCAGACGGATGCCTGCGACACCGGAATTGGAGCTGTCTTGTCCCAGTTAGATGACAAAGGGAGAGAACATCCTATCATATTCATCAGTAGACAACTCAAGGGTAGAGAACTTAGGTGGGCTACTGTTGAAAAGGAATGTTTTAGTATAGTTTGGAGCCTTAGGCGTTTTAGGCCCTACCTTACGGGGTCCACCTTCAAGGTCCAAACAGATCATAAGCCCCTGAAATGGCTTATGCAGATGAAGGGTGAAAATCCGAAACTGCTCAGGTGGTCCATTAGCCTGCAAGGGCTAGACTTCACCATAGAGCACAGACCAGGGAAGAGTCACGATAATGCAGATGGCCTTTCCAGAAGGTATGTTGACCGTCTGGATGAGGGTGTCTATCCCGTGGGAGATCAGGCACCCTAACCTCAGTCTGGGGGGGCGACTGTGATGCTGGAAATGCATCGGAGGGACAGGGCCTCCGTATCCTTGTCCTTTTTCTGTTCTTATCGTGTGTTCTGTCGTGTTTTCCGCGCAGAAGTCCATGCGGGACTCCTGGCGGTGCAGCTCTCTCTTTTGGTTTGGTGAACAGACCCATGGGATACCCTTATGGCGCCCATGGGTAGGGGTGCAACTCTGAGCCCCTAGTGTATGTTTTTGGGCACCCGTGGGTGGCCCACAGAGCCGGGTATGGGCTGGTGGCAGCTACATGCTGAATTTGACAGGTGCGCTGGGTATCCGCCATTTTAGGGTACCCCGGCCCTGCCATTGGAATCAGTTGATTCCTGATAGGAAACAAGATGGCCCCGGTGGCCTCTTGCTTTCTATCGCCTGATACCTTGTTTTCCCAAAGTCCTGGGAAGCCCTGACTCTGTCCCTTCCCCCTGACTGGCTGTTGGGTGGAAGTTCCGTATATGGTGTTGTTGTGAAGGCCCAGCTAGACTTACTGGAGCCTTCCCGCTGACTGTATGTTGTGGGTACCTCCTGTGGGTGGGACCTGGGTGAATGGGGAGTGTGACCAATATGCACTCCGTGTTGTGGCTGTCTGGTTTCTGCCATGAGAGACAAAGACTGAGACAGCCCTGCCCGAAACTGGACTGAATGCAGTATGTAGAGTTGAATGGCTGAGTACTTGTCTCAATCCACATTCCTTGTTGTGAGTGTCTGAGCGGGAGAAGAGTGGCCTGAATGCCCTGCGTGCCTGATTGGCTGACCGACTGCATGAATGCCCTTCTGTACGATTGGCTGCTGAGTGTGTGCCAGCAGTGTGGGTGAGAGACCAAATAGTATATCTGGGGACCTCTCACCACTGGAAATTGTTCAGAAGCTGAAGTCCACTACGACGAGTAACTGGAGTAACTGACGCTTGACCTTGAGGCCCTGCTGGAGGAGAAGGATTGCCGTGGCTCTCCTTCACGATCTAAAGGCTGCTGTGTCTCCAAGGACTGACCCAGAGAGGACCTGGTAAGGCGCCCTCTTCCCGAGCTACGAGGGACCATCGTGCACAGCTGACCTTTGCCAACGCTCCCTGGTAGACAGACCTACGACAGGCTGCCGACCCGATACGGGGACTGCTGAGGAATCCCAAAGCGAAGCACCCGGACTGTTGTCCGCCACTGTCGACGACCGCCGTCGCCGACCGGAGCCGCCGTGCTCCCGTTTGCCTAAGAACTTCAACTTGATCAACGGACGCTCTCGTCTGCATCGCCGTGCCGTCTCCTGTGGGAGAAGGCCTGACCGTCGACGCGCCGAGGAGTATCCACCGGTGGGTTTCCCGCCACCCAAAGACCGCAGAGACGCCGACGACTCGACGCCCTTGCTGGGCCACAGTTCTTCTTCATCTCTTTGCGGTCCAGAACTATCGTCACCGAGGTGCCCCGCACGCCTCTTCCTTGCAGGACGCCAACGCTCTGTCGTCGACGAGCACCGCTCGGATCAAAGCCTGCTGCCTCATCGACGTCGTTCTACCCGGTTCACGGTCGGACGTTCGGCGCCCCGTGTCTCCCGCTTGAAAGGGGCGACATTCAAGAAGGGCCGCCGATTCCCCGACACCGAACCCCGAGTCCGCGACGCCCTCGACGATCCGTGGCTCCTGCCTTAAAGGGAGTCACTCCAGAAGGATCGGTCGACGCCTCGCCGACGAACTCTACTCCACCAGGTACATTGGGGGGGTAAAACATTGTAGGAGAGAACGAGACTCTTGAACAATATATGGACTGGGCTTGTTTTATATATCGTTATTTTACAGGTTGCCCAGGTGGGGGGATCTCCACTCAGAGCTGTGTCCAGTAGCAAGGACCAGTCGTCTGCCTATTGTTTCATCCGTCTGCTTTCTCTCTTCTCTCTATTGCTGGTTTCATTGCTATTGATCCGTGTGGCATTTTCACAGCCTTGTTGAATGCACTCTAATCGAATATTAGTGGTACCACTTTAGAATTGTAGATATTTACCATTGTTGATTTTCCGGAGCACAAAGTGCATTATTGTGATAAGTGTACATAACCTTTGAATATTAATTATATAAAGACTGTGTTTTCAGTAATACAGTGTGTGGACATTCCTTTGTGGGGGCTTGGGGATACACTGTACTTAAGAACCAGCCCGCATCACCTCCTGAGAAGCTAGGCCTTGATTGCTCGTCCAGCGTTACCATATCAGAGAATCTCGGCTGGGGTCCTCTGTGCCTTTCCTCTGCCATATAGAGAGCGGAAGTACAGACCCCCCCACCTCGTCCTGACACCGGCGTCAACAGAAATAACGGAGAGCTACAGAATTGTAAAAGATGCCATCGAAATCCAGCTGTACATGATCCTGCTCTCTGCAAGCACAATGATGAAATCAAATCTGCTAATGAACCTGGCACTTCTAGTGAAAATCCAGAAAACCTTGCAGTTGCTTGTGTGCAAATGGTAATTTTACCAAAAAAAAAAAGAAAAACAAGAAGTCCAAAATGAGGAGCAACATAAACTACTCCCAACGACGACCACGAAAACTCACCGTTACAACCACAACAAGGTGAGAAGAAGATTGACCTCAAGACTCAGGATCCCCCCAAACAAGAAAATGGGCCCAAAGATTGGACCAACCAAGCCCTTTACAGTGACAGCTCTAAATGACTTCTTCAGGAAAAAGACGGAGATCCGTCTAAATCCTCAGCAGGAGCTATCGGATTGTGAAATCCTAGAGAGCCTGGTCGATGCAGAGGTTGATTCTCCAACTATGATATGCCCCGTAGAGGAAGTCACCACAATCTCGGAACCTTTAGAAACCACTTTACCCGCGACCCCGGCAGCTGTTGTACCACCACTCAGATGGCATTACTCAAATAAACCCACACTGATGGTTGAAAATGTAGATCCTCAGGAAGGGACTAGGGAAAAAAGTAACCAAGAAAAATTCCCTGGCGAAACAAGAACTGAAATTGAGAGTATTGAAGAGTGGTGCCCGAAACAAAAGTCAAGTCCTAGTCTGCAAGAAATCTCTCCTGAACACTGCTACCATGCCCCAGATTCACGAAATGAAGAGCCGAAGATCGTGGAGAGCCCTGGGATGCAGGCAGTCTTGGTTCAATCTCCAAAGACAAGAAATTCTGCGTGGACAAAGGAACCTGATCAAAACAACTCTCAGAAAGACAATGACAATAAATTGACAAAATTACTGCCGTCTATCTACACTTCAATACCTATGCGGAGACTTAGCGGATCTCAACAGTCCCCTCCGCAAAACCCTGATCAACAGAAGCTGGACTTAACAACCATAATGTCCACAGTAACGATTGCAATGACACCGTTTACCAAGCTCTATGAGAGCATTAATGACACGCTCCGTGACCAGGTATCCATGCTGGCCTCAATGCAGTCAAAATTACAGTACCTTGAAGGCTACATTATGGGGTCCCAAGGATCTGAAGATGCCAAAATAGCCGTGAGGAAAAGGCCGGCCGAATCCGGCTCTTGCTACCATCTGCCTCAATCTGTGGATGAATGTTCAAACCGACGATTGCAACACACTAATGCTCCACCGGCAGCTTTGTCTGCCACTATACACAAGATAACTGGACCGTCATCTCAACAGGACAGAGACCTTGATATTCCAATATGCAAACAAGGAGCTGAGCCTTTAGACGCCATCATTGCCATACTAGAGGAGGAAGATGAACATCCAGTGTCCACTCAAACTATGGTTATAGAAGCTGTCGAAAAACAAGCACCAAATCCCTTTTCCTATATAAAGACTACAGAAGGTGCGCGAAGAACTAATAAAGGCCTTGACACAAATCTGAAGAACTTTACATGTGGCATATTTACCCAGCAAAAGTCGATCGTAAATCGAAACCCCAAGAGGGACGATAACATGTCACAAGCTACATTGGGCTCGCAAATCCAGATGAGGCAGCCCAAGGCTGCTGCCAAGAGAGAAGGCCCCCGTGCCAAACCTAAGAAGTTAGCCAGCTCACACCAGAATCGTGCGTTGGAAAAACGAAACCACTGCAAAAAAGGAAATTATCCCTGTCCTTGTTGTTGAGGAGCAGTCAGACTGGAGTATTCTGACAGTGGATGAGATTTGGTTTGAAAATAACCCAAAAAAAACCATCAAAGAGAAAGGCGAACAAAGGGATTACAGACTCCCCTAAAAATGAACCACCAAACAAAGTCACATTTACGAGCTCTCTGTTTCGCGGTCAAAGTCCCCCGAGCATCCCCAAAGACTTCAAAAAGTGGAGTCCGTGGACACCACAAAACCAAGGTCCAGGGCCCCTGAGGAAAAAAGACCTGATAGGGTGCGCAGAGTAAGTACAAACATATGGAAAAGGAATAAATATTCCCATACATCAGTCCACTCTCGGACACGGGATGAAAACGATGACCAGAAAAAGACTGGAAAGCCTACTAACGAAACAGGAAAAAAGGCCTCAGATTCATATCTGCAATATATCTCTCAGGTGAACAAGAAGCCAAAGGAAAAGATCAGATCGGACCCAGATCATGATCGGAAAACGGAATCGAAGCAAATTGTGAGTGACTATACGCTAAGGCTGAAAAATATCAACTCAAAGCAGGACGGCCTGATCATGAACAGAACTAATATCATCAAAATTTTAACCCAAATTCCAAGCCTGAAGAATATCCAAAAAAAAGATCTCTGGATGGTGGAGCCAAGTACGTCAGGCATAACTGACTACTCCTACATACATCTAAATTCCAAAATTATCAAGCTCCATCTAATCAGAGAATCTGACAAACTGTTGTCAGTGGGTTTCGAACTATCGGAAATCAGACGCTCTAACAAACAAGAAGACTCAGTTAAAAGAACTGAAAGCGAAATAAGTAAACAAAAGGACACCCTGAAGATGACCAAGGACAATCGCATCCGCTATATTAGCAGGATGTCTCACGCTCGTCCTTCACAGTCCGCTCAATTAACAAGCAAATCAGGAACCCACAGCCCCAATCAGGGGGAAAGAGAAGGACCTGGGAAAAATCTCCGGTCCGAACACAGGCCGGACCAGATTGATACCCGGAGCAAAAGGCCCCAGCAAACCTCTCGAAATGACCAAGGTCGAAGCAGCCAGGGAACACCAGGGGCAAACCAAGTCGAACATTGGACCTGGCCTAAAGCCGACTCCAATTCAAGGAAAAAGCATTAGCAACGAGTCCCGGAAAAGAAGATCCAGCTACAGATATGCCAGGAAAAGGTCATCGAGAAACAAACATCCCCGCTAAAACTGCTAAAATTGGGCTGCTGGAATACGAGGGGCTTTGCCCATCTCACCAAGGAAACCGATGCCAACCTGGGCAACTTTGATGTTCTGTGCCTGCAGGAGACCTGGTTGACCACCAAACCCCAGCTGGACGGGTTTGAAATAATATTTACGAGTGCCAAGAAAGGTCTAACAGGACGTCCTTCAGCTGGTCTTATCACAGCGATCAGAGTCGGATCGGGTGTGAACATTTCTGAAATCCTCCCGACACCGGACTGGATCCAGGCCTCAATACTTACAAGAAAACTCTTCTCTACTGACCAAAAAGAAAGCACAGTTCTCTTAATAAATATATATTGGAACCCTGAGACAACAACGAATGAAGACTTCACAAATGATCTTCAAAATGTCCTGGATGAAGCCCAGCAAAAAAGGAATGATTACAGTACGATTATAAATGGTGACTTCAATGCCATATGTGAAGGGATTGGAAACCGTTCAAAACTGCAAAATCAAAAATCCCTAGCAAGGGATAGAGGGAAACTTCTTGAAAAGATATGTCTGATAGGGACATGTATAATCTTCACTGGCAGCGTTCCAAAGCAAACCTGCAGATCCCGTCATGGCAAAGAGGTGATCAAAAAGGGACGATAGATCATATATTTGTCTCAAGAGACATCTTGCCGGAGATCCATTCCTTCGCAATCAGACCTACAATCTTTAGTGATTACAACCTCCTAATCATAGAAGGCTGGGCGTCCAGATCTCAAACGTTCTCGTGCCCTCTGTCACTTGAGACAGCGGAGAGGGGCAAACGAGTTAAGATCTCTGAAAAAGGGTTGCTTGACCTAGAAACCCAAAATACACAAGTGGGTTCGCTCTGACAACTAGATTTAGAGGGGGTACTCTTTTTTGAAGTACACATTAAGTTATTTAGTCATGTCACAGGTATTCAATCATGTGTAATAAAGGTGAAACCTAAACACAAATAGAATTAAAGATTCACATATTCACATATGGTAAAGTTGCATTTATTAATTATGCATCTCAACATAGAGGGATTAGTAACCCAAAGTATTTAGTTTTTTATCAAAGGCTTTTACAATGTTGTAGACCTTTGCATTTAAATTTGTAAATTCGAAAAAGTTTTTTCACAAATATAGTTCCATTTTGGTGCTTTGGAATTGAATAGTGACCACCACCTATTAGTGACAAGTGATAGTAGATTTTATCTATATAAACATATTACAACCAATATTGACAACAATAAATTTGAAAAGTTATTGGTTTTCTGTAGCCAGGCTTTCGGGTGACCTAACATATGGTCGACGTCCTGAGTTGAATCATAAGTTGTTTGGAGACAGTTAATAAGGACTAGCAGGAGATGGAAGAGAGGCTGGTCCTTGGACGTTTCGGCAGATAGCCTTCATCTTGGGCCTGATATAGGTCGCCCTGGAAAGGAATCCAGGGGACTCTATTAGTGATTAGAATAAAATGTATGGGAAGTTTTCGTAACATGACATTTAAAAACAACCTTAGTTGTGGGGCATCATAGGCTAAATTAGCCAACACACAATGACCTAGAAACCCAACTGACACGATCCCGAATTAAGACCACGGCAAATGCAAGAAAGAACGGGATCGACCTGGACTATACACCCTTATTAACCAGATTCCTCATGACTACAGCAAAAACATCTACTTCAAAGAAAGATCATCCACATTCAGCAAAGATCTGGTAGAGAAAAGGAAGGAGCATAGAAGGCTAAAGAGACTGTATCAAAAGGTGCCATCTTCCGAGAATCTGGCAATTTGGTCAAAGGCAGTGCACGATTACAGAAGCTGGCTCTTGCACTATCGTTATAAACTATACCTGAATGACTCACAACAAATGCTGTCTGCCATCTGTGGAAATAAGCCAAAGGAATTCTGGAACCTGATTAAGGGTACACACAGTAACATCAATGACAACATCCAGAACAATGTGGGCGAAGCCCGCTGGATTGATCACTTTTCAAAACTATTTGCACCAATCACGGATGAGAATAAAATCAAATCTCCTACTAGAGAATGCCACAAAATTAATACCCCATGGACCATCCTTGATGACAAAGATTCAATCCTAAACCAACTAAAGAAATTGAATAACTCAAGGGCCCCCGGTCCTGATGGTATCAGCAATCTGGAACTTAAAAAACATCCTGAGCTGTGGGCCAATATCATGAGCAAGCTTTTCTCAAACTGTAATCGGACTAAGGAAATTCCACCGACCTGGAAAAAGGCAAACATTGTACCTATCTTTAAAAGAGGCGCAACTGATGATCCAAATCAGTACAGGCCTATTGCCCTATTAGATGTCATGGGTAAAGTTTTTTCGTCTCTTGTACTGGATGCTTTTCAAAACTGGTCTCGCTCCACCAATGCAATGGACCCCTTTCAGAATGGTTTTATTAGAAACTCAGGGACAACCACCAACTTCTTGCTCATGAGCGCACTGAAGGCAAAAGTTCTACAAGGTGGCCTTCCGATCTACGTTGTCTTCATTGACCTGGTCCAAGCCTTTGACCAGGTCAACAGGCAGAGCCTCTGGGCGAAACTAGAAGCAAAAGGTTGTCCAGACTCAATCTTAAACCCCATAAAGGCCCTACATCAAGATACCTCCATACGAGATCGCCTCAGTGCAGACGGACGTCTATCTGAGGAGATCAGGACAGCACAAGGAGTTAAACAAGGCTGCCCTTTGGCTCCTTCTTTATATAACTCCTATATTGCAGATTACAGGGAATCATCCCACATGGTAAGGCATTTCCCACCCTCACTGGGAGGTGAGAAGATCGATCGTCTACTGTATGCCGATGACATCATCCTGATGGATTTGACGCCCATAGGCCTTCAACACCAACTGGATAACTTGGTAGCCTATATGTCAGAAAATATTCTCCGACTAAACAAAGAGAAGACAAAAGTGCTCATTTTGGGCAGGCCCTCAAAGGAATAACAAAAACTCTCCTGGCACTGCGATGGTAAGAAACTAGAAACAGTCCATGCCTTTAAATATCTTGGAATTACAATCAGCTACGACAAGGACGAAAAGACCATGCAAGAAACACTCTGGCTAAAGATAAAAAATCTCACAGCCCAAGCAAAGGCTGTGGACAAGAAACATGGTCGTTTCTCGATCACCCCTATCTTGAGATTTTTCAAGTCAAAGGTAGTTCCTGCCTGATATATGGCATGGACGCAATGCCATTGGTTCCGAACACCATATGGGAGAAACTTGAAAGTTTTTTCTGGTGAAACGTCTTAGGCCTGGCGACATCTACACCAATTGCATTAATAAGGAGAGAACTTTGCATATCATCATTGCTAGCAACAAAATTGAGAGCCACCTTGATGCTTTATCGCAAAGTCATCAATAGCCCTGAAGCACGAGTGTTGGACCTCATACGAAAAGGAATTGTTGACAGTGACAACTAGATGCTCACAAAATGGGAACAAACAAATCTAGCGATCTTGAAAGAATTGGATCTGACGATCGAGACACTAATTCAAAATCCTGATAGAGTATCAAAAAAACTGTTTGAAGCAGACTGGATCCATACACAAGAAGTGGCATATACGTATTCTTTGACAGCCAATTTGCCATCTGCTCCGATGAAACTTAACGCAATGCGAGGCTACCTCCATAGATTTCCAGACAAAGGTCTTAGCCGGATGTTCTTAAGATTTAAACTAAATCAATTGAAAACCAATGAGATCCTCGCAATTCGTAAACAAGTGACATCGAACACATGCCACTTCTGCAATTCAAAGGAAAACACAGAAAGTACAAAGCACTTGATAATGGAGTGCTCCAGTTTGGTAACGGAAAGGTCTCGGTTTCTCATAGACCCGTTGAAGCACTACTCAACCCTAGATTTGTAAAATCTCTGGTCACTGTTGACAATTGGGAACAAAAAGCGATGTGTCATAGGAGTGGCTTTGTTTCTCAAATCTCTGAAATTATAGTAGAAGCAATCTGCTTCCGGAAGAAGTTACTGAAAATGCCTAACTGTGATCCAACTGAAGGTTTCTTTGTTCTGTATGCTGGGACTCAGGAAGCTAAAGCCAAATCATGGACTTGTCTTATGGAAGTTTGTAGACAGGAGTCCAGAAATGGCTTTCTGTTCTCTTTTTTGTAAAAATTGTCATACAATTAAATCAAAAAAATAAATAAATAAATAATAATATGGCGAATACATAACATATTGCAATGTATATTTTTATATATATTATACTAATTTATGATATTAATATAATTAATAGTAATCATATTATGTATTATAAATATTACCTTATATTACATATTATTGTAAGAAAGATCAGGACCCTGAACGATGAGAGTGGGAATTAGTGCATTTGGATCACAAAACTTAAAATGAAAATAGGGAGAAACAGCTGCATATGAACCGAATGTGTGTGCAGTGGAGGCTCTAATCCAGCAGCACCAGGATTCACTGGGAACAAAAAGTGGTGGCAAAGTCTCGGAAGGGCACAGAACCCCCAAGGGAAGTGGCGGGAAGATGCGTCGAATGAAGCCGCCTGTGAACGATACAGACGCAATTAATCGACCAAGGCATGAGGTTGCCAAGAGCTGGAGAAATGAAAGGAAGCAGATCAAACATGGACAAACCTGATCGACCCACAAATATGCCTATTTGTTTCATTGCCAATGTGGCGGCCGTGCTCCCAGAGGATCAACTGAATCGTGTCCGTTGTTGTAGTGTCGAAACCTTGGACCTCCGTACACCACGTTGACCTATACCCTCATGATTGTGTCAGAAGAGGACGAGATCAGGTGTTACCGCTATGGACTCCCAGATGAAGTCAGGAAAATACGATACCCACAATACCACCTTGCTGCTCAGTCTACGTGATTCCCTGCCACAGGTCTCGTTCCACAATACCCCAGTAACAGATATAGTGCCCAGTCTCCAGAATGCCACAGAAATGCACACACTTGCCCAGTAGCCTAATTGCCGCAGTAGTCAACCATCGAATGTGAAAGTTCCAGGGGAGGCCTCATCTGGTATTATGACCACCAGTCAGATACAGAGGCTAATATCTGTTGAACTGTTTACATCATTGGGACACATTATTTCACACTCACAACCATGTGTTGACTCTATTGTTGGAAGTGGATAATGGTAATTTTAGGAATGTTATCTCATTTATGTACACAATGCCCAAAAGCAACAGCACTTTGGTCATTCTGTGCACCATCATACATTTTCACGATGACATCATTCAAATCTGACAGGTGATTGTGTTTGCTTCTGAGCACTTATTAAATACCATATTATCATTAAATATGAGAACAGAAATGTGCATGGAATCTCAAAGTACCCAACTAGATTCCTGCCATTCCAGTGTAGACCAGATTTTTGGAATTACAGCACGACATGGACCAGCCCCGAGCAGCCGCTGGTTCTTTTTCCCCATTATTACCAACATGGTAGAAACAACCATCCATATAAACTGTAGGTATCCCCTGACATGTGTCTTCTTCAAAGACCTTGTGCGGGGATGTTAAGTATGCCTCCACATTGTTTTTAGTGATTAAACTTTCGTCCTCGAGACAGTTTTCTTGGGCACAATCATGCAAGTCAGCCAATCCTTCCGCCAGAGGTTTTGGCCATATCTGACCTCCACAGGAAAGCCTTCCATGGACAGAATCCAGGAAGACATTCTGGAATTCCCCGCATTCCCCGCATGGATTCTGTCACTTTTTAAGTACTGCAATGGTTGGTGCGGAATCTCTAGGATGATATCCATCTGAATAAACGGACGGTAGTTTATCAGTGCCCATAACGTTGCCAGGAGTGCCTTTTCACAGTGGTTGCATTTTTCCTTCACAGAGGACAAAGTTTTGCTCACTTACGAGATAACCTTTTTAACATTGTCGTGCTTTTGGTACAATAACACTATTAGGCAGTTATCTGAGAACCCCATCTCCAAGAAGAACACCTTATACTTGAGTGGGAAAGCCAAACAAGGCGCTTGGGAAAGGCTTCTCTTTAGCTGTTCTATTGCCTCAGATTGTTCTGGACCCCACTACCACTTGACTCCATCCTTTAATAAATAGACTAAGGGTCGGGTAACCTCTGCATAGTCTTCAATGTACTTTCGACTATAGTTAGTGAGTCCAAGAAGGCTTCTCTATTCTCGCAGAGTAGTAGGGTCTTCTAATTTCAATAAGGCTTCCACCTTCTTTGCTTTGTAGTTCAGACCCTCATGGGTGATTTTGTGCCCTAAGAAGTTCACTCGGGTCTTACACCAGTGTGCCTTCTGAAAGGGCAGCTTTGTTCCGGATTTCAGCAACAAAGTCAGAACATAGTGGATTTCTGCTTTATGTTCCTCCACAGTTGAGTTCTTAATCTTGGCATCATCTACATAGGCCAGTTTCCTCTTTTGCCCAAATCAGACATGGCCTTATGCACAAAGATTTTGAACTCATTTCCAGTTTATATATCCAAAGGGTGTTGGGGTTCACGTATGTTGCTGCCCCCGAAGGTAAAGGTAAATCAATGGCTTTGTACACTTTTGACCCTTGGATCTGTGCCAGCCCTTGTTTGATATAGGGAAATGCCCATCTTGACATGTGGACCTATTTGTTTAACTCCCTCAGGTCAGCACATAGTCTCCATTGGCAATTGGGTTTTAGTATTCCCAGTACCGGGTTGTTAAAAGTACTTTGGATCAGATGAATTATAGCACAGGATTTCAAATTCTTTATCTCTGTGAGTGACTCCATGGATGCGTGAGGTAACCAGTATTGTTTAACAAATATTGGAGCCATCTCTTGGTCCATAGGTATGGTGGTTTAATGTATAGAAGTACATCCACAATCATATACAAGTCTATTTAAAAATGACCCTGGAAGTCCAGCAATATCTGTTTCAGTTTCTGTCTTTGATCCTCGGTATCCCAGGCATCAGCAAGACCGATCCGTTACTTGACCATCTGCTTGAAACCTGGAAAGACCTCAGGCATGGCAATTTCAGCGGTATCCACCAGTTGGGTGGAGAGATCTCTTGTTATGGTGTTATCCTGGACAGGAGGTACCATGGGTTTGAGGTAGTTGTCATTGATTCTGAATACTACCTCATCCATCCAGACGTTGGTGGTCTCCACGATCATCAATCTGAATTCCACCTGCTCTTCTGAACACCCATTAATAACTGCTTGATCTCTCTTCTGCCTTTGATAGTGTCAACCATTCCATCCCCATACAACGGCTCCATGATACCCTGGGTATTTAGAACAGGCTCTGGAATGGCTGACCTCATTCCTAACTAACTGCTTTTCCCATGGCATCCTGGGCACTTTCTCCTCTCCTACTTCCTTCTCCTGTGGTGTCCCTCACGGATCTGTCCTCTCCCCCTGGCTCTTTAACATCTACCTTGCTGAGCTGGAACGCCTCATCTCTTCCTTCTCCCCCAACTTCCATTGTTATACAGACGACACCCAACTCTTTTTCAGATTTCCTGCTGACTCACTCGCACCTTCTTCATCCCTGACTGCCTGTCTGCCATCCAGGCTTGGTGCTCTTCCAATGATCTCTGCCTTAATGCCAGCAAAACTGAGATCCTTCCGATTGGGACCTCTGCTCCCTCCTTCTTCCCTTCTCTCAGGCCTCCCACCATGGGTTCTCCCTGCTCCTTCCCCTGAAGCTAGAAACCTTGGAGTCATCTTTGACTCCTCTCTCTCCTTCCTCCCTCATACTCAGGACATCTCCAAGAAGTCCCACTTCCAACTCTTCCTTCTCAAAGTAGTTCTCCCTTTTCTCACCTTCCCCCAGAAGTTCATTGTTTTCCGAGCCAGGTTCTCTCTAGGCTTGACTATTGCAACAGCCTCCTCCTCCTCAATCTACCTTCTTCCACTCTGCGACCCCTTTAACTAATCCAGAATAGAGCAGCAAGACTTATCCTTGGCCTCAAGCCCCAGGACCACATCTCCCTTGCCCTAAAAAGCCTCCACTGGTTCCCTGTTGCTGCACGGATCAAATTCAAATTCCTCTGCGTCATCCACACAAGGCTGTCTGTGGCCGGGTACCACACTATCTGTAACTCTTTCTTATCAAATACTCTCCTTCTAGACCTCTACGCTCCTCTGGCACCAACACTCTGTGTGTAAAGTGTTTTGCTAAACAGAGAGCAGGAGGCTGCTCACTTTCATCTGCTGGATCCCTCCTCTGGAACGGCCTCCCCCTCCCTCTGCATCTTGAGCAGGATCTTCTGAAGTTCTTAAAGCACCTCAAGACTATCCTCTTTTCCTCCTCCTTCCCTTCTTCCTTCCTCTGCTAATCCCACAGTTGCTGAGTTGGTGTCTTGGACCCTTATGCATCCCTTGGGCCTCTGACCATTCACACCAAGTCTTCCTCAGCACTTGCCTCGGCACATCCTCTGCACTGGAGATTCACACTTTCCACCTAACGCGGCACCTGGCCGCATAGCACTTGCAATACCTTGCACTTCATCTGTGGCTCACCTCGAGCACAGACACCACAGCACCTACGCCACTGTCCTCTTCCTTCCTACACTTGCACGCTTATGAATACTCTCAAGGCAAAGTAGGTTTGACCGTCCCCTCCACCTCTGTATTTTATGTATTTAATTGTACTACTATCCCCTGTTCCCTCCCTGCTGCCCTGCGGGTGCTTTGAAACAATTTATTTCCTGTATCAGTGCCTAACAAGCAAATAATAAATAGATGTCACAGGTTACCTCTTTCACCCCATAAGGGCATGCAGAGTACACCAAGGAATTCCCCCCATGATAGGTAAAAATCTTTTCTGGAAGAATACCATCACTGGTGTCAAAACAGTTTGGAATTGTTCAGATGATTTAATTACCTAAATCCATAGAAAAAAGTTGCACATCAAATGCCATTCCAATAGAGGTGTCTGCTCCCAAAGTGTTACTTTGAGGGTCACTGTTATCCACCAATATTTCAATATGTGCCATGTTCTAGATTTACTAGAGGTGTCAGATGTAAATACAAACCTTGTTGTTGGAGATGAGAATTCAAATGTATATAGGCGTCCTGATGTCTGAGGTTTTGTCCTCGCTTAATTTTGAGGGTTATAGTGAATTGTCACACCTGTCCAGGGATGGTTAACTCTCCACGCACTTGAACTTCAACCGCATAAGGCAGGAATTGTGCTGACAAAAATTGTTTTTCAGGGTTGTCAAATCGCATGGGGATTACCCCCCAGTCGGGACCATACTTTGTTGTTGATTAGATGCAGGTTGATTGCAAATCGATTGAGAATGTCACTACTTAAATAAAAGGCGCAATGGACATCTCTCATGACCTAACAATTGTGTTCAATGCTTTTGTTGGCAATGGAAATTTTTAGCATACACCTGCTAGGCAGGAAATGTTTGGAATTCGGGGTTTCCAGACCCACTTCCTATTTATCAATCAACTTAAATGTGGGAATGCTCTGATCTTTTTGGAGTTTCCTGTATAATCCTTCACTGATGAAGCATTTTCCATTATTCAGGCATACTCTGGCGAGCAAAGGTCCCCCCCTCAATTATCTGAATGGGTAAAAACAATTGTTCTCCCTTTTTCTGAATGTCAGTCAGACTTTGAGCTGGTTCTTCGTCGTCCTCTTTCATGGGACTTGAGGTTTCTTCTGACTTGGACTGATATTTCAGGCTGTTCACATTCCAGTGTGGAATGCCATTTAAAACTGTGAGGAAGGTCGATTTTAAAGAATTGAGAAGGGTTCCCATCACCAGTGTGTTCTCTCACAGAGATGACAGTGATGTCTGGGACCTGATTATTCTGGAAGTGAAATTCCACTTTCTCAGAACGTTGTTCTATTAAATTGCATGTGCCATTCAAACTCACATAAAGTGTTCTCATTTTTAATTTTATAGGCCGGTTAGTCTGGATCCAGAGGACCTTGTTCACAGTTGATCAGAGGTGATAACCTCAGAAGGAGTTCGTTCCCCAGTAAACAAGGTGTTCCCTCTGGAGTCACGACTATCACTGGATGTTTTAACCAATTTTGATCTATAGATCCACAGTCCCCTCGAAATGTTGTAGTTGTCCGGGAAGAGGTATGAGGGGAATCTGGTGACCATCCCCTTCCTATGTTCAGTTGGTCGAATGCTTTTTAAGACAGGAGGGTGACTTGGGATCTAGTATCCACCAGAGCTGATCATTCACACTGACCCTGTACCTTGACCATGGCATATAACCTGCCCTCTTTCTCCTCAAGGGTGCAAAGCAAGTGTAAGTTACTTGCCAGGTCGGTGGCCATTTTCTTGATATTGAACTCCATAACTGTGCGATCTTGGACGATTTTCCGTGTTGGAGATCGGGAATCTGTAGGAAGGAAATTACATTTCTCAATGCGCATAGTTGGGTGATCCACTTTCTCCCCAGATTCTTCGCTGTCCCCCTTTAAATGAAGACAGTTCTCAGAACCTGTTTGTGGGGAGGATACCTCTACAGTTTCTGAATTATCTGGCTCACATTTTTGGGTCTAGAAATCTCTCACTCTGAGTCAGTCTCCATACTTACCCAGTCGAACTCAGGGTCTTTTGGGACCCATTTTTCTTTGGGAGGGATCCCCCAGTTCCTGGACGAGAAGATTTCTTTATCTGACTCCTCCAGGCATTCTTCTCTTTCCAAAGGGATTATCTTGTTCCAGCTCTCCACAAAGTGGATTTTTATTTGGCCTCTTCTACTTACCCTTTGCTCTTTGGATTCAAGCTTCCTAGGGGTAGATGTTACGCTCACCTGGCTCCTACAGAGGCGTCGATCTGGACTTGACTGCTGCGGTCTCCACCAATGTGACGCGTAGGGCCGAGATGACGGACTGGACTGGCCCACCTAGCTTCGTTTGCTTGGCCCGTAGGAATATTCTTCTGATGATTTGAAAAGATGAGCTTTCCATCCTGCATTGAGCGCAGGGGCGCGTAGATGACCAGTTGCTTCACTGGCTCGAAGGAATTGGTGAGTTTCAGGACAATATTGACTCCGATATTCCTGGCAAGATGCCGTAAGTATGTAGTTCTTAAGAGTTCAAATGCCTGACTTTCACTCTTGTCCGATTCCTTGCAAGTTGCAGCTTGACCCTACTGAAGAGTTCCTCGTGGCAACCGGTAATGTTCTGGTAAGGATTTGTATTATCCAACACAGTTCGATAAAATAATGTCCATATGTAACCTGTTGCTTTCTCCCTTATTCAGGCGCTGAGAGAAAGTATGAAGTCTCTGGGAATAATGCCTCCGGCGGTAAAATTAGGTAAGTCTTTTGTGGTGAGGAGGGATCCCCTTGTTAGTCCCTTGTTTTACCTTGCTGTCCTTTTGTTTCCCTCTACGGGCCGGGGTTCGGCTAGGATGCAGTGGAAGCTGCGCCGACCCGTGAAGAAGAATAGTACCCCCGGTGGTAAAATCAGGTAAGTCTCTGGGGGGTATTCCTCTGTGTATTCCCTTGACTCACCTTGCTGTTCTTGTCTTCTCCTTAGGTGCCGGAGTGTGGCGGTAACATGCAGGAGGATGCGGTGAAATGTGAAGATGCTGCGAAGGCCGGTGAGTTCAGCGCGGCGCTGCAGCAGGCGAGCCGACGCGCATAAAATAACTTCTTTCTTCTAGCTCGAAGGCGCGATGGATCGGGAATTCAGATAAGGATCAAAGCTATTGCTCTAACCTTTTCTCCTTTTTTCTCCCTTTTTCTTGGAGCTCCAAACTCGAGGCGCGCGTGGCAGAAGACTGGATGAAGACTTGCAGGCACGGTGAGCGTAACGCTGCTGGATGCAGAATAACGCGAAGCATGTGCTGCTCTTCGGGCGTGGTTTAAATAGCCTCCAAAGTAGTCCCAGATAAGTATTCCTCCCCAACCCCACCCAAGTAAAAAGAATAGTCCCTAGGTAAAATAGTCCCTTCCAAGCCTCGTTTGGCTTGGAGCTCTTGCAGCATGGTCTGCATCAGGTAAGTTTGAAGCATGGTCTGCACCAGGGAAGTTTTAATCTATGAGCCTGGCGCCTATGGCGCCAGGACTGACTCTCCATATGACCCCGGCGCCATAGGCGCCAGGACTGCACCCAAATAGTCCCTAGCGGGGGATGTTGGGCTTGCTTGGGGTAACTTGATGCCTGCTTCCAGGGTTGCTGGGCTTGGTCTGGGTCCCCGGGGGTAGGCATCATGACAGTAGAAGAGTCACTATCAGACTGAGAGGTTTCCATAGGTTCTGTTCTGGGAAGAAAGAAAGCTTCCTCTAGGTCTTGGCATCTCCCTTCCACATCAGCAACACCCTCACAAACCTGTTGCTTGTCAAGATTTTACTTCAGTCATTTCCCCCCACAGGGCATCAGACCCAGGTGTTGGAGGATTCTGGAAAACAGGGTTAGGTTGAGGGTTTGACTGAGCCCTTAGCATGCAGCCCAGGTCGTCGGTCAGTTGTTGGACCTGTGGTTCCAGCTGAGTAACATTCTCGGGGTGGTAGGGAGATCTCTGTTCATACCTTTGCTGCTCCCTAAAAGGCTAACTATCCCTTCTCGCAGAGTAACTCGGTTATTGGACATTTCCCCCATAATTTTCCACCCTGATTCTCCCTTCTCCCTGGTTCGGGGATCTATTGTCCTGGAACCAGGGAGAAGGTGGAGGATGTTTCTGTAAGTTTGGATTTGGAGGATACCTGTATAAAAAATTTAGGTTGGGAGGTGGAGTGATACGTCTCTCCCACAGGAAGTTTGCAGGGAAGCTTCCCGGGGAAGTACGTATCTGGTTTGGCCTCCACCTTTGTGCAGGGGGAGTATACACATACTCCAGAATTGGTTTTGTACCATTAAATTGAGGATTTACATAGGTGGCATAATCAGAGGGGTCATTGCTCTGGAATCCTGCCTGACTACCGTTCAAATGGGCCGGGGCAGAGGCTCCCCTCTGCCTTTCATTCTAACTGTTGGCAGGAGGAGTATTTTTAGGCCGCCGTTCTACCTTTCCAAGGGAGGGGTAGTTTTTACCTCTGCCACCTTCGCATCAGCAGGTGTGGTAGATAGTTTTGTGGTTATTTTTATTTTTAGTGGGTTTCTGGACCTCGCTTTTCCTGGTGGCTTGCTCAAATACCCAATCCAGTGTCCTGCGCACATTTAAATCATGCACCAATTTAGTAATCATATTTTAATTCCTGTGCAAACTCCCTATGCACCTGATCCTCCCCACATTGCAAGTTATATGCAGCCTTACAGGCCTCTTGTTGGTTCCTATCAGTGGAGAAGTGTTTCAAAATGGCCGCTTTATAGGTGGTCCATTTATATTGATACTAGTCCTCCAGTCCTGCACAGAAACTGGAGTAATCAGGAGAAAATGTCAATTTTGCAATAGACATAATTTTTTTTATCTCAAATGATGGTATCATTTGCTAATAAAGTCCTAAGTGCTCCCATACCGAATACTTAGCATCCTTATGGTATGAGGTCAGGAAGCTCTTTATGGCTTTGATTTGTCTAATTTGTTCTTTTACAAAACCTTTCTCTGTTTCTCTGTCTTTCTGCGCCTTTGCACTTGAGTCTATTCACCTTCTGACTCAGAGCTGCTATTTGAACTGCATTCCCTGTCTTCTAGACACTCCCTATTTCTATGAGATTGAGATTGCCTCCCGGAATCATGGGGTCTGGACTCCTCTTGCCTGTGCTGCCATGAACTGTCAGAGTCACTTTCCCGTTGATCAACATTTGGCGCAGGATAGCACACAGTCTCTTTTCCAGACTGTTGCCAATATGTACTATCTCCTTTTACAGGTAGCCTGGGGAAATCCCCCCCCCACATTCCTGAATGTGTGGCAGTCTCTAGAATGCCCTTCTTAGGTTGAAGTTTTGAATTGTCTTTTTCAGCAAAGCAAGTTAGATGTTCCCTTTGTAAGATCATTTTCTGCAATTTCCTCTCTACTTTTTTCATCATATGAGGTTTTAGGGTCAGAAGTACTCCCAGGATTATTTTTGGCCTCCAAGGACACACTATTCCGGACACATTCCATTCTGTTTGGTAGAGGTGAATATTCATCAATATCAGATAAGGACTGGCCTTCTGGATCAGTTTGGCTAGGCCTAGGTACGTCTGGCTCCCCCATGTTTCCCTGTTCTCTATAGGTGGTATGCATGAGGTTTGTTCAAATCTGTACATGATAGGCTGTGGATAACTGGCATGAGGTCCCTGATGTGAGGGGGGATCTATCCTTGATCATCAAAGGGCCCTATTCCAAACCCTAATTTGTCAGGGTGCCTCAACGCCTGTTTACATTTCTATCTTTCTCTACTTCATTGGTTAAACCGTCACACTTGCTTCTCTCTGTACTGATTTCCTGTTTCTAGTGTAGAGATGAATTTGTAACACTGACACCAAGGCCTAGCTGGCTTTCAGCACACTGCTCTGAAGCAACAATCGATCCTTTATTTTCTGTACTTCGTCTTGTAATACTTCATGTTCTCGCTGAGAGTCATGTGTCATACGGCGCATATTCCAGGTGCTTTTCTTTCAGGATAACAAGTTCTTTCTCTTGAGCGTCTCTACAATGCACTGCCTGTGATAGGTCAGCTTTGCTTGCCTCAAATGCTTTATAAGCTCTACATTTTCTTCCCTAATTCTGGTCAGTTTCTGAAAACCTGACTGACCTTTTTTTTGCATTCATTAAAGGAGAGTTCCGGGATTTTTTTTTTATTGTCCCTACGGTTCGGCCATGTGTTTTTAAGCATAAATCGGTAGATCGTAGAAAACTTTCCTATGGACCTTAACCGACTTTTCGTCCATTAACGCACTCGAAATCAGCCGCCATTTTATCATTTCCCCCCATCGCCCTGGCTCACCTGCTTTTGCGGCACTAAATCAAATCCCCCGCCCCTGAAACAGACTTTATCAAAACATTCATATTCCCCGCCTCTATCCGTGACGTGACTGTGCTGCGTAGGCAAACGCGCCCAGGCGTCTTCTACGCGACTCCACACAGAACCCGGAAATCAACACAGATCAGCTCACAACACAGCGCGCCACAATTCGGAATATGAAACTGTACTTTTAAATCAAACCGCAAGATTGTAAATTTGGTAAAGTACATTTATTTGACATCAAATGTTTAGAGAATATTCAGCGATTTTCATTTTTATTTGCTCACGTTCCAAAAAGTTCGTTTTGAGGCACGCGATGTTCCTTTGCTGTACACAGGGTCTTAGATCATCTCACAATACAGCGCCACAATTCGGAATATGAAACTGTGGTTTAAAAGCAAACTGCAAGATTGTAAATTTGGCAAAGTACATTTATTGGACATCAAATTTTTAGAGAATATTCAGCGATTTGCATTTTTCTTTGCTCTCGATCCAAAATAGTTCGTCTTGAGGCAAGCGATGTTCGTGTGCAGTACACAGGGTGTTGGTTTACGATAAAATAAGCTCTTCGGTCGCACTGATAATCGCATGGCTGTTCCAACAACGAGGCACTAGGCCACCACAACGGTCTGTATGTTGCATCTAGCCGTTAGTACCGCGTAAGGGCATACTTGTACTTGGCGATCGTCCCACAAAATGGTCAGGGTGCTAACGTTGTTCACGCGGATAAGCAATTGGCGATTATAGAAGCCATCCGCCGGTGTCTGGTACTCGTGACACAGACAGTAATGGATGAAGTACCTGTTTGAAAAACATAAAAAATGAAATTAGTCTCACCATCAGATCTTTATTAAAATTATTCATTTTATATATTAGGTTGGGAAATTATTTCATAGCTAGGACAGTGCAACTGGGTTTTATACGTCAAGGGGGGGCTGTAGGATACTGAGACAGTCCCCCAGTGCAGGGGTTGACAGGGAGTGCAGGTGGAGAGTGGAAGGGCCCAGGACCGAGATCGCAGACAGTGGACCAGTTGTAGCAGGGGAGAGGGGGAGAGAAAGCAGAAGCAAAGAGGTAGGTTTTGAGGTGCTTCCGTAAAAGGAGACGGTTCTAGTGCGCGGTAAGCTACTGTATAGTAATTAAATTGCGGTATAAACTCATCTAAAGAGTTACTTACATTATATTTGCATTTTCCATTGTGTCTGTGCGTAGGGCAGCCCCGAAATACCACTCCTTCTATGCCGACGTTATTTCTTCTAATGAACGAACATGAAATGGCTTTCGTTTCTGAAATTATATTCATTATAGTTTCTTACGTGGTCCCGGCCTGTCAAGGTCAAATAATAGAACCTTATACTGAGTCGTGGGCCATTCTGGCACCCGAGAAAAAATCAAAGCAGCTGACCTTCACTTAGAACGAGCACACATTCCTAGTTAGCTACATTCAGTTTAAGGCCATCTCACAGGACTTGAAATTTACACTCCATCTTTGCATTTTGTCTGCGTGCTTTGCAGCCCAACAGAACCATAAATACGGAGACATTCTATATTTTTTGAAAAATTATTTATATTACTGTTTGGTTTAATTTAATGCGCAAATGAACAAGGTTGGAGAGACACATTGCATGTACACTGAGCAATCACTTTTATTTACACAATACATAGCTACACATATTCAATGGGCCTGCGACATGAGGAGACTCCAGAGCAAAGTCACAGGTGACACCCGGGTGGTTCGCACAACTGCACAGTGAAGGGAGGGGCAACGGTGGAGAGACACATTGCATGTACACTGAGCAATCACTTTTATTTACACAATACATAGATACACATATTCAATGGTCCTGCAACATGAGGAGACTCGAGAGAACAGACAATCAAATTACAATCATTTAAACCGTGATGTGTATTTCTCAATGAGCTCTTCTTTAGGTGGACATGGAACACAGGCAATGTTGGGTGGCAATGCAGTTGTCCCCTGCACAGGTTCGTTCACAACTCCATTTATGTGCCTATCTAGGACGTCAACAATAAGTCTTTCAATAAACTCATATTGCATATCCTCAAACACTGGTTTGATCACCCATTGTTTACTTCTTTTAGTGAAGGCCTTATTGTAGCAAAGCGTCCCTAAAGTTCCGGTCGTCCTACTTTGTTGACGGCCAACATTATGGTTATGTGTCAAGACCGCTAGAAGAGTCCGATTTATCATGCCCTCCATGCCAAAATGCAATCGTTTTGGCATGTACTTTAGGCACATATTGTGGAACACCTCCAAATCTCCTGTGTGGCAGAATTCCGTGAGTCCCCTCAAAGCTTTTGTTATAGTTTTATCAAATACAATCTTTTCAATGGCTTTGTGAGTGGGTGATGAAGGAATCAACCACTTCTTCTTCCGTGCCTCCTCTGTGGACAAATGGCCATGTTCACAATTGTGGAAATGTTGGTTCGTGTTCCATCGGTGAACGTTTGTACAGTGTGGCATTACTGACCGCCATTTTTCCAGTAGGATTTCCAACGACCCTCCACATGTTTTTGAGCTCCACCAAAGATGGTTGCTGATTGACTTGGACCACTGTGAAATACCTTGCGTTTCTTTTTTTTTACCTGCAGCCGACAATTTTTTATTGATTGTTTTTGCAAGATGCCAAACGTCAAATTGGTGATTTATATTTTTGTACTGTTCTCTCATTGTCTTGGCAATTGAAACGTGTCTGTCCGTGGCTATCAGGTCGATCACCATTCCCCGCGATTGTAGTTCTTGCAATGATGCTACAAAGCCAACTTTCTCCATGGCCACTGAGGATGTACTTTGTGACACCTGCACGACCACCGAACTCACAATTTTCTTACTTTCCATGTCCTGAAAGTGGTAGGTGCAGTACTTGGCTGAAAATCCTGGGCTGTCGCACTGTCCATCACCGGCTAGCCTGAACCGTTTGCCCGCGAATGTACTATCAATAGACATTTTTTCCATTCTCCAAGCTTCGCTAATGGCTGGAAATAGATAATCGGTTTGGTATTTGTAGAACTGAGTTTTCGCAATGAAATGGATTCCCACAAACTGAAAGAAAGACTCTAATTTTTTAAAACTTGAACCACTAAAAAGTGCAGCCGCTGTTGTCCCAGCATAGGTTGTGCAGACCATGAGAAAGGATGATATTTTGTACAGGTGGCATGTATTTTAAGGTTAGTGCCTCGAATTGCACGAGTCACATTAATCAATGACTCCCCACATACTTCCCCACCAACCGAATGCCCACATTTCATCCGAATAATAATATCAATCAAACAACTATCGAATACAATGAATTTGGCCTCTTTCCTTATACTGTCACTCTGCATCCCAGCTGGTTCGGCCTGTAACGTTGAGGACATGTCACTCACATGAAAGGTAGAATCTCTGATATCGTCTTCCGCTATGTTCAGTGATATTGATGGTGTTTCATTGTCGTCCACTTCATTCTCTTCCATTGCAACATCTGTTCCTTCTCCGGCGATGGGTGAATAAAACAATTTCTTCAACTTTCTCGCGGTCTTAGTTTTCGCGGGTGTGGATTCTGTGAATTGATCTCCGACTGCATCCGAACTACCAGGAGGACATCCACTATCAATGGCTGGTGGTGGTATAGCTCCGTTGTCAATCACTTCATATTCTTCCCATTGGCACGATGCATCTCCAGTCTCAAGTCCCTGCCAAAAGGTTTGACAAGCAACATCTCTCGTTCGCTTCACTGTCTGTGTAGATCTAGTTCGTACACCCACTCGCAACTAGAGGACAGATTGGAAAAGGGATGTTCAGTTTAAACACAACTTACAGTATTGAACTATTAACAGTGAAAAACAACATAATATAGTGACCAGGACACAAACCTTCTTTTGCTTTCTTTTCTTTGAAACTTTCTTGCCTCGAACTTCAACATCCGTACGCTGTTGCTCCGACTCGTGTGTGCATGTCTCCACTTCCTCTTGCGCTGCCACGACTATATTTTCCTGATAAGCACATCCATCACGCACTGACGCTCCATCGACTCCCTGAAACATAGAACTTTCATTAGTATGTATAATAATATCGAAAACACAAAATGTACTTGGGGACCAATACCCACGTACATCTCAATAGCAAAACATGAATGGACGCTTTGTGTAGAACATTCAAACGACAATTATTCACGCATTGTTGATCTAGTTAGATGGAACTGTCAAGATCCATACCTCGGGCTCCTCATAGACTTCCATTGATGATATTATTGAAGATGATGCTTCAGTGACTCCCTGAAACACAGTAATTGCATTAGTATGGTTTTCTATTTTGATAAAAAGAACAGAAACTTTGTGCAGGCGTGAACGGCTCATCTAAATAGACCTGCACAAACGATCAGTTGTCTAAAATAAATAATGGATATGTAAATTTGATTCGATTTGCTCGATCGTTGGAAGTGTCACCACCCAGAGATCTGCATCAACTACTAGGGGTGATGTTCTTGTAGAAGAAGCTCCGTCATCTCCCTGAAACATAGTACTTGCGTTAATAAAGAAGGAAGTATAGCGGATGTAATCACGTCATATGATTTCGCTTGATCGAACTGTCAGTATCCATACCTCGAAATGCATAAGAACATCAAGGGACGATGTAACTGCGGTGCACACTTCTGCAAGCTGTTGCGCCGAATCGTAACTGCACGCTCCCCCTTCTTCTTGGACTAATGCTCCATCGACTCCCTGAAACATAGGACTTTCATTAGTAATGAACACAATATTGAAAAAAGAAGACACATAGGAGGGCGACGACAGAAGGACATATCAATGGCTAAAAACGAAAGAAACATTGTGTGTAACAATCACGCTACAAGAATGCAAGATCTGATGATCTCCATCGATGGAACTGTCCTGAAACGTACCTCGAGCATCTGAGTGACATCAACGGTAGTCGTCAACACATTGGACTCCTCAGCATCTCCCTGAAAGACAGTACTTGCATTATTTTGGATAACAATAATTATAACTGAAAACAAAGACTAGAGGACGAGTACAAGGGTGTACCATTAGGCAAAATAATTACACGATAAATTAAAACTATTGATTTACATGCATAAAACAAGTCAGTGGCAGAATAGCCAAGTAAGATTACCCGATAGGCGCTTGAAGTGGCTGATGACTGCAATAACGACACGGATGGAGAATCTTCCGCCTTCATATTGAGTGGATACATAAATGGGGAAATTATTGTTAGCTAATGCTACACACTACCGCAAGGCCGAGAGATAAATACATAAACTTGACTCACCAGTGGAGGGATGTGGACGAATAGAGTGGGAATAGCGGTTGCGAGCAATTTTCGCCTCGCTCGCGGTGTGTTCTTCTTTATTAGCAATGATGTGGAGTACATGTCTGAGCTAAAGTGCCTGCTGCAGATGCGGTATCGATCACCCCTCTTGTCCGCAAAGACTTCTAGGACTCTACTTTCAAGCTCAGACGGTGGATATCGCAATATCGGACCCATTCTCTTATCTGATCTATTGTCTTAGGGAAAACATGCATTATAATACCTTCAGATTTATTATGGGTCTTTGAAGGGCAACCGCCAATGGAACAGGCAGGCATTGTGGAAAGTTCTGAAAAGTAAAGATCAACAATTCTCTATGAATACCAATGTGTTAAAAAATTAAATGACACATAAAAGGTTCAACGCAAGGTTCGTTTTGGTTCTTGGAACTATACACGTTATTCACATGCGGATAAGTATTTGAATAACTTTAAAAAAATTGAAAAATAATTTGACTAAACTCAGAACATGTGACTAGTTACTTGCATGTACTGTCTTGAACGAAAAGAAATTGCACGCAAAATGATTATGGTACATGGCCTTACCTTGACGAACAAACAGTTAGATGCAGGGATCAGAGTAGTTTCTTGTCGTAGAACAGGGAGCAGTTCACAGGTTGCAAACTGACGAGTTTCCTCGGAGTGGTCACGGAAGTTCACAGAGACGAAGAGCAGATAACCAGCACCTTCACGGGTTGACTAGCAAAGCGCAAAGTAGTTCTCATTAGAAATATGAAGTGGGTTATAAAGAATTCGAAACAGGGGTGTGTTTGTGAATGAATGACGTGTATATGTCGTGGCATTATGCGGTTTGCAGGGGGCCGTCCAGCGTGAGGGGGGATGCTTGGCAGGAGACACGGGGTCTGGGGGTAGACATGGGAACAACAACCCATGCTCTATGGACCACTTTGAAGTGTACATGGTCTTTGGCACCTCTTGGCCTTTATCGCTCCCTGACAGCTCCACTTGCCAGCACAAGTACCCCGGTGCGAACTGCCTTTGATAGGGCGGGGGGGTGGATTTGGGCGGTGGTTGTGCAGACAAGACACAGGAAGACTCGTGAATGGAGACACACTTATGTGGATTGCAGGGGGCCGTCCAGCGTGAGGGGGGATGCTTGGCAGGAGACACGGGGTCTGGGGGTAGACATGGGAACAACAACCCATGCTCTATGGACCACTTTGAAGTGTACATGGTCTTTGGCACCTCTTGGCCTTTATCGCTCCCTGACAGCTCCACTTGCCAGCACAAGTACCCCGGTGCGAACTGCCTTTGATAGGGCGGGGGGGTGGATTGGGGCGGTGGTCGTGCAGACAAGACACAGGAAGACTCGTGAATGGAGACACACTTATGTGGATTGCAGGGGGCCGTCCATTGTGAGGGGGGATGCTTGGCAGGAGACACGGGGTCTGGGGGAAGACATGGGAACAACAACCCATGCTCTATGGACCACTTTGAAGTGTACATGGTCTTTGGCACCTCTTGGCCTTTATCGCTCCCTGACAGCTCCACTTGCCAGCACAAGTACCCCGGTGCGAACTGCCTTTGATAGGGCGGGGGGGTGGATTGGGGCGGTGGTCGTGCAGACAAGACTCGTTTGCCGCAGGGCCTCACCAAGGAGAGGCCATCTAACTGCATGTAAGAGGCAGGCTGCAGGATCTAATACTTGGAAGGCAGGGGGGTGAGTTTATAAATACCTCACCCTCCCAGGAGAATATATGGGTGCAGTTCACCCTGGAGACCCTGGTTTCCTAGGCAGTTAGTCAGCAGCAGGCTGGCCTGTGGTGGCAAGGCGGGGGTCATCTCTGTACCCGGTGCCCAAAAGGATGATTTATTATGATAAACCATATTGATTATTTACCTATAACCATGTTTTGTATCAATAAAATCCAACGGCCTTTTATTGCCAACGCTTGAACAAAGTGGTGTGGTAAGTATTTTTGGGGGAGGAGGCAAGGCCGGGAGGCTTGATGCCAACCTGCAAAATAACATATGTATGTCTGCTGCATATGGGTTCAACGGTTATGTGGATTGAAGGTGGGCGGCCAGCGTGAGGGAGGATGCTGGCCGGAGACATGTGGTGTGACAAGACAAGGCACAGGAAGACTATTCAATGGAGACACACTAGATTCATTTAAAAAATCCAAACAACAGTTAAAATATATGTTGGGTTTTATTTTACATCTTAATTTCAATTGAACATAAATAATAAACATTACACATTGTAAAGTTCCGGTTGCAGCACATCCAGGGAAAATCCGCGGTATTGTCCACTGTCGCTGAGGAAATGTTGTCTAATGGCAAGTACCGCACAGGCAGGTATTACTCTCCGAACGCGATGTCCGAGCCTCCCGTGAAGCCACCAAGTGAAGCAACGATAGGCCACCAGCCTGTACCACCTGTGAAAATGAAAGATGCAAACTGTATTAAAATGACAAAACTTTCTTATCACTGTCGATTCAGGTAAAAAATGTCATTCTGCTTTGAAAAAAATTCTATCTAGAAAATGCACAATATGGAACCAGTTTACATGCATTCGAATGATATGTAGATGTAATTTTATATGTGGGAGACGACCATGACATAGTAGTGGCATCACTGACATCAAAACGAGAGTATACTTACTCGTTACTCGGATTACGCGGACGAACAGTGCCGCGAAGTTCGTGCATAAGCACCATCATCATCCTCAACACGGTCCGTGAGAGGCAGGCTTCCCTGAACTCTGGCAGCTCGGTGATGCATTGCGGACTTGGCTCGCCTTCTGAAATGTAGGCCAAGCACCCGGAATTTTCACGGCAGCAGCAGTTCTCCTCCTCAGTTGGCATTAGCTCGCACCGATTGCACGTGCACCAGGTGGAGACGCCGTCCATGCGACATGGTCCAGGCTCTTCATCCGTTGACTGGTCCTCCCAACTGCCGTCCGAATCCCCATCGTTTTCGCGTGCTTGCCTTTCCAGTAGTTCTTCCTCGGTGTACTCGGGCTCGTACATATACGGCATTATTGTAGCCATTGTGTGGTAAAGAAAGTAAAATAATTTACAGAGATGGTACAGGTGTTCACAAGGCCTAGAAGCGGCGAAGGTAGCTGACCAGAGCACAGAAACGAGTCACAGAATACTCAAAGTAACACAGAGAGAGGAATGGAATCGAAAATCTGCTGCTGTGTGTTGTGAAACGGTGTGTTTATACTTATTGAGGAAAGAGGCGTCCTGCCATTTCCATGGCGACACTTCATTAGCTGAGGCGCAGCGATTGTTGACACGAAACGTGCTTTGGCGTTGGGAAATGGGCGGTACGCGTCTGCTGATGTCAGGCTCAGGGGCGGGGGATTTGATTTAGTGCCGCAAAAGCAGGTGAGCCAGGGCGATGGGGGGAAATGATAGGATTATCATAAAATGGCGGCTGATTTCGAGTGCGTTAATGGACGAAAAGTCGGGTAAGGTTCATAGGAAAGTTTTCTACGATCTACCGATTTATGCTTAAAAACACATGGCCGAACCGTAGGGACAATAAAAAAACAATCCCGGAACTATCCTTTAACAACTTTAATGCATCTTGGTCTTTAATCAGCTGTAATTTCTGTTGATTCTGAATATTTAAATCCTGACACATTTGATCAAACTCTTGTAAGTCAATCTCTTTTATGATAAACTGACTGTTTTCACATTTCAATTCATTTATGGTTTATTTTAAGGTCATAATCTCATCCAATCACACTCTGTTGTGAATAGTCTGAGTCTTAAATTCGTGTTGAAGGTGGCTCTCGGTTTCTGCACTCTATGTGTGTCTTGCAGTTCAGAGAGCTGCATTTCTTGATCAACACTCACTTACCGTGTTTTTAGCGAATCTTTCAGTTGCTCAATATGATCTTCCTATTTGAGCTCTAATTTCTGACTTTTTTGTAATTTATCTTCTAATTGCTGAAGTTATTTCTGCGCCTAGTCTCACTCAGGACATGGGCCTCTTTATTTTGCCATGGCTCTTCAACTAATTTCAAATGGAAATATAAATTAACCGTGAGCTGAGCCATTTTCATTGCATTCCTCCCCAATATTTTGGGTCATGTAGAATCTCTCTAAAGCTTTGTGTAACCTCCCACCTTCAAGCCAAATGTCAGTGCTTACTGAGGTAACCTGCTGTCATGATTCCTGCCCCTCATGTCCCCAGCCCTCCAAGATGTCAGGCTGGAGCCAGGCCACGATCACCTACATGGCCCTCAAGGGCCTCTACATCCCTCCAAAGACCCACTTGGAGTCAGACTTGGCGCTTGTGGCACCAGACTCACTCACTCCCATATGATAACATTGGGGATTGGACTTGTAGTGCTTTGATGGGGACAAGATGCATGCCCCAACATATTTCGGTTCTCAGAACTGCATGTGCAGTCTAGTCTTTTGGGTGTGGTTCAGCACAGAGACACCTGGGATATCCAGAGACTATTTAAGCCACGCCCAGGCTGAGAAACATGCTTTGTGTTTTCTGCACCTGCAGTGTGACACTCACCGTGTTCGGATCGGTCTCCAGTAGGCCTGCATCTTTCTTCTGCGCTCAGCTCCTGCAAGAACAAGAAAACCGTTAGGAACAGCCTTACCTTGCTGCGCTTCTGCCCATCATTCATCGTTTCTTCTGTTCTGCGGGCATCTTCGGCAGTGGCATTCCCACCCCGGCACGCCGCTTCCTAAGGAAAAGGGAAAAGAACAGAAAAAAGGCATTAATAAGCATTCAACAAATCTTTGCTTATTTTTAAAGACTTTACAAGCTTCAAACGCTTACCTGAATCCCAGCCGCTCTGGGGCAACTCTGTTATCGGAACTTCTCATCCATCTGCAAGTGGGAAAAGACACTCCAGGTTAGCGTGGAAACATCTAGAGGCGCCGCATACCACGCTTACTCACCGCATTTATTCTTCATAACCGGCATCCACGCTGAAAACGTTGTGGCACCTAAAAAACACAGAAAAAGAACTCAGTTCAATACAAATACGAAAGGGTCGCATCGCGCATCGCGCTCTCACTCACCTTCAGCGCTACTCATCTCAGCAGCACGGCGTCATCCCCGGACGCCGGCCATCATCTAAGGAAGGAAAGGAACGCAGTTAGAGAACTATTCAAAAGACTCATTATACTTACCTGTCGAACTCCTGCCAGTGAAGTAACTAGGCAGCAATGATCCTGCATCAATCAACACACCCCTGCGCTGAAAGTAGGACGGAGAGCACACTTTCCAAGAAAACAAGGTGAGCTGTGGATCAAAGGGAAGGGTTGGACCCCGGGGATGAAGGGGCTCAAGCACACAGAGACAATAGGGAGTTAAACTCTACCAATTCTGTGTTTCAGGCCCAGTCTCCAGTCGAGTAGACTCCAGGGAAGGGTTTGAGGTCGTAAGAGGTCAGAACAGGCTGAGTGACGTCCCTGTGGACACCAGGTGAGCGTTACACCCCCTGTAACATTCTGGCTTGCCAATCCACAGCGTCCATCTCTGGCCACTCTCCACGAATAAATAACTTACCTAGGAGATGCTTTGAGGCCTGTTCCATTTCAAAACCACTCATTTTAAAAGTGGCTTTTTTGTAACTTTGGAAACTCTCTTTACAGCGTAACAAAAACCTTTTCCTTTATTCCTGTTATATTTCCACAATCAATGTCACATCAGATCCGATTACTTTTTCATTATTCTGCACATTTGTAGACCTCTGTATACCTCTCTGATTCTCTGAAGCCACAGTGGTACTTCAACAAAGCATGAACAACCTACCTTACACCCTAATGACTTGGCACTAAAATGACTGGCCTGCTAAACAATGCCCTGAGATACTGAGCCCTTTTCAGGAAATAGAAATGTAAAGTCATGCCTCTAGAAAAATACACTTATATTTGTGAATGTTACATTTCCTTGGGCACATGAAGCCTTCTATTCATATTTTTTACATAATTGCGTCTTGTCGCCACTGGTTAATTTTCTCATTGTGACAACGTCATTTTGACAAGTGAAATTTTAATTACTTGTGTTTATTAATTCAGCTGCAAAATGCACCCATTTCCAAGATCGCAGTATCTGGGTTTGCAGGTGCCATACTTTCCATGTAGAATAAGCCTTTATTTGTCTTTTCTATCAATCACATGCAAGGCCCACTCAGTAAGTGGATTTCTCTTTATTTGAAACCGCATTATGATGTGTGACAGATGCAAATAAAA
This sequence comes from Ambystoma mexicanum, assembly GCF_040938575.1. NCBI lineage: Eukaryota > Metazoa > Chordata > Amphibia > Caudata > Ambystomatidae > Ambystoma > Ambystoma mexicanum. The sequence continues at coordinate 103,048,234 of NC_090923.1, read as the reverse complement.
TCCTGCCTGGTCAGTTTGACATTCATCTGAACATGATTTCAATGCCCTGAATTGATAAGGCCCAACGTGGCTAAATACAGTTTCCTTCTTCTGGGCCAAATCTATTCCACAAGGCAGAGAGAGAGAGTGAGGACATAGAAGGAGGTAGAGAGGTGGGCAGAGAGAAAAAGAAAGAGACAGACAGAAAGGCATATAGAGAGACACAGAGAAAGAGAAGGAGAGAGAGAATGAGACAGAGAGAGCATAGAGGGAGGTATAAAGTGGGGCAGAGAAAGATAAGACGAGAGGGAGTGAGAGAGAGAGAGAGAGAGAGAGAAAGAGAGAGGAAGAGGGAGACAGAGGTAGAAAGTACAGATTATCTGTGTGCAAACACTGGGAGAACAGCGGCATAATAGAAGCTCAGCTGCTTGCCTGGGAATCCTCTGCCCTGAGATCGCTCACACTGATCTCCCTGACATCTTCTACGCTGAGTACCGTCACTGTTGCCCAACTTATTTCTCTTTCAACTCTTTCCTCTTTCTTCTCACCTTTCCCCTTAATTCCACTTCCACACTCTCCTCTGTCGTAAACATCTGCAATTTGAAATATCTATAGGACTATGTAAAACACTATGCATGCCGCAAGTGTTCTGTGATATCTACTCACATTTAGGCCTGAGTTTTTTCCCTGTCACCCACCTTTTTCTCTTCTAAGCATGCCCTCTTCTCCATCTTTATTCCTTCTCTCCTGTTAATCCCCTTCCTACACCCCTCTTGCTTTGCAGTCTTTTGAATGATCCACATGTCTATTTCAAGCACCAAATATGGCCCAAGATCACGCCAGGTATTTCTAAATCTGTCATATTTCCTTCTTCCCTTTTGCCTCAGTTCCTTTCCCCTCTTCTCCTTCCTGTCTTTGAAGCAGCCTCACAGCACTTTAACTGCTATTCAAGGGACCTCCATAACTTGACATAGAGCATGCATAATAAGGCAATAACACACTTTACCTAGTAGGCTCCATAATGGCTCCAGCAGCTTGCCAAATGCTTACCTTGCGGGAGCTGCACTATGCCCACGCTGATACCCGAGATGAGGTCTCCTACCAGCCACTCCTTGGCGGGATACCGGGGAAGCCACCGTAGCACCGGGATGCGCTTCAATAGCAGGGACTTGGCAAATGGAGCTGAACATCTGGAAGAAGAAGGGAGTGATAACCATGAGAGCAAGAATGCAAACGAGGCTCTAATTTCAGGGAAACACATCATGCATGAGTGTCTTAGCAGCCCCCATGATTGTGGCAATGTGAGACCAACAGACCATGCATGACACAGAAAATATAGTTTCTAATTGTATATTAAAGAACAGATTGGGCTAGTTAGATGCCTACAAATGTAGGCGATGGCATAACAAATACAATGGAATGCCCTATATGGCTTTTATGAAGCAAACAGGGAATGGCAGGAATTAATATATCTCTTGGCTTTCCCTAAACACTCTGGGACAAAGTTTCAAGCACCCGACCTGGGTCAGTGCTAGTCAGTTACCCAACCCCAACCATGGGAGCCAACTTCTTAATTTCCCAAGGGAGGTGGGAGCAGTGCCACTGCCCAGATTTCAAGACAAGGGCATTAACATTGTTAGGGATTGTTTTTTCCGGGGGGTAAAACGCAGCCCCGACGCCCCTGACTCCAAAATCTAATCCATGCAGAAGAGGTGAGTGCTGACTGGACATAAGGGTTTCCAACTAGTTCTATAAGTCAAATGGTTGCTGTTATACTTAAGGTGTCATGAAAGAGAGCTAAGACAAGGCGCAGGAACTACTCTAAATGAACTACCGTCCTTGTCAGGTTTCCTAACACCTGAGGTCTGCAACCCTTGTCCCTGCAGCTGGATTTAATCATTGCTTAATTGATATGAAAGATATACAAGTATGATAGATGTTTTTAACAATGCTGAATGGCAATATGGGGGGTATGATACGGTATGCAGCTCATTATCAAAGTACTGCAGCATTAATACCATCACGGTAGTGGCCATCACTTCAAATGGGTGTAACACTTAAGCTTTTATCTTCATTCTTGTATATATTGTTTAATAAGCAAAATAAAAAAAGTGTTGAAATGAAAAAAAAGCATAGGACTTGGTAATATGGTTGTTGTATCAGAAAATACTAAACTGCTAAATGCTCTGCAGATATGTGCAAGCCAGCCCAAGCATAGTTGCAACAATGTCGCTACCCGTGCGACCTGTCTCCATTTATTTATTTTTGTTTATTGTGCATTTGTAAGGTGCTTATACATCAAGAAATTGTGTTTCCAAGCGCCCACAGGGAAAAGGGGAGGGAACATGGGAACAAAGGCAAATAGAAAAGGCTGGAAAGGGCAGTCATGCTAGGCCTTGTGAGCATTCAGAACGTGCAAGTGCAGGGAGAGAGACGTCACAGAGAAGGAGGTAAGTGCTAGGAGTTCCAGAGAGGGAAGTACAAAGGAGTCAGTTGTGGGCAACAGTATGTGCCTGGCAAAGATCGCTTGGTATAGAGTAATCACCTGCCAGTAATAGGTTCAGGCCTGTGAGAACACAATGAGTGGGTGCCCGAAGGCAAGTGCTGAGATGGGGTGGAAGGCTGAGGGTGATTGGGCGGAAGGCCGGGACACAGAAGGACACATAAGGTCCCAGGCCACCAATCTCAGCGACTGTGGGGTATGAGCACGGGAGTGAGTGGGTGAAGGAGGAGGTGAAGAGGAAGTTCTTGAGGATCTTCCAGAATTTGAGGAGATCCAGCTTAAGATGGAGAGGAAGTGGGAGGCTGTTCCAGAGGAGGGAGCCAGCCAAGGAGAGAGATCTGCCCCCAGCTCACTGCTTAGAAGAGCGCCTGACACGCTGAGAGCTGGAGTCAGAAGAACGTACAGATCTGGAAAGAAAGTATTTGGTGAGAGCAAGTTGTAGATAGATTGGTTCTCGGTCCCAGACAGCCTGCGCAGGGTATTACCCCTGCCCCTACTTGGCCTAGCCCTTTTGAGACTCTGCATATGCATATACAACTTGCCGTAGGACTGAGAATATTTCAGAAACCACACAGCAGGACCTGGGTTTAGGGGCAGGGTTTGGTGGAGGTCAGATCAGGATTTGGGATGTGGGGCAAAGGGCAGTGGAGGTGGGATCTTGTTAGCAGGAACTGGGATGTGGGGCAGGGGCGGGTAGAGTTGGGATCTTGTCAGCAGGAGCTGGGATGTGTGGTGGGGGTGGGAGGAGGTGGGACTTTTGTCAGCAGGACCTGGGATGTGGGGTGGATAGAGTTGGGATCTTGTCAGCAGGACCTGGGATGTGGGGTGGGGGTTGGTGGAGGTGGGATCTTGTCAGAGGGACCTGGGATGTGGGGCAGTGGCTGGTGGAGGTGGGATCGTGTCAGCAGGACCTGGGATGTGGGGCAGGGGCTGATGGAGGTGGAATATTGTCAGCGGGACCTGGGAAGTGGGTCAGCGGCTGGTGGAGGTGGGATCGTGTCAGCAGGACCTGGGATGTGGGGCAGGGGTTGGTGGATGTGGGATTTTGTCAGCAGGACCTGGGATGTGGAGCAGGGGTTGGTGGATGTGGGATTTTTTCAGCAGGACCTGGGATGCGTGGCAGTGGAGGTGGGATCTTGTCAGTAGGACCCTGGATGTGGTGCGGAGGTTGGTGGAGGTAGCATCTTGTCAGCAACACCTGGGATGTGGGGAGGCGGTTGGCGGAGGTGGGATCTTGTCAGTGGGACCTGGGATGTGGGGCAGGGGCTGGTGGAGATGGGATCTTGTCAGCAGGACTTGTGATGTGGGGCAGGGGTTGGTGGAGGTGGTATTTTGTCAGCAGGACCTGGGATGTGGGGCGGCGGTTGGTGGAGGTGGGATCTTGTCAGCGGGGCCTAGGTAGTGGGGCAGGGGTTGGTGGAGGTGAGATCTTGTCAGCGGGACCTGGGATGTGGAGCAGGGGTTGGTGGAGGTGGGATCTTGTCAGCGGGACCTGGGATGTGGAGCGGCGGTTGGTGGAGGTGGGATCTTGTCGGCGGGACCTGGGATGTGGGGCAGGGGTTGGTGGAGGTGGTATTTTGTCAGTAGGACTGGGATGTGATGCGGGGGTTGGTGGATGTAGGATCTTGTCAGCAGGACCTGGTATGTGTGGCAGGGGTTGGTGGGATCTTGTCATTTAGTTTGAGAATGACAAGACTGGTGTATAGCACCACCAAGCTCAAGCACACCCAGGCAGCCAAGTACTTTGCCTGGGGGTGGTCAGCTCTTTGTTCCAAACCTGACTTTGGCACTTGATAAAAAAGGTGTATGATCCTGATCATATCAATCTATTTCCATATGCATCACATTGAAGATGTCTATAATGTAGAGCAAGCACACATTGCAGTGTGTCGCTTAGGACCATCCTGACTCTGGCGTCCATCTTCCCATCATATCCTTGCTCCTGTAATCTGGTCTCATATAGACCCCATACAGTGCTTTGAGTACCACCTCATATTCCAGGTGCACTTTTACAATACGTTTTCTATGCAAAGTGCTCTGCAGCTTCTTCAAACTCGGTCTGATCTACATCCCGCTGATGCTAAACTTTCAGTGCACAATATTGAATGAGCCTCTCTTGCTCATTCCCCCTTCGACACATACGATGTTCTTTAGAATTCGACCATCCGCATGGTTGGCGTGCGCTCGCCTTGGTTTATTGAAATTTTTCATTAATGGAATGATGGTAGACTAACCTCAGAAAAATTGACTAATCCACACACATTTTCGTATGCTCACACCCCGACAAATGTATAGACCTATGTACTCTGGGTGGGCACAGCCTACAGGCATATTCCACCCTGTCATATTTAGTTGGAATGTGAGAGCCAAGAGTGCACTATGTCATCTCTAGGAAGGAGGAGGGCTAATCTCTCCCTGCCATGGCCTGCCTGATTAACTAACAAAGGCTCCATGGATCTGCCCTGCTTTTTTGTTAGGACCTGCAGCTGGTGAAACTGATTAACATACCAATAGAGGTTACTTCAAACAGGCCCACACAGGGCCTGGCTGAAAGGTTAACAAAAGAGACAAGAAACCCAACAACCTTTCATATGTAACTGTGTCAACCTGAAGACAGCTCCCGCCCTCAGTATCAATGACAGTGAGCTGTCATGTCTGGGACTGTTGTTTACAGTAGGCCAACCCGCTAGGGGCATCCCATGATAATGTGGTTTGCAGGAGCCATAGAGTCTGGTCTCGCCGCACCTTGAAGGGAGACCTACCGCTTTAACAGGGGCCACATAGAGCGGACCATTAGCAAGAGAGACTCTTTGAAAACAACAGACAGGAAGAAGTGTGGGACTTAGTGTCACAAGGGAGTGAGACAGACCTCTTTCTGTTGAAAGAAGGACTCCACTATTTTAATTCTTGAGAACACCTTGTTCATGTTTTCACTCAGTTACCTTTCCTATTACAAAGCGTTCTGGTTATGACCTCACACATATAGGAGATTCTTGATATGGACCCTAGGATTGGTTCATTAAGGTAGGCTTAGCCTGCACCAATCACCCTGGCCCACTGGCTTTAACAGTGGGTTGGAGCACCACTTTAAGCAGATCATCTGAAGACTTCACTTGAAGCAACACAGAAGAACTCAACCTTGGACCCTGGCTGAAGGTACAGTCTGCCTTACATCTTCTGCCAGTGAAGGAAGGCCAGGATAACCAAAGAAGGAAGCAAGATCCCTCCCCTAAACTTGTCCCAGGGACCAGAGGAAGAAACAAAACTCAGAGAACCCTCCAGCCGCTCCAGAACTGGTACCCAGTCAGCACACAGCGTGCCCTGCTAGGCTCCACACCAAGCTTCCTCGATAGAAAGTGCTAGAAGCTCCCCGAACCTACAACCAAGGACAAGGCAGCTGCCTGCAGCACACTCCTCAGCTTTGGGCTATCCAGCTTAAATGAAAACACAAGCCCATTGAAGAAGCTGGGAGAAGTGCCTTGACAAGCATCTACCGCCGTGCACCATAAAGGACATTTTTGAGCCAGTTGAGTTCTTCGATCCGCAACCAACAGCAAACCTGACCGTTATCAAGCTGCTGTTGCTTAAAGACATTTGAAACGTCTCGTCCAGGGCTTCAGCACAAGGTACATTGTGGTTCTATCCCTATGGTCCTTCCCAGAAGGCCCCTAGAGACATTTTTAAGACCCATTGCTCTATGTGTCTAAAGCCAAGAAACTTTAACAAACTGTTGTGGGTATTAACCATACAGAATACCCTCCTATTAGTATCCAGAGTGCCTCCCTTTTCCTTCTTTGAACTGTTTGTCATCTGCATTTCTTTACTAGGTGGGTTGTATTTCTTAAAATTGTTAATCTGTCTGATGTGATATGAATAAAGTCGATATCTTTGATGCAACCTAACCTTGACTGAACAGTCCCTTTTATCATTGGGTAATAATTGTATTTTCGCTGTGTTGCAACTAACCAGCGACCCACAACCTTTGGGAGATGAGCCTGCCGTTCCACACACGTTGCCAAAATCGGAGGTTTATAATTTGCTTCTTATTCGAATCTGTTCGGATAACTTCTGCTGTAATAGAGGTGTGGGGCGGATTGATGGTTTAAAAACCGATATTCACCTCTGAACCACTGGTGCCCCGGAAGTTCATTCGTCATGAGTGTGCTTAGAGGTGATTTGCCCATGGTCTTATTTGAAGGATACAAACACTTGTGGGTGGGAGGACGAGCATTCTGTGTGCCAGTTGCAGCTCTTTGGAGCAAATTGCTGTGTTCCCTATGCGCGATCAACAATCATTTGCTGTTTCGATGACATCTTAAGACTCTTCTATTTTGAGTTATTTTCCTGGTTCCAGCTGCTCTCCTCTCAATTTCTTTTGAGCACCATGATGTCCTTATTGGTGTAGGTCCGCACTTTACAAATGTTGCTAACATAACATAACGTGGAACTTGTGCCTGTCCTAGGCCCACAGATGGTGATGGGAGGTGAGGATGTGGGGCAAGGCATGGGCCACTCTTGATGAGCTTGCCAAGATAGATTGTTGAACCTCCCCAGCCCACTACCAAAGTCATGGACCTGGCTGAGCAGTCTAAGGGTTCAAGCATTGCAGTGGCCTCTTTGGGCTCAGCATGCAGTCTGTCTAGTTGGGAATGCTTTGTACTCCAAGTCTGCGGCAAAGGAGCAACCATTGCTGCTCAAGACTCATGTCGGATGGGAGAACTGGTGTCCACTAAAGCAGGCTTACCTGCTACAAGCATTGCCCTTTTAAATGGCCAAATCCTTCAGACAGCCCACTGTGCCAGAAAAAGCTAAATGTTCTACGGAGAGGGCATTTCCTTTGAAGGTTGTCACTGGGGCTTGACATGCCAGTACCACTCATCCGGCCATGTCCACATCTTGCACATGCCCGGAAAAAGGCAGGCGAGCTGACTGGGACAGCAGAGTTTGGGACACCTTATTTCCTTCCCTCCAACGTCACAGCGTTTGTAATTGCTGTTGGAGAGGAACTATGAGGCAGCCCTGCATTCTCTCAGGTAACCTTCACAGGGTTGCCACCTGTCAGGCTTTTGGCTGGACTAGCTGTTTTCCGAGTGCTATATCCGCATAACCGGAATCTCCACAGTAGCCCAGTTTTGATCTTCTCCCACAGAGCATTAGCAGAGATTTAGGATCTACAACCTAACCGTTTCCATTATCTAGGGTATTAAACTAGGGTGCTTTTCTCCCCTCGCAGGATTCTCAAACTTAGGTGGCCCTGACCTACTACGCATTACTGCATTGTGTTAAACTAGAGTGTTTTTCTCCCCTCGCAGGATTCTCAAACTTAGGTGGCCCTGACCTACTACGCATTACTGTTTGCTCTGCATTGTGTTAAACTAGGGTGCTTTTCTCCCCTCGCAGGATTCTCAAACTTAGGTGGCCCTGACCTACTACGCATTACTGCATTGTGTTAAACTAGGGTGCTTTTCTCCCCTCGCAGGATTCTCAAACTTAGGTGGCCCTGACCTACTACGCATTACTGCATTGTGTTAAACTAGGGTGCTTTTCTCCCCTCGCAGGATTCTCAAACTTAGGTGGCCCTGACCTACTACGCATTACTGTTTGCTCTGCATTGTGTTAAACTAGGGTGCTTTTCTCCCCTCGCAGGATTCTCAAACTTAGGTGGCCCTGACCTACTACGCATTACAGCATTGTGTTAAACTAGGGTGTTTTTCTCCCCTCGCAGGATTCTCAAACTTAGGTGGCCCTGACCTACTACGCATTACTGTTTGCTCTGCATTGTGTTAAACTAGGGTGCTTTTCTCCCCTCGCAGGATTCTCAAACTTAGGTGGCCCTGACCTACTACGCATTACTGTTTGCTCTGCACTGTGTTAAACTAGGGTGCTTTTTCTCCCCTCGCAGGATTCTCAAACTTAGGTGGCCCTGACCTACTACGCATTACTGTTTGCTCTGCGTTGTGTTAAACTAGGGTGCTTTTTCTCCCCTCGCAGGATTCTCAAACTTAGGTGGCCCTGACCTACTACGCATTACTGTTTGCTCTGTATTGTGTTAAACTAGTGCCCTCCACTCAATTCCTGTCTGCATACTCGTGTCGTCCGCCTCCCCTCCTACTCCATGGTGCTCTCTATCTCACCTATCTACTCTAACTGCTTCTCTATTGACTATCCTGCTCTCCTCACTAAATCCGGTAGGAAAAAGTTTAAAAAGGACATCCTGGTCTCCAACCCAGGCCTCCCTATCGCTGACACCTACACGAGCGCCTGCTCCAAGGAAACTCTCACTGACATTCTCTTTTTCGTGCCTTCACCTGACCTATAGACCCTTCACATGGTCGCTGTGCTCTCTCCTTTCTCCTCCTCTCCCATTAATGGTGGCACCCGTTGGGATGTCCTCTTGGCCCCTTTCCACTCCTCTAAGGCCATCATTAATGTCTATGCTAACGGGACCGTCTTGGTCCAAGGCCCTCAGGCCAACCTTCACCTCTTTGATAGGTGTCTCCCACGCCTCATCAACTTCCTCTCCGCTCCCGCTGTCCCCCTTCCTCTGTCCTCGGCTACCTTGCCTCTCCCCTCCCTCCCTGCCCCTTCTCTTGCTCCCTCTTCAACTCCTTCTCTAACACCTCCGCAGGGCATACCTCTGATCTGTACCCCTCCCCGGAAGTATTTCAAAGGTGGCAACCTTCTCCACATTGCCACTCTAAATGCTCGCTCTGCCATCAAGCACTCCTCTGATATCTGTTGCCTTCTTGAGGAACTGGACCTCGACGTCCTCGGTCTCACTGAGACATGGTTCACAGCCAGCTCTGCCACCAGCTTCGACACACTCCTACCTGACGGCTACAAGATCCTCTCCGTGCCCAGGCCTAACCGTTCAGGGGGTGGTGTTGCCCTTATCTTCCCTGAGTGGATTCCTGCCTCTGTCACTCCTACGCAGACCTACTCCTCTTTTGAATGCCTTGTCTGCCGACTCTCTCTCTCTCCTAGCCATTCCCTTACCGTGGCTACTATCTATCGACCACCTGGTCAAATTTCCTCCTTCCTCTCTGAATGGGCTGACCTCTCCTCCTCACTCCTGTCCTCAACCACCCAACTCCTCTTTCTCGGTGACTTCAACATCCACCTCGATGCCTCCTGTCCCCCCACTGGTCTCTTTCGCGAACTCTGCAACTCTCTCTCACTCTCTATTCTCCCGTCTGGGCCTACTCACTCTGCAGGGCACACTCTTGATGCTCTGATCTCTTCTGACCTTCCCCTCTCCCTCCCTCTCTCCACTCCTCTCTCCTGGAGCGATCACTTTCTCCTATCCTCCCACCTCTCCCTCCCTACCCCACAGGCAAAGCCACCCTCTTCACTGCCACCCACCTTCTCGGTCATCCGACCCATGAAGCGCGTGTCAGTTGAGGCTTTCGCTGCTACCTTCTCGCCCCCCCCCCTCCCCCCTCGGCTGACTCCCGCCCTGACACAGCCCTCTCCATGCTCTATTCCTCTATATCTGATACTCTCGATATCCTTGCCCCCGTCATGAGAATCCGCCTGAAGCCCAAAGCCAAATGTAACTCCTGGTATGACTCGGATCTCGTCACTCTAAAACGCAAGTGCAGGGTGGCAGAGAGGAAATGGCGTGCTTCATGTTCATCCTCTGACAAACTGGCCTGTCGCCTGCTCCAAAGGCAATACCGGCTCTCCGTTCTCACCAAGAAGAGAGCCCTTATCCAAGCCCGCATCTCTGAGGCATCTAACAACTCGGCCGAACTCTTTAAAATCTGCAAGGAGCTGGCCAACCCTGCTGCAGTCTCTACCTCTCCTGTCCCCTCCCAGGCCCTCTGCACTGCACTGGCCTCGCACTTCATCTCAAAAACTCAGGACATCCTGTCCTCGCTCTCCTCCTCTCTCCCCCCTCCCTCTCTTCCCGGCTCTTCCTCTTGCTCTCTTGCAGCCGCCCCTCCGCCCTCCTTCTCTGCTTTTCCACCTTTTTCTGCTGATGAGGTTTCCAGACAAGTCCGATCTATGAAAGCCTCGTCTAAACAGGTTCACCCCTGTTCCTCCAAAACCATCAAGGACCACATCGACTCCCTGGCTCCTGCCCTGGCTGACTTTTGCAACCACTCATTCGCCTCTGGAGTCTTCCCATCCCCCCTCAAGCACTCCCTTGTGCACCCCCTCCTCAAGAAACCCTCTTCCGACCCCTCCTGCCTTGCCAATTATCGCCCAATCTCCATTACTCCCTTCCTGGGTAAGCTCCTGGAGAAACTGGCCATCTCCCAGCTTAACCTCCATGCTGAATCTGTTGGTAATCTTCATGACCATCATTCCGGCTTCAGAGCGGCCAGAAGCACGGAAACTGCTCTCCTGAACATCCGTGAGGACCTGCTCCTGAACCTCGATTCCAACACTCCCTGTGTTCTCATTCTGCTCGATCTCTCCTCTGCCTTTGACACTGTCAACCATGCCATCCTGCTCAACTGTCTCCGTGATAACCTGGGTATCACTGGTCAGGCTCTGGCATGGCTGACTTCTTTCCTTTCCGGTCGACCCTCCCAGGTCCAAATGGGCTCCTTCCTCTCTGACATCTTTTTCTCCACCTGTGGTGTCCCCCAGGGTTCCAACCTCTCTCCCTGGCTTTTCAACCAGTATCTGGCACTCCTTGCCCACCGCATCGCCGCTCTCTGCCCCTACTTCCAGTGCTATGCAGACGATACCCAGCTCATTTTCAGGCTACCCTCGGCCTCCTCCTCTCCTTCCCTCATCTCCGACTGTCTGTCTGCTATCCAGGAATGGTGTGCCGCCAATGACCTCTGCCTCAACGCCAGTAAGACTGAGATTCTACTCATCGGCACACCCACTCCCTCCTTCCCTGCAGCTCTCTGGCCGGCCTCCCTTGGCCCCCTTCCTGCCCCTACCTGTAAGGCTAAAAACCTCGGGGTCATCTTCGACTCCACACTCTCCTTCTCTCCTCATATATCTGACGTCTCTAAGAAGTCACACTACCAGCTGTACCTCCTCAGAGGTATTCTTCCCTTCCTCTCCTTCCCCCAGAAGCTCACTGTCTCCCGAGCCCTGGTTCTCTCAAGGCTGGACTACTGTAACAGCCTCTATCTTAATCTGCCTGCCTCCACTCTCCGCCCTCTGCAACTTATCCAGAACAGAACCGCGAGACTTGTCCTTGGCCTCAAGCCCAGGGACCGTATCTCTCCAGGACTGAAATCTCTTCACTGGCTCCCAGTGGCTGCGAGGATTAAGTTCAAAACCCTCTGCATTGTCCACAAGGCCTTCTGGGGCCTGGGACCTAAATACCTTCAACTCTCTCTTCCTAAATATCTTCCTTCACGAGCCCTTCGCTCATCCGTCTCCAACTCCCTCATGGTCAGCCGCTTCTCGAAGCAACGAGCTGGGGGTAGATCTCTCTCCGCAGCAGGGGCCTCCCTCTGGAACAGCCTTCCTGCCTCCCTGAAACTTGAGGAGAACCATCTCCGGTTCCGGAAGCACCTCAAAACCTTCCTCTTCGCTTCTGCCTTCTCTCTCCCTCTCCCCTGCTAAACCTGCTTAACTCCCCACTGAATTCAGCACTAAACCTGCATCTGGGCCACTCTCAGCAACCTCGGTCCAGGGCCCAGCCACTCTCCACTTGCACTGCCTCCCTGGCTCCCCCTGCACTGTGGGACTGTCACTGTATCCCTACAGCCCCCTTCCCAGCACTTGCTCTGCACTTACCTCGCACTTGCCACCAGCTGGCCCTTTTTATTTATTATTTATTATTTATTATTTATTATTTATTATTTTTTACGCTACTTACCTTGTACTGCACTTTCCCCCCCACCTCCTCCCCCTGCACTTCCTCCTTTTCCCCTTACCTCCGCACTTGCGCGATCTGAATGACACCTGGCCTAGTAGGATCGTTTGTCTGTCTTCCCCTTGTTTCCCTCCCTCCCTGCCTTGTCGCGCCTTGAAACACTTGTGTATAGGCGCGTTACAAATACCATATCATATCATATCATATCATATCTGCCAGTGCAGCCAAGGTGCCAATGTGCACATACGCACACACATTCTCGCACACAAACACACACTTGCCCCCAAACACACTCGCACGCACGCACGCACGCACGCACACACACACACTCTCACTCACAAACACATACTTGCCCCCACACAAACTTGCACGCACGCACAACACACACTCTCACACACAAACACACATTTTCCCCCACACACACTTGCACGCACGCACACACACACACTCTCACACACAAACACACACTCGCACGTGCACACACACTCTCACTCACAAACCCATACTTGCGCACACATACAATCGCGTGCACTGCACACACACACACACACACACACACACACCCACACCCACACACACACACATTCACGCACACACACGCTCTCACTTACACACACCCACACTCTCAATCACACACACACACACACTTGCACGCACATACACACTCTCAATCACAAACACTCACGTGCACATTCACCCACACTCTCAATCACACTCACGCACACACACACACACTCTCAATCACACACTCACTCAGGTACTCACGCACACATAAACCCCCCTGCTAGGTGGCACTGTTGTGAGGTCTGTTTGCTGCTCACCCACTTGTTTCATCTTTCATTCGTTCTCATCCTCCAGATGTGAAGCACGTGTACTATCTGCACAGTGGGAGGCGCAAACCCCTAAGGAAGACAGGAGATCCTTGCACAAAGTAACAACTCATTGAGAATTTACAAAAGGGGATATTTCATGCCCCAATAGAGCAATAGAGGTTCTTTTTGCAAGGGATCAATGCAAACATTAGTTAAAAGGGGCGCAGCATACAATATGTTTTCTTTATCCCTAAATGTATTCGTGTAAAAGCTACTGTCCTATTCTGTGCAGTTAGTATAGGGGGTTGGGCAGTTCCATTAATAAAGGAATGTGTTTTTCTAAAATAAGCTTTTCTTTTTTGCTTTATGTTTAAATACACTTTCAGTGCCTCCCAGTGCCATTCATACACTTGAAGAGCAAGTACTGGTACTGTGAGATGGAAAGATGCATACTCCCTGCATGGGACTGGCATGGGACTGTGAGATGGAAAGAGATGCATGCTCCCTGCATGGGACTGGCATGGGACTGTGAGATGGAAAGAGATGCATGCTCCCTGCATGGGACAGGCATGGGACTGTGAGATGGAAAGATGTCTACTCCCTGCATGGGACTGTGAGACGGAAAGATGTATACTCCCTGCATGGGACTGGCATGGGACTGTGAGATGGAAAGAGATGCATGCTCCCTGCATGGGACTGGCATGGGACTGTGAGACGGAAAGATGCCTGCTCCCTGCATGGGACTGGCATGGGACTGTGAGACGGAAAGAGATGCATGCTCCCTGCATGGGACTGGCATGGGACTGTGAGATGGAAAGAGATGCATGCTCCCTGCATGGGACTGGCATGGGACTGTGAGATGGAAAGAGATGCATGCTCCCTGCATGGGACTGGCATGGGACTGTGAGATGGAAAGATGTCTACTCCCTGCATGGGACTGTGAGACGGAAAGATGTATACTCCCTGCATGGGACTGGCATGGGACTGTGAGATGGAAAGAGATGCATGCTCCCTGCATGGGACTGGCATGGGACTGTGAGACGGAAAGATGCCTGCTCCCTGCATGGGACTGGCATGGGACTGTGAGACGGAAAGATGCATGCTCCCTGCATGGGACTGGCATGGGACTGTGAGATGGAAAGAGATGCATGCTCCCTGCATGGGACTGTGAGATGGAAAGAGATGCATGCTCCCTGCATGGGACTGGCATGGGACTGTGAGACGGAAAGAGATGCATGCTCCCTGCATGGGACTGGCATAGGACTGTGAGACGGAAAGATGCATGCTCCCTGCATGGGACTGGCATGGGACTGTGAGACGGAAAGATGCATGCTCCCTGCATGGGACTGGCATGGGACTGTGAGACGGAAAGATGCATGCTCCCTGCATGGGACTGGCATGGGACTGTGAGACGGAAAGATGCATGCTCCCTGCATGGGACTGGCATGGGACTGTGAGACGGAAAGATGCATACACCCTGCATGGGACTGGCATGGGACTGTGAGACGGAAAGATGCATACTCCCTGCATGGGACTGGCATGGGACTGTGAGACGGAAAGATGCATACACCCTGCATGGGACTGGCATGGGACTGTGAGACGGAAAGATGCATACTCCCTGCATGGGACTGGCATGGGACTGTGAGACGGAAAGATGCATACTCCCTGCATGGGACTGGCATGGGACTGTGAGACGGAAAGATGCATACTCCCTGCATGGGACTGGCATGGGACTGTGAGACGGAAAGATGCATGCACCCTGCATGGGACTGGCATGGGACTGTGAGACGGAAAGATGCATGCACCCTGCATGGGACTGGCATGGGACTGTGAGACGGAAAGATGCATGCTCCCTGCATGGGACTGGCATGGGACTGTGAGACGGAAAGATGCATGCTCCCTGCATGGGACTGGCATGGGACTGTGAGACGGAAAGATGCATGCTCCCTGCATGGGACTGGCATGGGACTGTGAGACGGAAAGATGCATACTCCCTGCATGGGACTGGCATGGGACTGTGAGACGGAAAGATGCATACACCCTGCATGGGACTGGCATGGGACTGTGAGACGGAAAGATGCATACTCCCTGCATGGGACTGGCATGGGACTGTGAGACGGAAAGATGCATACTCCCTGTGTTCCCATCCGGGCCATCATCTGTAACTGAAGAATAAAGTATATTTTCTGTCTTGGACTTACCGTCTCCTGCCTGGTTCCTGAGTGCTTGTCCCGGTGCCGAATACTTAATTTATTAATTTAGCATTTGTAAAGCACACTACACAATGGTAAATGTGGTAATACAGCATCCTATGAATCAATAAAACAGGGTAATATGAAACGCCCTGAAAAGCCTCTGAATACAAGAGACTTCCTTTAGTCCAGCATGCATGTCTAGCAAGATGCTTGGTGAAGGAACTGAGAGACTTGGTACATCACACTAGTGAATGAAGGAATAAGCTGAATTCACGCTTGTTGGAAAGAACAATGTTAGGACATCCATGTGTTACATACATTGTCTTTTGCAAACAGTCCTAAGACTATAGGGCCACCCTTCTGTTAAATATACTGCAGAATCAAAAGGCAGAATGCAACCCCGCTGTAAAATTCAGTTTTCCAATTTATCAGGAAGGGGATACTCAGCCATTGCAGCCATCCTCGCAGAGGGAAGAGGGCAGGAGCCCCCCTAGCCCAGAAGCTGCTCAGAGCAGATGGTGTGCATTAAGGCAAGCCACATTGCCTGCTTCACCGCAGAAGGGCATGCCTGCCTGACCCTGTCCCGATAGGGTGCCTGACTCCCGCATGCCGGGCGCTGTGCGGCACGACAACGAGGCTGAACCTGGTTCACCGCACATTTGATTTGAAACATCTGCCGGTAGGCGGAGTCGCCGCTGCCAGCCACGAAGGCCACATAAAGGCCCTGTTTTGCACCTGTTCGGCACATGGAAAGCGCGGTGTGGCCCATTCCTTTGTTCCTGCTTACCTAAATATAGTGCAGCCTCGGATGGAGTAGGAGCTCCCATTCAACTTCAGGAGCTGCGCCCTCTTCCATGATGGGCCTCCACCACCACGGTAAGCCCTTGGGCATTATTCTGCACCATTAGCTGGAAAGATAAAAATCTGCAAAAATTGAGATTTATCATCCACATTATCCTTAATGATAAAGAGCCATTCTGTAACCCTTTCGTGCTTTTTTTCGAGCCGCACAGATTTAACTTTGCCTACTATCCCGCAGCTTATGCAGTCCCAAAGCACGAGGTTCGCCATTCTAAAATGGCTGCTCTGCTTCAGCAAGGTGCTCCTCACTTGTGTTGAAACCAGCCTCTACAAGGCCACTTAGGATTGCCCATGCCCAAAACATTTCAACAGGGAGCTGTAACGCGCTGTCCCTTTCACCTAGCCAGTGACCTGGTCAGTTTGTAAGGCTCTATGATTGCTGCTCTCCAGTTACCCACTGCCTACAAACCTCACAACTGAACTTCCATACCTACCATTCCTAGCAACCAGTCACACGCCTCACCTGATGCATCCTATGGCACCATGTATTCAGTGCCAAATCTACTAACAGTACTAGATATCTTACATGTCTGAAATTCTATGGTCCTTAGATGCCAAACTGCAATTCTTCTGTCCATGCCTCTACCCTTGCTGTTGCCTTTGTTGCATGCACTGTGCCCATGCTATTTGAAATTTAATCACTTTAGACCATTGTGCCTATGCTGAATTCTGCCCACTGTGCTTTAGTGAAATGTAGTCACTATAGCCCACTGTGCCTATGCTATCTGAAATGTAGTCATTGTAGCCCACCTTGGCTATGCTATCTGTAATTTAGTCATTGTAGCCCACTGTGCCTATGCTATCTGAATTTAGTAATTGTAGCCCACTGTGCCTATGCTATCTGAAATTTAGTCATTGTAGCCCACTGTGCCTATGCTATCTGAAATGTAGTCATTGTAGCCCACTGTGCCTATGCTATTTGAACCTTAGTCATTGCAGCCCGCTTTGCCTATGCTGATCTTTGCCCATTGTGCCTTTGTGAAATGTAGTCATTGCAGCCCACTGTGCCTATGCTGAACTTTGCCCACTGTGCCTCTGTGAAATTTAGTCATTGTAGCACACTGTGCCTATGCTATCTGAAATTTAGTCATTGTAGCCCACTGTGCCTATGCTATTTGAACCTTAGTCATTGCAGCCCACTGTGCCTATGCTGAACTTTGCCCACTGTGCCTCTGTGAAATGTAGTCATTGTAGCCCACTGTGCCTATGCTATCTGAAATTTAGTCATTGTAGCCCACTGTGCCTATGCTATTTGAACCTTAGTCATTGCAGCCCACTGTGCCTATGCTGAACTTTGCCCACTGTGCCTCTGGGAAATGTAGTCATTGTAGCCCACTGTGCCTATACTATTTGACCCTTAGTCATTGCAGCCTACTGTGCCTATGCTGAACTTTGCCCACTGTGCCTTTGGGAAATTTAGTCATTGTAGCCCACTGTGCCTATGCTATCTGAAATGTTGTCATTATAGCCCACTGTGCCTATGCTATTTGAACCTTAGTCATTGCAGCCCACTGTGCCTATGCTGAACTTTGCCCACTGTGCCTCTGTGAAATTTAGTCATTGTAGCCCACTGTGCCTATGCTATTTGAACCTTAGTCATTGCAGCCCGCTTTGCCTATGCTGATCTTTGCCCACTGTGCCTTTGTGAAATGTAGTCATTGTAGCCTACTGTGCCTATGCAATCTGAAATGTAGTCATTGTAGCCCACTGTGCCTATGCTATTTGAACCTTAGTCATTGCAGCCTACTGTGCCTATGCTGAACTTTGCCCACTGTGCCTCTGTGAAATTTAGTCATTGTAGCCCACTGTGCCTATGCTGAACTTTGCCCACCGTGCCTCTGTGAAATTTAGTCATTGTAGCCCACTCTGCCTATGCTATCTGAAATGTTGTCATTATAGCCCACTGTGCCTATGCTATTTGAACCTTAGTCATTGCAGCCTACTGTGCCTATGCTGAACTTTGCCCACTGTGCCTTTGGGAAATTTAGTCATTGTAGCCCATTGTGCCTATGCTATCTGAAATTTTGTCATTATAGCCCACTGTGCCTATGCTATTTGAACCTTAGTCATTGCAGCCCACTGTGCCTATGCTATTTGAACCTTAGTCATTGTAGCCCACTCTGCCTATGCTATTTGAACCTTAGTCATTGCAGCCCACTGTGCCTATGCTGAACTTTCCCCACTGTGCCTCTGTGAAATTTAGTCATTGCAGCCCACTGTGCCTATGCTGAACTTTCCCCACTGTTCCTCTGTTAAATTTAGTCATTGTAGCCCACTGTGCCTATGCTATCTGAAATTTAGTCATTGCTGCCCACTGTGCCTATGCTGATTTCTGCCCATTGTGCCCATTTGAAGTAGCCTTTTTCAGCTTACAGTGCCTATTGGAACTTAGCTTCCACATCATGAGTAGCACATCCTGTAGCCTGCTAATGTATTTACTTCTCCTAATCATCACCCACCAGAGAGCGGACTGTAGCTTCCTCACAGCGCTCACCATAGCCCCAAACAAATCTTCCATGACCTCCCTAGCTACCGGTTCCACTATGGAACACCCGGATCTGAGTCCTTCAATTGAGCATCCAAGTAACCCATGTAGTCTACTCCTTAGAAACTCCAGACTCCGAGTTAAACTCAGGAGACTTCATGAGCCCCTGACTATAACCCTACCTCCCACCAACAAAAGATCTAACATCCAGAAGGCAAATATCTTCCACCTCAAGAGCCTGGGGCCTCTCTGCAACCTTACCAAAACAGAACCGTCCCAACCTACTGCCTCCCCACTCAAAGGAGGACTAATAAATGCCAGATCCTTGACTGCATATGCCACAGACATCTGCAATTTGATATTGCTAGATAACTTGGACTTCCTCGCTATCACAGAGTCATGGCTTCACGATATAGCAGGACCCCCTACTCTCCCCAGCAATCCTGGAAGACTATAGCATATTCAGACAAGACAGAACCAATATGCGCGGTGGCAGCATTGCTATCATCGCAAAGACCAGCTTAGGCATGAGAATTATGCCTACCATAGCATCCGATACATGTGAAACGCTCACCATCAAACTTCCTCTAGCTAGCTCCCAAACACTGACTATCCACCTCATCTTTAGACCACCTGGACCTATAGGGACATTTGAGGAGGACATTCACAACCTACTTTCTAACAACCTTATTACTTCATCCCAACTATTTGTCCTAGGGGACTTTAACTTGGGTTTCAATGACCCTCTAGATAAAAATGCCACCACCATTGCCAATTCTCTTTCCAATCTGGGTATAACGCAAAAAACTCTAGAACCCACTCACAATAAAGGGAGAATCCTTGATTGGCTAGAAGACTACAACTGCACCGCCAATATCAAAGCCATTGTCCCTCAACCCTGGACAGACCACTTCTTCTTGTCATTTGAATGATCTACCTCCAGACCACTTCCGGCAGTATCCAACATGGCCCGCCATGCCTAACAAGAAATAAAAAAAGCATCACCAGAGATAAAGAGACCCCGGTGATTCTACCCATCCTTAACTGACTAGAGGATCATTGAGACCCAGAAACATTAGTCAACGAGTATAACAAAATTATGTTAACCACCCTTGACAACATCGCCCCTCTGAAACTGAGTAAACCTAAATCTCACCTAAACAAATGGTTTACCCCTGAACTAAAGGATCTGCGACTACTTAAGAGGAGTTGCGAAACAGCATGGAGGCTTATCCCCTCAGAAGATCGCAAAATGAAACTGACAGAAATCTCCTCCCAATAAAAAAAGAAATCCACTTGGCCAAGCAGAACTCATTCAACAAGCGTATTTCCAACGCTAATTCAAGTATGAGGGAACTGTTCACTATCCTTAAGGAACTTGAGTCACGCACCCCCACTCCGGATATGTGCTCCAAAGACAAAACCTGGTGCTCTGATATTCAACAAACGCTATCAAATAAAATCTCCTTACTCCAAATGAAAATAGCCAAAAAAAAGCCTCCCTCACACAACCACCCAAGACTTACAACCCAGTTATAGACCATGCTCTAAAGTAACAGGACCCAGTTGTATGATTTATGTTCTCTAAAACATCTATCCTTGAGGTGGAGAAAGTCATCCTCTCTCTCAAGCCTTCAAATTGTCAGGGTGAAACCTGCCCTGCCCAGCTGATAAAAGATGCCGCTAGGGATCTTTCCCCATTTATTGCATGTCAACTCCTCATTCACGTCCGGCACTGTGCCCACCAATCTAAAACAATCTTGGTTACTACCACTCCTCAAAAAACAAACGCTAGACCCACTTATACCCACGAACCACCGTCCCATCACGACAGTTCCTTTTCTGCTTAAAATCCTGGATAAGATTGCTTATAATCAAATCCAAAGTTTTCTGGAACAACGCAAACTCTTAGGAGATCATCAATCAGGATTCTGACCCCAACACGGCACAGAGACTGCCCTCATTGATTTGAAGGCACAAATAGATGAACTAAGAGATAAAGGAAAAATGGCTCTCCTCTTGCTGTTGGACCTCTCGGCGGCATTTGACATTGTGGAACATGGGTACTTTGCAGCCACTTAGACTCTGCCGCGCATTTCTCCAGAGAGGCCATAACTTGGATTGAACCCTTTCTTAGTGACAGGACCATGAGGGTGTTCTCCCCATCGGCAGCGGCTGACCCGATTGCCACCCTGTGTGGAGTACCTCAGGGTTCTTGTGTCTCCCCTACTTTATACAACATATTTGCTAAGCCCCTTTTTGATGATCTGGACCTTCTCGGTATCACCTACACTTGCTATGTAAATGATACCCATATTCTCCTCCCACTTTCTGGGGATTATAATAAGGATTTGGCCTTGGTAAATAGGGTGTATATCATCATCCAGGCATGGATGGCAACCCATGGTCTATGCCTGAATGATGATAAAACAGAGCTCATCATACTAGGGACTCATTCTAACCTAAAATAAAAAAAAACTAAGCCAAGACTACACCTCATTTGAGATTGATGGTAATATCATTAAGGTGTCTAAAGAGGTAAAGACACTTGGCTTCTATCTGGATGACAGCCTCTCTTTCGACAAACAGGTCAAGTCTCTGGCATCGGCGACCGCTTACACATGTAAGCTCATTAGAGCAGGCAAACACTTTCTCTCAAACAA
The DNA here is from genome assembly GCF_040938575.1 of Ambystoma mexicanum. Classification (NCBI taxonomy): domain Eukaryota; kingdom Metazoa; phylum Chordata; class Amphibia; order Caudata; family Ambystomatidae; genus Ambystoma; species Ambystoma mexicanum. The sequence goes on along the minus strand of NC_090923.1, from coordinate 103,026,946 downwards.
CTGCCTTATCTTAGCGAGAGCCCTAATCCTCTCTAGGCTCACTATTGTAATGCCCTCTACATTGGTGCTAATAAATCCATCACCCATCAAATTCAAATATAACAAAATAACGCCCTGCAAGCTGCCCTCAGTGTGTCCAAAATATCGCACATTTCAAAGATCAGGCTCCAAAATAATTGGCTGTCCACCCAAAATAAAATCCATTTGAAAGTGGCATCCCTTGTTCACAAAGCTCTGAACAATGCTGCCCCAAGCTACCTCACAAACAAACTCATAAAAAGAAACCATACCCGCCCAGCTAGAACTTCAAATGCCAATAGCCTCATCATACCAAGATTTAGGCTAACTAAGGCGGGGACAGGCAGCTTCCAGGTTCGAGCGGGAAGGAGCAGCCCTTTCCAAAATTTAGATCCAACTATATCAATCTGCTGAGGTCTGCCAATGATTAGCCCACTAGCGCTTACTCACGAGACCCCTAGCACAGACACATTACTGACCTGCCTACTTTTTCTCTTGTGGACATTTTCCCCCTGCCCATCTGGCTGTTGAGCTAATGTCCACTTAGTTCCTGTACATACTGTCCTCATTGTACTTTGTACTTACTACGCCTTCTACCTGTAATATACTGTATTTTGTATGTAACCCATGACCCTACCCTGTAACTTAAGCCTCGCATTTTCTGTACTGCTGCGCCCGGCTACCTTTGGGTTTGGTGCGCATTATAAGTGAATAAAACAAACAAACAAACAAACAAACTCTGCTGGTTTTCCGGTCTGATTATACACAGCTGGAAAGAAATAGAACTGCTCCCAGCTCTCCGCTGGCGGCTTCCTCTGAGTTTGGGATTTAGTTGCAGCTCTGACAGTTTCCTCGCTTTAAGGTCAGAGCCTTTCATGAGCAGTGAGCCACTTCAAATCTTCCAAATATAATATAATCCCCAAATAGTGTGTGCAGTAGGATGTGTAAGCGTGGAAGAAAGCCAGGGTGGAGCAAGAAGCCCAACCGAGAGGGAGACCTGCTCTCGAGTGACAGAAGAACTTTAGATTTGGAAAATACATGTATTAGTTGAGTTCCAACATTGGAAAATCCATTGGCAATGCCGACATCCTAAATATACCCCCTGATTCTGCCTATGCTCAATTTATGCCAGGCAGCAACATGGGCGTCTCCAACCAAGTTGTGGTCCTGATACTTGGAATGGGACGGGAATTATAAGAACCCACTAGGGGGTCCTGCACACCTTACATACATTGATTGTTATGTGCACATTGTAATTCTATACACTGGGTGCATTTGTCATGATTGTTGCCTTTTCCTATTATGGGTTACGACTGCAGACTGTTCATTGTGCTTTGGTATTTTTTCATCATTATTGAAAACAATGACGAGGGTCTCCAGACAAAGAGGTAATTCCTTGACTGCATATGGTAATCGGCATTACACGGACGAGGGTAGCCCCTTAACAGTACTCATGTCCCGTCTGACCTTCTGGGTCGCATGTTTGCTTAATATCCAGGTGAAACTTCCCCCATGACCACATTTACAAGTGATGGGAGGGGCAAGGCCACAAGGAGACAGTCACAGAATCAATTAGGAAAAGCTTTGGAGAGACCTGGTCAGTGAACCTCATAAGTGAGGACTGTGACGAGCGCTGCCCACCTCAGCATAATGGAGTACCACCTAGACTCTGGGCATTAGAAAATACTATGCATCCTGCAGTATCACTTAAACACACGGCCACAAAATACAAACTCCCAACAACAACATGCTGTTTATGGTGCCGCTTCGTGTCACATTATCAATTGGTAAATTCAACCCAAATAGAGCTCTAGGCCTCTCCATATTAGCATTCACACCTAGTGTGTTGAAAATGCAGTGTAAATCCACGCTAGACACAACTACTACACATAGACACATCACACTAAAGACCCCCCCATCAGACTTTAAACACCACAATACACCTCTAGAACCAACTTACACACCCATCTGCCCTCGCGGCCAATGCAGCTTAGTACCATGGGCACACAAGGCCCCCCTTTCAAAGCCAAAACCTCTGTGCCCCAGACTAATAACACTTAGATTCAGGGACACTCCTGTGCAGCTGGCTAAAATGGCCGCTTAACGGAGGGCTCTGTCCGAGCCTGCTAACCCTTGGATCAAATCCTCCCAATACCGGCCCCAGTAGAGCTATAAACCGCTAGTTGTAAAACCCCTGACAACCCCCGCACCTGCTGATATCTCTGAGATCATTGGGGGACCGGGGAAGGCGCCACTTCGGACGGCGGGAGCCGGCACCATTGAGGCCTCACCGGGGGAGGAGGACAACGCTGACAGGCATCGGACCGAGCGGAGCCCAAGTGGAGCACTCAAACATCTCCTTCTCAACCCGGTCTGGGCGCCCGACAAACCTCCCTCTTGTCCTCATCTGTGGGTGTGGAGGACAGGGGGCGGGCTGCAGACCAAGGAAGGAGGAAGTCGGAGCCGAGAGCGCAGTGACTCGCTCCAGCCTGATACTAAAGTACTGCGGGTGCAACATTCCCCTGGCACACGCTGCCTGTCTGCACTGCTATCGCTGGCATAAGAAGTGAGGCTGATGGGTGAGGGTTTGCCCCTCATATTACTGTGCTTACACCAAAAACGGACATAGAATAAAGCATGGGACATGCAGGAACAGTCATGATCTCTGTGTTTAACCCACAATTGTTAAAGAGGAGACCCAAGTAGTGGCCATAAACTCAGCCAGTAGGCTCAGTCTATCTTGATGCATCCCTAAACATGACCAGACAGGTCAACCCTATCACTTCGTCAGTCTCCGCCTCATGCCAGCAAGCCATTTCTATCCATAGACACTGCATCACTGTTGCTCGCTCAATCGTTTGCTCTAAACTCGACTACTGCAATGCTCTCCTCGAAGGAACCACGGAAACAAACCTTAACAAACTGCAGATCATCCAGAATAATGCCCTCTGAGTCACCTTGGGCATCTCCAGTCGTGATCATATAACTGAAAACAGGAGAAATGTTCACTGGCTCCCTGTCCGGGAACGTATGAAATTTAAAATCCTTGCTCTCAGCAATCGCTGCCTGTCCAATTCAGCTGCAATTTACCTATTGCAAAAGACTCGCAAAGCGAATCCAATGAGGCCTACTCGGTTTTCCAACAGCCATCGCCATACCCAGGATTAAGCATTCTGGTTATCGCATCAATGCGCTGGAATTCGCTACCACCTGCCATCCGCTCGGAACCCTCTTACTGGACCTTAAGAAAACAAGTAATACACTTCAAGCACCACACCTACTGTTTGCCAACATGGATCTTGCTCCTATGTAATCAGCACCTAGATGTCCCCGGGTTATGTGCGCTTAATAAAAATGCAAATAATAAATAAATAAATAAATAACTACAGCATAAGGGAACATCCCACCACACCGTATAGTACACATCAAATGAGACGCCTGAATCTGCTCCATCAGATATTAAGGCAAAGTTGTGGAGCGCCAGGATGAGCTTAGATTGGCTGGACGACTGGCACCTTTAGCTCAAACTTAAATTCACAAGTAATAATTGGTAAAACTAAACCCTAAAAAAACAAACAAATCTGGAGTAATTCACCAGAAAGCTTGAAGTAACGCCTGAAACAGTGCACAGGAACCAGGCTCATTCTGAAGCAAACACTACAAGTTATTCTGCAGCTACAACAAATTGTTAATGCCATTGATCAGAACCTTGACGATCTGACAACTAAAGATGGACCGCTCCAACACTACAATTGAACAATTATACTCTAGAATGACAGAGGTGGAACCCAGAGTTGATAATTTTAAAAACCTGATGCAAGAATGATCTTAAAATCCTGAAGAATGAAATTGATGCCATCAAGGCTAAAAACACTGATCTAGAGAATAGGTGCTGGTGGAGTAATGTGAGGATAGCCGGGCTACCGAATCAACCCAAACTGCCCCACTGAGCCATTTTTGGAGAAGCTGCTCCCGTAACTCCTGGACAATCCCGATCTATCAAATTACTTTTTGATTGAATGAGCACGGACAGACCCTCAAACTATTATTGCTCGGGTCTTCAATCACCATGAACAGTAACTTATCCTTAAGGATGCAAGAGCCAAGGGTGATCTGCAGTACGAATTCTCCAAGATAATGATATTCGCAAATTACAGCCCCCCAGTTCAGACTTTGAGGGACATTCGGAAGGGCCTGCAGGAATGTGGAATGCTGTATGCCATGCAATTCCCAGCCAAGTTAAGTGTAATTCATAACAAGATTCAATTATTTACCTCACTGGGAGACGCTATGCAGTATTTTCAAACTAATATCAACCGCACTAAACCCCATCAATAAGCGCCCTCTAGGGCGCAATCTGGTGGTCGACAGCATCACGCTTAGATGCGCCAGAATGCCACCTAGAGTTGTGCTCTAGTAGTCCAGTATAAACTACTTAACTAACTGGCTCAGAGCCTAGGCTGCAGCTGAGACCCCCCACTGCTAATCAGCTGATTCGTCCTCCTGCATGGATGGGGTGCTGGGTACAATACTGGTAGTTGAAGGGAAGTCAATGAAGGATGGGGGAGGGGGTCTAGTGATGATATGACAAATGCAACAAGACACCCATATACACTGTGTAGATCGTGTGACACATGGAATACCCCCAAAGACCAGGTCCTACTATGGGGCACATACAAAGAATATAACTACATTGCACGCTTAGTTGTATCACCTGGAATGTGACTGGGATTAATATCCCCATCAAGGCCCACCAAATAATGGCATACCTATGACGCCATAACATTAAAATGGCCTTCCTACCCATCTAATTGCGAGAGGTCAATAGGGCCCGCTGCCTCCAAGGGCACTTATCAGTGAAATGCTGGTTCATCTACTTACTCAGGGCAGGGGGCACTATACTGATACACAAAACCATCAGGTTTGTATTAAATAAATCCATTGTAGACCCTGAAGGTTGATATCTAATGCTCCAGGAGAAGATGGAGGGTAGAGAGTGGCTCAGGGGCGTTGCTAGGTCTGCCAAGCATCTGGGGCTACACTAATGACGGGACTGTCTCGACTCGGGGCTAGTTATAGTCCTTTGGTTGTAACTCTTAAGTTTTTATCCGGGGCTACAACCGAAAGACCTGGGGCTATAGCTCCCTGAGGCCCCCGTCACAGCGACGCCTCTGGAGTGGCTACTTGTTAATATACACGGCCTGAATCAGGATTCTGCAGACTATTTAACAAGTTATCCTTGAAATTCAGGAAATTTCTAGGGTGTGAAATGCTAATAGAGGGGCTTCAATGTAGCACTTGACCCACAGAATGACAGGTCATCCACAACCCACCACATGGCTGCACAGTCTGCGCAAGCAATGGTTGACAAAATGGAAGCCATCATATTTTGTAATGTCTGGCATAGGACACAAAGGGACCTAAAAAAAGACACCTGTTACTCTACCCCGCATGACTCCCACTCCCGAATAGATATATGGCTGGCAACTAAATTAGCGGCCAGATCGGTTACTGACTCCTTAAATCTCCTCAGCACATTATCTCCGGTAATGGTTCACATAAAATTACAGAGAATACTTTGCAAAATGTGTAACTGGGGTCTTCAACCATTTGAACTCACGGACGTCGCATCCCGGTGTCGCTCACCAATTGTTAACATGATAAAAAGGTTTTGGTTGCTAGCTTCGCCACAGTATGTGGAGCATTTAAATGCTTCATAAGAGGGCCTGTACGCCAAAGAAAGCAGGGGTACTCAGAGTCATTAGGAATTCCCTCGACACACATGAATCTGCACTGAAGGCGTTGGAGGATAGCTATGCCAGAGAACACTGCCAAGGTCTACTACCCCAGATACAGGAAGTCCGGAAATGAGATTCATGGTATGGTGGACAGAGAATCAGAATTATGTAAAGCCTACAGTGATGAGCTTGCGTCTATACTACTCCAAGAGAATCTACATACCCTACAAAAGCATACACTCTCCCCACCATGTGTGAGGCGTTGATAGTAGTGTTTCCTAAGCAGAATAAAGATAAGCAACTCCTATCAGCTCCTCTGAATGCCCAATTTGGACAGTAAAATACTGGCAAAGGTCCTGACCAATCGGCTACTACACGTGATGCTCTCAATGACGCACCCTGACCAAAATGGCTTTGTACCAGGGAGATCCACCACCTCTAATATTCACAGAATGTTTATTGTGGTATTGTTGATTGGCCCAGGGGTGGAGGTGATCGCACTACTACTAGACGCAGAAAAGGTGTTCGACTCCTGTGTAGAAATCTATGCAGAAATGTCAGCCCCAAGATCCAGGCCCGACACTAAGATGTAATCAAGCCTAGAATACGAATCATGTACCAGTGAATACAATGAAAATTCCCTGTCTCCCCAATGCAAATGCCTCCAAATATCTACCAAATCATATACCTCTAAAAATTCCTGGAATTCCTTACTCGATTTCCACCCTGCAAAAGTACATGTCGTGATCCTATCCATTTTAGAATCCATCACGCAATTGAAGTCACCTCCTAGAATAACCACTCCACCTCCCATATCACGCAACATCCCTTTTAATGATTCAAAGAAATTCCTCCCTCCCACACACGGACCATATATAGAACCAATTGTAAATAAATTGCTCTCGTACTTCAATCCACTAGTATAATACAGCCCTCATCATCCATACTCACTTTATAAATACTTGCGCCAAAGCCTCTCATCAATAGAATCCCCACCCCCCTAGAGTTTGAAGAATAACAATTCAACAATACTTTTGTATATCTTGTGTTAGCCACGAGATCCCCAGTACCATCCATCAAGCGCGCTTCCTGCAAAAAAACTACATCAAATTTCTCTCGCCAGAGTTTGGAATACACTTTCTTCCTTTTCCTCGGACAATTCAGACCCTTCACATTCCAAGTACACATAGAAAACAGGCCCATCTCAATTCACAAACAAACTTTGCCAGCATGCAAATCCACAGATCACCTCCAATCATTCACTTACCATTCATTTGTCTGTATCATAATTGCATTTTCAATGACCTAATAACTCTATCATCAGAGTAAAACTTTGTGTCCGTGTCAAGGAGTAGCGTGTCACATGTTATATTCTGCCACACTAAAACAAACAAAAGACACCACACGAACATAAAGTAATTACATTGTTTGAACAAAATCCAACACAACTTGGATTTTACCAAAAGACTGTTATATACTTAGCAAAAACCATCCCTAACCATACTCCCAGAAACCTGTACCCATTATCTTTTTATTATAAATCTTCCTCTGTTCCTTACCAATATTGTTCATACCCATCTCAAAGTCTACGCTAGGTTTCCATTGCCATACAGTCCCTTAACTTTAACCCGTTTTATATTTTATTTTTAAATTCTGCCCCCATTGCTGCAAAGGTTATGAACCACCACAACCCAACACAACCCCTAAATAATAACCTTGCAGTTCTCAAAACTTCCATAAACACCATACTTCCCTTCCCCCTTACTCCAATCCTGCAGTAACTTGTTTCTTCCCATAGTTCATAAAACCCCTTTAAATCCCACTCAGCACCCCCTTCTCGTAGTGTATAAATTATCATGCACTAGTAAATTCACAATACAGCAAGCTTAAGACCCAGCTCAGCGTACAGTTTAGGAAACCAGCATTCTGGATGCACCAACTACCTTCACCCTCTCGCCAGAGTCTCCCAAACATTTCTAAAATATGTGCATGCTCCTCTAAAGCCATTAATCCCTAAACCTCCACATAATCCCAAATTATATCACCTCAATTAATTCCTTCCCCTCGATGTCAGCAGAAATAAAAGATTCTCTGATAATCTGCCACCCCACAGCTGCAACTAAGAGAATCCCGGAATGGGAAGTCTCCTCCAAACTCATCAGCTCACACCTGCGTTCCTAAAAATTAACATTTTGCAGTTTATACACCCTTGAAAGTTAACATATCTGCCCCCCAAAAGTTCACCCACCCTCTATATCAAACCAATTGGAGTAGTAGGAATATAGTCACAACAATGCCAGCATGTCGGTTTGCAGTGTAAGTGACTAATACATCTTGCGCCCAAATGCATTAGTGCATGCCTTCAGTAATACACAAATGAGCCTGAGTCAAAATCATCCCCCATTTACCACACATCCATGTCCTGCTAGAAATGGCATACATATTGCGATTCATCATGTCAGTATGGTAGCATCCTCATGGGTATATACTGCAAAAAATCTCATCCTGACAAATATAGGCCAAAGTGCAATATTAGCATTTACATTGAAGAGACCAATACTGCCCATATGTCTTTAAATAAAAAGGCGTCACAGAGACCCTCTCCCATTCCTCCCAGTGTACTGGTCACGCTGATGTTCATAATAAATTAGCAACATTAGGGATAAACAACATCTTAGTGTCGGATAAACTGGTTGAGGCAGTGATGGCGGCAAACATAGGGGAACGCAATCTTTCAGATCACTCGATGGTGTGGATTAGGTTGACTTTTAACCCAGATAGGCAAGGAATCTATAGATTGAGGAGGCTGAAATCTTTCATCCTGAAAGATGAATGAGCTTCAAAGGCATTTAGGAATTTTATACTAAATTATTTTTAAAAGAATAATGGGACGGCAGACAGCTTGGCGGTGTGGGATTGCTTTAAAGCTTCTATTATAGGGGAACTGATGAACTGGACTACTAGGGTACGTAGGTTGGGAGAAAATAGTCTGAAGGAACTTGAGTTAGAACTGGGGGATCTACAACGGAAGTATGTGTTGTCCAAAGATAAGGAAGATAGAGTTAAGTTAGAGTTAGTGTGAAAGAGGCTTGAAGGGTTAATTGGACTCGCAGATTGAGAAGGGTATGTATTATATGAAGCAAAGATATTGGGAAGAAGGAGACCGCATAGGTAAATTGTTAGCAAGTAGATTGAAAAGCTTCTCAGAAAGGTTTATGTTCATAAGATTGTTAATGGGTCAGGGAGTATTTTTGTTAAAAAGGAAGAAATAGTTGAGTTTTTTCGTTCCTTTTATGCTGAACTGTATACTGAAGATCTTACTCCGCAAAAATGTGAATTGGATAGATTTTTGGAGAAAGTTGATATCCCCTCCCTGTATGAGGAAGGTATGAATTTTATTGATGCTCGATTACCGTCTCAGAGGTTCTGCAAGCAATTGGTGAGCTAAATGTTGGGACATCACCGGGTATGGACGGTTTGCCGGTTGAATTTTGTCAGAAGTTTGATGAACTATTGGCACCAGAACTATGTGGTCTGTATAATCGTTTTTTAATGGAAGGGTCTTTATGTTCTTCGATGAAGGAGGCTATCATTACAGTAATTCCAAAGCCAGGAAAACATGTGACTATGTGCTGTAATTACCACCCTATTTCACTGCTCAATGTGGACATGAAAATCTTTACTAAGATTCTGACTATTAGATTAGAAAAATATATGGGGGAGCTGATAGAACGGACACAGATAGGATTCTTCAAAACAGCGATATGGATACGACAGTATTAGAACACTTTTGGATATATTGAGTTTGCCAGATTCGGAGATCAGAGATATTTTACTGATCTTTTTTGACACTGAGAAGGCCTTTGATAGGGTGAACTGGAAGTTCCTGAACTACACACTGTCGAAACTAGGATTCGGGCCTCTATTTATTAATTCTATTGGGACGCTGCAATCGGGTATAACGGCTAGGGTATGGGTGAATGAGGGATTTCCAGCATCATTCCAGTTACATAGAGGCACAAGGCAAGGTTGTCCCTTATAACCCTCTGCTGTTTAATCTGGTGCTGGTGCCCTTGTTAACATATATTCAGCAAAATGGAGGAATTAGGGGTCTATGTGTGGGAGATGGAGAAGTCAACGTGTTGACCTATGCGGACGATGTTGTGATTATTTTGAATAACCCTAAAGAAGGGGGTCATCTCTTAAAAAATATGATCAAAGAAGTGGGAAGGTTATCCGGTTACCGGATCAACTGGGGGAAGACAGTGGTATTTCCGGTAAAAACATCCCCGGTTTGTGATTGGCTGCTGGGTTGGAAATGTAAATGGGAAGATGTATGTATGAAGTACTTAGGAATGTACATTTTCCGGGATATCAAGAGCATTGTTGTTTATCATGTAGTAAGGTTATTGAAGTCCTCCAGAGAGATGTTAGGAAATGGGGGCATATCAATTTGACCATCTGGGCTAAAGTCAATGCGATTAAAATGCTGTTGTTACCGAAGGTTTTATATATTATTCAGTCACTTCCCTTACAATTCACAAAGAGAGTCCTCGGGCGTATAGATAGGTTATTTCAGGATTTTCTTTGGGGAGTGGGGAAAAGGGCCAAAATTCCTCAACATATCGTGGCTCAGAGTGTCCGAGATGGAGGTTTTGGATACCCGGTACTTCGGTACTATTGCAAAGGTTTTCTGTTGAAAAATTTGGTTAGCTACTCCATGGGGACCAGAACCAGATGCCATGGTGGGTGCAAATAGAAACGCAGAAATTAGAACCATATGATGCAAAAGTCTGTATTCTTTTGGGAGGCTGCTCAGGCAGGTGTTGAATTTCAGATCTGTTGTTGCCACCAAGGATGCGCTAACTTCATTGATAGTGGGAAGCGGGCAAGGGTTATTCATATTTAAGGAGGCGTCACTTTGTCATAAACCAGGATTACAGATCAATAATAGAATGTTGAATTGGAGGAGTTGGATTAATAAGGGTATCTTAATGATTGGTGATATCTGGAGTGATAGAGGAGTGGTACCATTTCAGAATCTGATGGAGAATTTTGGACTGAATAAAAGGGAGTTAAGAAGATATGGTGCCTTGGAAGCCTTGATATCGGAAAGGCAACAGATGTTGGATACACCGCTCTTACAGAAGTTACAGATCTGTAACTTATTTACTTCTATGTCAGAGAAGGTGTCCAATTTTTTTTAAAACTTATGCCATTAGATGAAAATTTGTTGCATTTGTGGGGAAAGTTAAGAGTTAAGGCTGTTGTGGTCGGAGGAGTTGGGCAGGGAGTTGCTGGAGGAGTACTGGAAAAAGCTCTGGAAAATTCCAGTTAAAGCTAAAATAGATTTGCAACTACGTTACATTTATCAGAGAATATTGCGTAGAGTCTATTAGACCCCTGTGCGTATATGTGCTTTGGGGATGGCATATGGTGACTTTTGTTGGGGCTGTGGAAAGGAGAGAGGTAATCTGTTACATTTGTTGTGGGATTGTAAGAGGGTGGAGGATTATTGGAGGGAAGTGCTAGATAGTAATCCCTTAACAGCAGTCACCGAGATGTGGATGTAATAGTGACTGAGCAACATCGTGTTGGATTAATAGAGCCTTGCTGGTGGCGACTAAACAGATACTAAAAGTATGGAAAACAAGGAAGAAGCCGACAGTTGAAGGATGGATTTCTGATGCGCAGACTCTTTCTAGATACGAGAAACTATGTTTTGTAAGCAACGCAAAGAAGCAGTATATGATGAACTGTGCGGACCTTTTAATGAACTCTATGGGTGATCTTGGAATGAAATGTGGACTAGAATTGTGTTTATAAGGTATGGGAGTCTTGGGAGGGGAGTTGTCTTTGTCCTGTCTCTTGTCTTGATGTGTCCTTGTCGTTTGTGTATTTTAGGTTCTTGCTCATAGTTAACTCCAAGGCTAGGTCTGGGTCGTCGGCTGAGTTTGTGTTACTAAATGCCTTTCTTGACCCTGTTTCAAGATTTCGGTATTGTTAGCAATCCTATGACCTTAGTCTTGTTTATTGTTGCAATTTGATGTTTTATTGCAAATCAAGAAATAAAGAGTTTCACCAAAAAAAAAAAGATCCAGGCCCGAGAATACATGGTCATCATTCACGACTTACATCCGTAATCCGACATATCGGTCCTGAGAGATCCTCTCCCCTTCCATATTGTAGGAAGAGAATGGTAGACTTTGTTGGTGCAGAGCCATAACCCCATGACCATTGATGAGAGTACTCGAATTATGAATATTAATTGAGAAATGGGTAACTTGACATATCCTGTATCTATACTATTGTGAAATCAGCACTTCCTTGGGTTCAATATGATATATAGAAGCTATATATTTGAAAATATCAATAAAAGACACGTAACAAAAAAGATCACCTAGAATCATACTAGCACACAGAATTTAGGGCCATTTGTCTGTATAGCTTGGAAATAACTGGCCTCTTGCGCCCAACCTATTCTTACTCATCACAACATAAATCAGAATCTGATTTGCCAGATAATCAAGACCAACACTTCAATGAGATCAGATTTAATGATCACCCTTAGCCAACACGTGTTTCAACTATTTTGCGGTTGAATCAGAGATGAACAACCTATTTTTAGTTATACAGGTACATACAGCACTTCCGTCTGTACACATCAACACAAAAGCAAAGCAATCTTGCCTCGTCCCTCTAACCTAACCTCTACCGCTCTCTTTTACATCCACCACAGCGTGACGAAGACATGCTAGTGACAGCGGTGCATGCTATCAATCCCTGTAACATGACATAACTCAACACATCCTACTAAGAACTGTTCATTATTCTGGGATAAAGTAGAAGCACTAGCCCTTTAATTTGTTCTGTATTATCCTGAACCACTGTTTTGAAGGTGTCTGGTGCTAAGAGTCTGCTGGGGGCCCTATCCCAGGTGAGCCCATGGCATGTAACTGCCAGGAGTGGGCCATCATTCTTAGTGTGGAAATGAGGCATCGCTCCTTCATGCCACAACCTTCATCAGCTCCAGGTGGTATATATAGTGTATGAAATGCACTTGTTAGAAATGCAAGAGGGAGGTGGACACAATTCTACATATGTTTTGGCTGTATCAGAAAGTTCAGCTTTTCTTTGTCCGTCAGATAATGTAATCACCACTCCCATATTAAACAGCCCTGTGTCTCTGTGTATCCTGCCCTTATCTCATTTAAAACCCGGTGAGTGCCTGCTCCTCTTCACCCAGGTTGGCTAGGACTGGGTGGGTGCATGTGGCCTACCCCCCCCACTCAAATTAGGACCTATACATATGCATGTAAAAACAAGACCACTTTTCAAGAGGGGGGTGGGAGGGGGGGGGGTGGGGGGGAGGGTGTGTGTGTGTGTGTGTGTGTGTGTGTGTCCGGTAACCACACCCTTTGCCGTTTCTACTGTCCATGTTGCAACAATAAGACAAAATGACTGTGGCCCATGGTGAGCTGGCACAACCCATAGCAGGTCCCACTTGCATGGCCTTCTGGACTAGGGTTCAAATCACCCTGCATATTAAATGGCCAGATCCCACCAGTCATGGCCACTGATTATTGGCCAAAGCCCCCGTCACACCCTCCATTAATTTTCACAGTAACCTCCCACTTTAACAAACCATCCCTGCTGTCTTCTATCACTGTTCTATTTATTCCCAGTAATCACTTTCAGGATAATGATTATTATTATTATCAAGGTATTTATTGAGCACGGACGAAGCTTCGAGAAGCAGTGCAGCGCTTTGCAGCGGTATTCAGCAATACAGCTACATAACAGAGCGCTTTACAGAGGTGTAAAACAGTACAGATGCATTACAATGCGCTTTTCATACATAACAACAGAACAGATATACAGCAGAGGGTAGGATACAGAGAGGCACAAATGAGGGTTACAGCTGTACCGGATAATACATGTTTTGCCTATTACCTCAGTAAGGGGAAAATACTTGTCAATTCAAAACTCTTCCTCATTTCCATAGCCACTTTACTTGTGCGCCCCTCCTCTGTTCTAGATCCCCCATTCCCTGCATTGTGTAAATCCTCCATGACCATCTCCAATGGCCTCCTTAAACTCACTGGTTAGTGTGAGGCCTTTCGTTTCTTTGCGAGCATGTCTTGCAACGATTCCCGCATGAGTCCCATGGGATTCCCCCAGTAAGATAAGATTGTTCTGCCACAAACTCTCTTCCCAACCCCAAACTCTCATATTACACATGTGGTCCTCTTTCCCTCACCCCACCCCTTCTAACCTAACGTAAACCCACCTACCTCCTTCCCCACTCCGAATATCGGAATTACAGCGTGAATCGTCTACATTGAGGAAACAAAATGGCCGCACTTTTTCAATGAGACCAGAGGGCGCCCCCTTCTCCATCACATTATTTCAAAGCCACTGCATCTTTTCACTCCAAACCAACAAAAGGCACATCACCAGAGCTTGGTGTGCACATTTCTGAATTGGCGCAAATCCATTCAGCGTTTTTTGCACTTCATGGGTTCAATGGAAGCACCTTTTTTTAGTAGCCTGAAAACAGCTTATTTTTATTTTCTTTAAAACTTTTGATTAACGCATTTTCCTCATGATTTCCACTTTGTAGAGGCCTGTGGCAAGCATTTATTTGGAATATTTCTTCCAAATCCGTCCAGTGAACAGGCAAATGTTATCAGCGAGAGAATTCTGGGCAAAGTCACTGTAAATAGGTTTTATCTTAACTATAGGTCAGCAGTCTATACATTTATATACATTTATATTTATATATTCATGCTAATTTCCATACCCACAATGCCTTGGTGATGTGGCTCTGAACAGGAGGTGAACTTCCAGTGATGGCTGCTAGGTAGCGTTGTGGCTTGCGTAACTTAGCTCAAATGGAATATTCTGCATTCACACTTGAGGTGGAACAGTTTTTTTCAAGCCTTTTTAAACCCACCTTAACTTTGCTGGTGTTTGTAAAACATGACCCATGGCTCCCACCACAAGGGCAGGTGGATGTTCGGTGTTCGTGGGAAAGTGTCGGTGAAGGTGGATGCAGGGAGTTCAGAATGGAAGAAGGGGAGGAGGTGATGCTGAATCGGTTGAGGATAGGTCATGTGGGGCTGAATGACTGTCTATTTCGAATAGGGAAGCGTGAATCAAGGGACTGTGCGGTGCCTGAAACGGTGGGACATTTTTTGATTAGGTGTGAAAGACATGTTGCAGAGAGAGGGTTCGGTTGACTGCGTTGGGTGTGGCTGAGCTGAGTGGGAGGACTATACTGGGAGGTGATGGGGAGAGAGGCAGGAGGAGGAGTAGTGTGATGTTGGATTTTGTGAGGCAGACGGGGAGGTGGGAGGAGTTGTGAGCTTAAATGGAGCCAAATAATAATTAGTGGGTACGGTGCACATCATCCTATAAGATGGGGAAGCGCCTGCGTGGGTCCGCCCACGCCTCAGTTAATTAAGAAGAAGAAGAAGAAGACTGCCAGACTATATTACGCTGAGGATCGCTAATAAGAGTGAAACCAGGAATGTAGTTGTCTGCTGTCTTGACAAATGTCTGTCTTGTGTTGATAAAGAATATGTATGAAGTTGCACTGCCCTGTAAAACAAAGGCAATTTGGGATAATTTGCATACCCGCATTGCCTTGGCAATGTGGCTCTGAACTGTAGGTGAACTTCCATGGATGTTTACGAGGTGACATTGTGGCATGTGTGACTTGGCTAAAATGGAATATTCTACTTTCGCATTGGAGGTGGAAGGTTTTATTTCAAGCCTTTTTAAACCGACCATAACTTTACTGGTATTTGTTTTATGTATATAACGGCCTTTCAGAAGCACAGCCCTTTCCAAATTTCAAATGATTTCCTGATTGCCCAATCTAGGTCAGTTTAATAAACATGCTGCTTGATTTCAAATCCTACCTTAGGCCCTCCTTCGCTCTGCTCCACAGAGAGCGATCCCTCTGCTTGGACCTGGGGGCTATTTCATCCAGCTCTGCCTCACTTAGCACTTGCCGCCTCATGCGGTTGACCGCGAGGCGTTGACAAAGGTTCTGTTCTTCCGTCATGGTGACGCAAGATTGCATGGACGTTCAACCAAGGGAGGGGCTTTCCTATGCGTCGTCTTCTCTTCTTCCTCGAATCTGAAATAAAATGTACAATCAGACATTACAATAACATTGACTGAAGGTCCTCTTGCGATGCACTGAGTTGAAGATAGGGATAATGAGAACCGTCAGACCCATCCAATCCTCTAATTGTATCACAACCGCGTCAGCTCTTGAGGTACTGCCCCTACATGGTCTCCAATATCTGATTCCATTGTACCTCCCAAACATAGATGAAGAAAGATGGTGCAGAATAGTCAAGCATGGCGATTGATGAGAGCGCGTCCTCGGACCTGCATCATGGATCACACATCGTAAGTCATAAAGTCAAAGGATAGGTACCTACAATGATTATTTCTCAAAGTATGTCTTCACCATGGTAAGGATGCTAATTTAATGTAGTCACACCATATGAGCCTATGCATACCAGTGTTATTCTTGATCACACATGCAAACATGTAAACACACACACTGTGCATCTACTGTACACCCCTACAGCACAGTTTGCCCCTGTGTACATTTACTTCACTCCTACAACAATCAAATAGACTCATCCCGGCAGCACCTCCATAACACACACTTGCCTGTACTGTTACACTCTTACAACGCACACAGTCCTCTGTACTGGTCCTCATGTAATTTACCCAGTTACCCTGCCCGCTGTGCAGTTACACTCTGCTAGAGAGTCTGCAGCACATGCATCTATATTCACTTGGTTTTAAAATCGCCCACAGCTGTCCTGTACATACATGCAGCATGCCTCGAATGCAAACCACTAGTATGCAGGCTTGTGTGTAGTGCATGCCTGCCTACAATTCCTCTCATGGGTAATCGGCAGATATACCTAAATCTAGGCAGCTCCAGCCCTCGTACCAAAGCACAGGCCGGATTCTTTTTGACAGATATCCCCCACCCTGCACCAATCACTGCATGTGCTGTTCACATCACAGTCTACCTCTGCACAATGTGGCCAGAGAAGCAAGCAGAATTAAGCATGTAGCAACAGTTCAGCGATCGCCTCCGATCCTACCTTACACCAGATATCAACCACATATAGGCAATACATATCCGAGGCACCATTTATAAAGATGGTAAACTGTGGGGGTCTTTGGGTGATCAATATTCATTAAAAAAAATCTTCAACAGTTAATAGGCCTATTCTATGCCACTTGGTGATCAGTATTATACTTAAATAAAGATAATGGGCCTCATTACGACCCGGGCGGTAAGGGATTACCGGTACCGGTAAGGGCACTGGTGCCGGTAATCCTTACCGCCCGATTACGAGGTCCCTTTGCGGGTCCCTACCATAACGGCTGGTTTTACCAGCCGTTAAGGAAGGGACCCGCAAAGGGACCTTGGAGGTAAGTACGGTACCGCAATTTGCGGTACCATAATTACCACCTTCCCCACTCCCATTGAGCCCTAGGGGGCAAAAATGGGAATGGGGAAGGGCCAATGGTGAATGGGGAATTACCGCCCCGCCAACCTTGGAATGGGGCGGTAATTTCGCCATTCACCATGGCGGAATTCGGCGTCAACCATGGCGCTAATGGCGCCATGGTTTAACGCCTGGGTCGTAATGAGGCCGATTGTCATTTGCACCAATCACTGTAAATAATTACATAGGGCCTCATTATGACCCGGGCGGTAAGGGATTACCGGTACCGGTAAGGGCACTGGTGCCAGTAATCCCTTACTGCCCTATTCCGAGGTCCCTTTGCGGGTCCTCCCTTAATGCCTGGTTTCACCAGGCGTTAAGGACAGGACCCGCAAAGGGACTTTGGAGCTAATAACGCTACTGCAATTAGCGGTACCGTTATTAGCTCCTTCCCCATTCCCATTGAGCCCTATCGGGGCTCAAATGGGAATGGGGAAGGGCCAGGGTGAATGGGGAATTACCACCCCCGCCAACCTTGGAACGGGGCGGTAATTGCTCCATTCAGCATGGCGGAATCGGTAAGGTTTTGGAGGCAACCATGGCGCAAATAGCGCCATGGTTACCGCCTGGGTCGTAATGAGGCCTTATAGAATCACAAATTGACACATTTAAGCTTTTCACAAAACTAAAACTAAAAACTGGATTTTTCAAAGAAACCAAAAATCTATAAACAATATGGAGGCACCCAAAATAATTAGTGGTCTAACCATAGAAGATATTTGCAATACACAGAAATTATTATCACTAAATAAAGCAGAGACTATTACAGGCAGTCAGAATATAAAACATTGAATTGATGTGAAAGCTTTATATAGTGCAATTCAACATGATCTAGCACTTAAAACATAAGACTTTTTCTTTGTTCAGACATCCACATGCTACCTGTTACACTTTGAAATGCTTAAAGAATTTTTGAACTTTGTTTTGAATAATAACATGATTCTTTTCAATGGCGAATATTACCAGCATAAAAAGGATATAGCCATGGGCTCTTCTTGTGTACCATCAATAGCAAACCTTATGGTTTTTTTGAACAAACGAATGTTGAACAAAACACCAAATATGAGAAACATTAAAATTTGGTGTCGATATATTTTCATTATCTGGTCAGGCCCAACAACCAGAAGATCTAAGCCAGAACCATTTGTAATAGAATTTAGAAGCAACTATTGGAAATACAATATAAACTCTCTTGACCTAAACATCTTTGTAGATGAAAACAAATTAGACTGCCGAACATATAGGAAAAGTATAGAAGTAAATACCAGATAACATGCAACAATCTGTCACAGACACAATACAGACACAATACAGTTGACAATCTTCCAGTTGTTGAATTTATCAGAGCCAAAAGAAATTGCGTAGATCTAAATATTTTGAGGATGAATGCAACCTTATTAAGAATAGATTTAGAGCCATTAGACCCAGGTAGCAATCACATTATATACATTGATTAAAGAAGAAATGAAAAAAAGTTTTGCCCTTAGGCGCAGCAACAAAGAGGTTCTACCAAACCTTTTATACCATTCATGTAGAGTCCATTCTGGTGGCTACCCGGGTTGTGCAGAGACTGCACTTTAGAACAAGGAACCACACTGCAAAGGCATGCCAGTGACAGTTAAATGCAATGCAAAATACCTTTTGATATTGACGTCCAAAACCCTCACAGATTCGATGTAGACCTCGTGGTGCAAAGAGAACAATCAAGAAAAATCTGCGAGATGAGTGAAACGAGGTGCTAGAACACATGTTTTTTTATGGTAGTGTTTGGTGCACAAAATACCCTTTAGGTTTCTGAAGGGAGTGGTTTAGGTGGTTGAGATATGTCTGTTACTGTTTTTGAACTGAAGTGTATTTCGGAGCCTCAGAGAGGTTTGAAGGGACCCTCCGGTATGTGCAGTTTTCAAGATAAATCTGTCGTGACCCATTTTTCTGGACCCATTCAAGAGGACGCAGGAACAATTCAGTAGTTTCTCCAGCCATTGGCTTGATTTGGTGGTGTGTGAAGCCAGAGCTATCAGGGTTCAGCCACAATAATCCCATTTTTCTTTTCCTTCATCTTTGACGTGAGCCGTCACTATCATCTTCTGAACAGGTCAACGGAAGCTGCACCCGGATTCAGCGGAATGGAACTGGGCCTAAAGCCGGGCGCTAGGAATGCACCACCAGGACTAGAGGATAACTCTGCAGGACCCGCATGACTGGCTCACAAGCCCATGGATATCACACCTTCGTGTCGCCATGAAAGCCCTTCACTTGGTGGCAACATGCAACCTGCTGGATGGTTTTGCCTACACTTCCCATTAGGCCTAGCCAGCATAATAGTCAATGGTGAGGGATCATGAAAGCCGTAGACCAAGATGCTGGAAGGCCACGTTGCCCACCACCCATTAAGTAGTTCTAGCTACCCGGGGAAATGCCGAATTCAGAACAGGTTCCTTGCTTTGGGGCAGTACAATGGGGGAACTTGTGCCAGGCTGTGGGGGAAGTTGAAATGGCAAATGTAATATGGGTAAGAGAGACTACATAGTAATAACACAGCAGTAATTACAACAAACACACATACACACACATACATATAGATATTTCCATCGTGGGGAGGTGTGAGTTGACGGAGTAGAACCGAGGCTCCTTCGAAAGAGAACACATTATCGAATATTGGTTATTGTCTTAATGGCAGGGGGTAGGGAGCTCTAGTGAAAGGGTAGAAGAGCAGAGTGGGAAGTAGCACAGAGCGGACGGTGTATAAAATGACTGATTACAGTTTGGGAGCAGATGGTGTGAGGGGGGATGAGGAGAAGGCTATGGACTGAGGAAGCTGGGAAGTCCAGCCCATGGATGTATTAATAGGAGCATTTTGAAGATAGGGTAGTGGTGCAAGGATAGCCCTCCAATGTGTAGGCGGTAGGGGATGTGGGGAAATTCCTATTTTGATCTAATCAAATAGGAGACTTTAAATTTCCTTGAGGGAACGCTATACTCTGAAGGGGGCAGCCGTGATGACTTCAGGTGATTGCTTTGAAACAAGCTTTGGTGTGAGTTTTGTTACACTTAGCTATTTAGCTATTGGGCAAAACCAATGCAAGTGAATAGAGTGTACATTTTTAAAAAACAAAATATAAAACTATGCAATATAATTACTTAAAATATTCCTGCTCTACCTTGTATATTATATGCCAATTTGGAACTCTCATTCTCTTGCTGCACCCCTTTCCCTCTCTGCCTCGCCCTCCCTCTGTCACTCTCTATCTCACTTTATGTCTCTGTCTCTTTGTCTCCCTCTCTCTCTCTCTCTCTGAGCAAGAGTCGCTTTGTCAGTGTGCAGTTTTGCCGTAGCCACCTGTGATGGGTCAGAAATGAGAGGCAGACACAAAGTGGTCCTGTTCTGAACATCAGCTATTTTATTAACAGAAAGGGGTTTGGCTAAAACCCTAGCTTTCCCTATCCTAAAGCAAATGACCCTTCCTATGAACCTAAAACTAAAGTAGGCTGACCTTGTGTCCAAACTAAATCAGACCCGCACACTAATCAAAAGGCGCAAGGTAAATATTTACAAATTCAATTCAATAGAAACGTGCAAGAATTTAAACATATAACTTCAACCAAAACGTTCCCTTCCCCAGGATTATTTCTGGGAAATTCTTCACCGTGTTCTGTCTCAACACCAGTCTCGTAAAGGCAATGCAAATGTCTCTCATACTTTCCTCAGGATGAAAAACAAATGTCTCTTCCACAACCCTGGTTGGAATATAACAAAGAGGAAGTCTCTCCTAGTATTTCAGGATAGCAAAACAGAATGTCTTTCCCACAACAATGGTTGGAATAAGTCGTTCCTACTTTTCAGGATGGTTAAACAAATGTCTCCTCTCCAAAAGTTATTAAAATCTTTTCAGAGCCTCTGGTTGACAAAATGTTCAATTGAAATAAAAACTTAATATGGCAATGGCAATGTTTCTCTTCCACACACCAGTACAAATTGGGTTTCGTGGTACACTCTCCCGTCAAGAAACTTCTTGTCAGGATTAGTTTGTGGGTTGCGCACATAAAGCGTCCTAATAAACAGGCTTTGTTACCTTTAGGAACTCTCAGGTAATGTCGTCCGGTATCTAGGCATATGTGCATTCAATCACATCTTCCAACTTCCCAGGTGTCACCAAAATATCTTATTTCTTGGCTGACGTTGTTGGGGTTTCCATGGCGATTGTGGCATCCTTTCCACACCTGATGCAATGCGAGCAGCGTGAGGGGCGGAGTAAGGAAGGTTCATGGGAGAGCTACATAAGCTTCCGGGTATCCTGACACGACGCTTCTGATTTTGCAAAAAATCATGGTTTACCTCTTGCGCTACTCTTGTTTTGCTTTGTATCAAGACATTGGGCCTCATTCCGAGTACGGCGATAACCAATGGCGCTATTAACGCCTTGGTTGACGCCGTACCCGGACCGGCAGCGCCTTGGTGGATGGCGGAATTACCGCCCCATTCCAAGGTTGGCGGGCGGTATTTCCCCATTCACCAAGGCTCTTCCCCATTCTCAAATGAGCCCCCATAGGGCTCAATGGGAATGGGGAAGATGCAAATAACGGTGACCGTTCATTACGGTCACCGTTATTGGCTTGGAGGCCCCTTTGCGCCGTCGACTTTAACACCTGCTCAAAGCAGGCATTAAGGGCGAGGGCGCAAAGGGAACTCGGAGTATGGCGGTAAGGGATCACCGCCACCGGTCTCGTTACCGGTGGCCGCTATCCCTTACCGCCATACTCGGAATGAGGCCCATTGATTATGTCCATGTTACTCTCTTGTCTAAACCCTGCTGTATCCTGCATCTTGTCATTAAGGAAGAACAAACATGGAACACTTACTGACCTGCTTAATTCCTGCTGAACCTGTCATTGTTTTTGCCCGCACGAAGAACGAACTTGGAAAGCTCACTGACACGCTTCATTCCTGCTGATTCTGTCATTGGATATGCCCACAAGGAAATGGATCTTTAAACACTTATTGAACTTGGCTTTTCTTGCTTAACAGTTCTTTTCCTGAATCCACACAAACTCGACTCAGACCACACACTTGGACTACCTACATTTACCCATCTTGCATCCAGTAATCTCAACTCCAAACCAACTCGAAGTGTCCACGGAAAACACCTCTTCTTGCATCCCATGTGTGTTTCTTGCCAAACCCAGCGCACAGACTAGAGACTTCCACCCCTGGTGCTTATTCTCATTAGGCGTCATCATTTTGATGTGACAGGTGGTTACCTGGAACTGGAGACTTGACCACTAACCGTCTTAGGCGTCCTCGTGCCGTCGTGGTTAGGAACGGTTTGGTGAAATATACTTGGTGCATTTTCTGGACTTCCAACCAACCCTTTATCAAAGTTTCCTCTCTGTGCATCTCATGCTGCATTCCTTGTATCCAGCCCATGTTATAGCAGTGTGGTCTGTTTCATAGGTATTATCTGAAAATGAATAACAGATGGATATTTCCTAATCTATAGAGATCAGCATCACTCACCTAGAGAGCATTCCTTATCATACACAGGTTAGCCACTGCACCTTACATTTCTATTCTTATTGTATCAAATCCTTATATCCTAGTGATTTGTTCTTTGTTCCATTACAGTTCCTGGGTTTCGTGCCGTGTTCTATTTTCCGATTAATTCATTCCTCTGCATGTGTGTTTCATTCAGAGGGGTACATTGGTAGGAAAAATTCTTCAACTACACTTAGAGTTCAACTACCAGGATTCTGACATAATCAGAAGCCTCAAATGCACACCACCGAAACCCTGGCCACCATTATGCAAATGGTTGTGGAACTATGTCGAGACATGGCGTCAGCCCATGCTTCCATGCACGGTCGAATAGATGAGTTACAGGCTAGCGCCCACTCTGGGGCTTTGGAACCCCCCTCCGGCTGTGGCATCCAGTTCTGCTGATCCTGTGCCTCCACAGGCAGCACCTCCTGTTTATATGACAACACAATTTCCTTTGCCCCCCCCAGAACGATTCCATAGTGATCCTAAAGCATATTGCACCTTTTTCAATGGAGGCTACACTTCTTGTGCCGCCCTAATGCGTTTCCCGACTCTACCACTAAGGCGGCTTTTGTGTTATCCCATCTCGGGGGGAAAAGCTGCAGCATGGGCAAACCCTTTACTTGAGGCAGGTAGCCAGCCGTTTGCATTTTGACTGTGATGCCTTGCTGGAAGCTATGAGTCGCGTCTTTGATACGCAGTACAAGACGCAGGCCATGGAATTAGAATTATTAGGTTTACAACAAGGCAACACCTCGTTTCTCGCCTATATAGCCAAGTTCAACCAGCTCATTTCCTAGACTGGTTGGCCTGAGGATAAGAAGGCATCTTTATTTTATAAAGGCTTATCGGAAACATTGAAAGACTCTGTGGTCTGAACTGCCTTTCATGAATTATTGGATCTCGTGCTTCAGATTGATACCAGAAGGGCAGAAAGGAAGGGAGTAAAAGGGGTCCTTTACCCATTTCTGTTACTCCATCAACTACTACTATTGGTAATGTAGAACCAATGCAAATCGGCACTGTTAGAGGGCCATTAACCCCTGAAGAAAGAGAAAGACGACGAACCTCTAATCTATGCTTCTATTGTGGTTCCTCGGAACATCTGTTGAAGGCATGCACAAAGAAACCTAAGAAGTCGGGAAACGCGAAAACTCGGTAGTGGATGAGTCCAGCTGCCGAGTTCCATGTACCTGGACTCTGTTTTAGCAAACCCTCTAATGATTAGGGCTACTTTTCAGCTTTCGTCTGGTTCCTCTTGGGACGGAGAAGCAGTGATGGACTCTGGTGCTACCGGGAAATATGTTGATCATTCATATGCCAGTGAAAACAGCATTCCTGTGTTTTCAAAAGAACATCCTGAGCTTGTTAATGCCGTGGACGGTAGCATGTTGCTGTCTGGTTACAGAACACACAGTGTATCTAGATATGACCACAGATACAGGATATGCTGAGTCCATACAGTATGATGTTATAGCCGCACCTCAGTATACATTTATTTCTGGGGTTACCTTGGTTAAAATTGCACAACCCAATTATCGATTGGAAAGCTGGGGAGGTATACTTCTCGTCAGAGTATTGCAAAAACCATTGTGTGGGGTTGACGACCTTGACTAAGAACCCTTGTCGGCCTTTATTGAGTGTTGCTCCTTCCATAGGAGCACTCACTTCTGTTTCCTTGCCTAAGTAATACCAGGCTTTTTGGGATGTTTTTGACGCCAAAGGGGCTGACATATTGCCTCCACATAGGCCTTATGATTGCCCCATTTAGAACCTGGGGCTAAAATCCCTACAGGTCGTATCTACTCCTTGACGGTGACAGAGGATGCTATATTGAAGGAGTACATTGACAAAGCTTTGAGTACAGGCTTTATACGCCCTTATCGCGCCTCAGTGGCCTCTCCCATGTTCTTTGTTCCAAAGAAGGAGGGGACCTCTGTCCCTGTATTGATTACCGTGCACTCAATGCAGTGACTATTCGCAACCAATATCCCATACCATTGATATCCGTTCTTCCAAATCTATTAGGTTCCTCCAAGATATTTACGAAACTAGACTTGAAGTGAGCCTATAATCTGGTCAGAATGCATCAAGGTGACAAATGGAAAACCGCATACAAGACAAGGTATGGGTTGTTTGAATACTGCGTGATGTCATTCGGCCTATGCAAAGCCCCGCCACTTTTCAACACTTCATAAATGACGTGTTCAGAGACATGCTGGATAATTATCTTGTGGTATACCTCAATGACATCCTTATGTATTCTCCCATGTACGAAACCCATGTCATTCATGTATCTAAGGTCTTGCAACGTCTCTGGGTCAATAGTCTGTATGCTAAATTGGAAAAGTGCATTTGTCATGTTACCAAAGTGGAATTCCTGGGCTACGATATCACTGACAGGGGAATTCAGATGAGCATGTCTAAGGTCAAGGCTATTCTAGAATGGCCTGCACCGACTAACTTGAAAAATGTGCAATCATTTCTCGGTTTTGCAAATTTCTATTGACGCTTTATCAAGTCTTTTTCAAGTATAGTGCCCCTTTGACATCCCTTACGAGTTCTAAGAAAACTTTAATTTGGGACCGGGCAGCCCAGAAAGCATTTGACATACTGAAAGCTGCCTTTACGACAGCCCCTGTTCTACTACACCCGAATCCTGCCTTACCTTATGTCGTTGAGGCGGATGCTTCTGATGTGGCCGTGGGTGCTATCCTGTCTCAGAAATGTGGGGATACTGACTCCAGAAAACTGACATCCTATGCAGCCAATTACACTATCACTAAGAAAGAATTATTGGCAGTACGAGATGCTTTTCATGTATGGAGACATCATCTCCTGGGAACCGCCCTTCAGGTACAAGTTTACACGGTTCATCAAAATCTATTGGCCTTAAAATCGGTGAAATGTACCACATCCCACCATGCTTGTTGGCATGAGTTTTTTTCAATGTATCATTTGGAAATCACTTATCGACCTGGTTCAAGACACTCGAAAGCAGATGCATTGTCTTGCATCTATGGTGCTTCTACTCGTGCCGATAATGGCAATCCCCTCCTACTCCCTCATCAAGTTGGTTGTGCCTGCACCAAGCAACCTCCTTTGCTTACTTCATTGTTGGAATGGGCACGTTTGCATCCACAAGAGGTTAAGGACAACGATTTGGAGGTGGTCCGGGGCCTTCTGCATCAACAGGGTTTGATATACCTTCCTGACAGTTCCTCTCACAGAATCGCCATACAGTGGTGTCATGATTCCATGTTTAGAGCACACACTGGGGGAAGAAAAACACTGGACTTATTACGTCGCTGGTGCTGGTGGCCATCCATGAGCAAGGACGTACCCGAATGCATCACGTCATGTGCTATTTGCTTCCAATGCAAGAATGCTTCTACTAAATCCATGGGACTCTTGCACCCTTTACCCATCTCGGAACAACCATGGGTCATGTTATCTATGGATTTCATAGTTGAATTACCTGAAAACCACTGCTATGATACTATATGGGTGGTGATTGATTCCTTTACCAAAATGGCCTTGTTTGTTCCTTGTAAGGCTTTTCTTACTGCACCCTGTCTTGGCATGTTTTCAGGTTCTTTGTTCTACCACACATTATTGTTTCTGATAGTGGGTCCCAATTCACTTCTCATTTTTGGAAGGCTATCACACATTCCTTGGGTATTGATGAATGGTTCTCGAGTGCATATCACCCTCAAACGGATGGCCAAACTGAACATTTGAATGCTATGCTCGAACAGTTCCTGTGTTGTCTTGTCTTTCAACATCAAGATACCTGGTTGTCGGTCCTAGCCATGGCAGAGTTCGCCTATGATAATTCAATACAAACATCCACAGGCACTTCTCCCTTCTTCGCTATGTATAGCAGACATCCCCAGACTCCCCCTCTGCACCCTGTGCTCACACCAACCAGTCCGGCTGCTGATGCTTGTGTCCGCGACCTGACTAAGATACGGGATAAAATCTCCTATCACTTACGTAGGGCTAAGGCTCATGATAAAGAGATGGGATAATTATGATAAAATAAATAAAGAGTCAACAGTGGTAGTGCAGCCAGCAAGTGGCAAGTGCTAGGTTTAAGGCAGCAGACAGGGTAAGTCTGATAAGTGCAGGAAGAACAAAGGGGGAATGTATGGGTACAGATACAGACCCCAGTGCAAGGGGTGGCCCAGGAGCAGTGGGGAAGGGTGGCATTGTGAGCAGGTACCTGGGCCCGGAGGACACAGGGTGACCAGGGGCACAGTGCCAGGAGAGAACAAATCAGCAAGGGAGAGTGGGAGCGAAGGCAGAAGCAAAGGGGATGGCCATGAGGTGCTTCCGGAACCGGAGATGGTTCTCCTCGAGTTTTAGAGTGGCAGGGAGGTTTCCATGGCGATTGTGGCGTCATTTGCACACCCGCTGCTACTTAAGCTTCCGGGTTCCCTGAGACGCCGTTTCTGATTTTGCAAAAAATCATGGCTTATCTCTTGCGCTACTCTTGTTTTGCTTTGTATCCAGATCATTGATTACGTCCACGCTACTCTCTTGTCTAAACCCTCCAGCATCTTGAATCTTGTCAATAACGAAGAACGAACCTGAAATGCTCACTGACCTGCTTAATTCCTGCTGAAGCTCTCATTGTTTATGCCCGCACAAAGAATGAACTTGGAAAGCTCACTGACAAGCTTCATTCCTGGCAATTCTTTCATTGTATATGCCCACACGGAAAATTGATTTTTAAACACTTTATGAACTTGGCTTTTCTTGCTTAACAGTTCTTTTCCTGTAACCGCACAAACTCGACTCAGACCACACCCTTGAACTACCTACATTTACCTGTCTTGCATCCAGTAATCTCAACTCCAAACCAACTCGACGTGTCCACGGAAAACATCTCTTCTTGCATCCCATGTGTGTTTCTTGCCATACCCGGCGCACAGACTAGAGATTTCCACCCCTGGTGCTTATTCTCATTAGGCGTCCTTGTTTCGTCGTGACAGGCGTTTACCTGGAACTGGAGACTTCACCACTAACCGTCTTAGGCGTCCTCATGCTGTTTTGGTTAGGGACGGTTTGGTGAACTACACTGGGTGCATTTTCTGGACTTCCAACCAACCCTTTATCATATGGTAAGTTTTCCTCTCTGTGCATCACATACTACATTCCTTGTATCATGCCCACGTTATAGCAGTGTGGTCTGTTTCATAGGTATTATCTGGAACTGCATAACAGATGGATATTTCCTAATCCATAGAGATCAACATCACTCACCTAAAGAGGATTCCTTATCATACACAGGTTAGCCACTGCACCTTACATTTCTATTATTATTGTATCAAATCCTTATTTCCTAGTGATTTGTTCTTTGTTCTATTACAGTTCCTGGGTTTCCTGCGGTGTTCCATCTTCCGATTAAGTGTTTCCTCTGCATGTGTGTTTCATTCAGAGGGGTACATTGGTAAGAAGAAAACTTTGACTACATTTTGAGTTCAACTACCAGGATTCTGACACTTCTCAACTGAAAACTCTTGATATCCTGGTTTACTCTCCTGCCAGAAATATCCCCATTTTGGCTCACACAGATCCCCTGGTGTACTCTCCTGACAGGTATCTTTTTGTCCCGAAAAGATTCACTACCTGATGCTCTTATCAGGTCTCTCTGCAACATTCGCATTACTTTTAAGTATCACAGAATTGTAATTCTCCAATAACACAACTTTGTTGACTTCAGTTATTACTTGTACCAATTTTCTCCATACTGACATTCCATATATGAGGGTTTGTTTAAGCTTTGTCTGTCAACCTTTCTTTCAATGTCTCTTGGCTCTTGGCAATGCTTGTTCTGGGTTTCCTCCAAATGACATCTCATGCCAGGAGAATTGTACAACTTTTGCCTCTATGTTTCTCTTACAATGTCTTGCGGCTTATAGCAATGCTGGTTCCAGGTTTCCCCCAACTGACATCTCATATCAGGAGAATTGTTCCATATTTGCCCTTTTGTTTCAGTTCTACTTGGTCAGTATTTAAAAGTGCTTTCCAAACGCTCTTTAACATGTTTGCATGTCCCGGGGCCCCACACTTGCATAGGCTGACTCACAGGTTCACTGTGCGGCTGCTGCGAGTTGTTTTCATGGGGTAACCTTCCCCTTCTTGGCAGAGTTTCGTTTGGTTCCCGTGTTGGCTTCTGAGTCCTTTGCTGGCAGAAGCAGTGCAACTCTGCAGGACCGTATCCCCTCTGGTCCTGCTTCACATTGCTTGCTTTCACCTCGCCGGAGTTCCTCTTCACTGGTCCCGAACGCTGCCAGCCTGCAACCGGTGCTGTGTTTTCTTATGGTTAAAAGCAGGATGAGAGGAGCAGCAATGGAGGCATTGGGTCTCATTACACGGATGGCGGTAAGGATTTACCGGTACCTGTAAAATACCGGTACCGGTAAATCCTTACCGCCTTACTACGAGGTCCCTTTGCGGGTTGGGGGATTTAACCCCTGCTTTTTGCAGGCGTTAAAAACCAATCCGCAAAGGGACCGAGGGAGCTAATTACGGTACCGCAATTTGCGGTACCGTAATTAGCGCCTTCCCCATTCCCATTGAGCCCTATGGGGCATAAATGGGAATGGGGAAGGGCAATGGTGGAAGGGGGAATCACCGCCCGCCAACCTTGGAATGGGGCGGTAATTCCCCTTTCCGCCAAGGCGGTGCCAGTATTTTACCGGCATGAACCATGGCGCTAATAGCGCCATGGTTCTCCGCCATCCGTGTAATGAGGCCCATTGTCCAAGGAGAAGTTATTTGGAGATATATATTGACATCACGTGTTTCCTGCAGGAAAATTGCTATCACCCTGAGGGTGAATTTTCCATATTGGGGTGGTAAGTGGGACATGGATAGTCTGTGAGCAATAATTCAACAATGACAGAGATGGGCTCTGCGAGGGATGCTAGGGTTCTGACAGTCAAATTATACTGCAACAAATTTGTGGGTTTCAGCAGCGCTAACAATCTATCAGTGGCTGGCAGGCAGAATGAATCATTACTCACAGAAGAAACAGATAACTGGTTTTAAGAATGCAACCCTGTCCAACAGGTATGGACGTTTTCAGAGACAAAGTCGTGTGTATCTTCTGGCACAAACAGTTACTAAAAGAGAAATCATTTAATTCAACTAAGATCGTAAAAGGGCTATTTTTAAAATGTAGTACTTGTAGAAGTTTATAATTCCAGGATGGGCAACCCATTATACTCCTATTGCACTCTTTTGAAAACCCTATGATAAAGGAGAATGGAACAAATAGGATTTTGTGACTATAAGATTGACCACATATCTTCAAATTTGGCAAATATGTCTGTGAGAAAAGGCTTGAATATTTAGTACACTAATGCATAATGCACACAGGGCGTAATGCCCAATTCATTTCCCCCAAAACTTACCCTATCAATAACCACGTATATTTGGACGAGCCTTGGGATGTCAGTGTCATTAATTGGCTGCAACAGCCTGCTTCTCGTTTTAAGAGATCTTTTTCCTTTCCTCAAATCCTGATGCATTGGAGAATTTTAGAAGAAGAGGGAAAGCTGAGTCTTGGGGGGCATATGGGGATGTCCGCCTGCCAAGTCCCCAATGCACAGACATCCTGAGAGAATTGTATCTATGGGGTGTATTTTTATGATTTATTCCCTGTGTTCATTTAGGTCAATGGACCAGTCCTGAGCTTTTACATTCATGGCAAACAGTGTTTCACCATGTATGCAACCTAATAGTAACTACGCACAGGCTCCAGTGAATGCGATCAGTATACCCTTAACCCTGGAACCATTCATATGATAGGCTATTTATAACACGCTTAATACCCAGAGGTTTCTAAGCACGGACCCGGGGATCGAACCTGTGTTGCTCCATGTCCTCTTGCTTCCAAGGCGAGCACGTTGCCGCTGAGCTATCCTCCCGAGACATTGAAGCAGCTGATCTGGCCTAGAAGCACTTACAAACACATAAGCATTCAAGTGCCCATCCTTCCCATCGCACTGGTAGTCCAGTGGACGGGACACAAGTCTAGGAGCGCTCCAGTCTAATGGGGCAAGGTGATCGTGGTTTGATTCACCCTTTCAACGCATAAAGTTATGGCAAACCGTTTTTTATCCCGCAATGTTTTTTCAGATAGATGTTAATAAGTGAATGCATAAAAAACAGGCCGTCTGATTTGGCAGTAGTAGAGGTGAACTGGCGGAGGTCTAAGTTACTTTTGCTCCTGATCTAAGTGATGCAGTCTAAGATATTGTAGAAAATGCTCTAAGGAACGTGCCAAGAGATATAGTGAAAAGTCAATTACCATTTTTGCCAATATCACTTGGCCCATTCAGATTAAAACCATGATTTGTTTCTTCTGTGAGCACAAAGGCAACGTTTAATTGTGCGCGCTGGCAGTGCTGCTGAGCCTACACATTTGTATGCACAGCCAATCATCATGAGCAAAACATGTAAAATACCTAACACCGTTGAAGACCCTACAGCCTGGTGCTCTTGCCCTTTGCATGGTCAGTCATAACCCCTACACCCCCACCCGCCCCACACCCACACACTTATTTGTATTCCTCGCATACCATATGGTCAATGCGCCCTCTTTGTGATGGCAACATGCTTTCAAGATACCAATGACAATAGTATGTATCCAAACAACCGGCCGGTCACCATGCTTTCAAGCTTTCATTCTCCTTTTAACCATAAAAACACAGCACCCCTACACCACTCCTTTAAGATGTCTGGGTTTTTTCTCTGGACTCGCTGCTGTCAGCAACAGCTGGAATGGCTCCAGTAAGGATGCGCCTGCTAGTGAACTCTTGCCCACAGAAGGCCTCATTACGAGTCTGGTGGTAACCCTTAAATACGGCGGTAGCGCTATTACTGCCGCATTTAAGGGTCCGCCAGATCATGGGCTTGGCAAATTTGCCCCCAGCTCTGAGCTGCGATTTTGCCAATTTTCGGCGTTATTACCACAGGCGCTAATACCGCCGGCAGTAATAGCGCAAAAATTCCCCAATGGGGAATGGGGAATTCCCAAATGGGCCCACTGGGGAATGGGAACCAACCGTTCTGCCAAACCCGTGATCCGGCGCTAATAGTGCCGCGGGGTTTGGCGGTAGGGCTAATAGCAACCCAGGCAATAGCGCTCAACTCGTGATGAGGGGGTGTAAAAATAGCTGGGAGATGAGATGGTGAACTGGCCATTTCAGACGAGAAAACATGTACAAATATTGCTCTTAAACAGAGGACCCTCCCTCTGTCCCCGGAGCCCCCCCCCCCCCAATGATCAGTAAAATAAGCACATGGACAACATTGTTAGAACTATTCTTGCAGGAATGTCTCTCCCCAGACGAAGCAGTTGAATTCTGACGAAAGACTCGCCTGGTGCAACAGCGCCACCCAGCGAATATTAGAAGTGGTGTTGATGGCTGTATTGGGGCTGTACTACAGAGCGCCGAACCGGAATACACGTTTTTGTGTCCAGTCGACCGGGCCTATTTTAACCAACGGGTTACGCTCTTACACACACACTCAATGTACATGAGACTAGCACTCACCACAACACGTTGTGCTTCATAGCACTTGCTTCCAATAGCCTTGCAGAGTCCAATCGTCATTAAACCCGTTGCAAGTAAGTCGCTAAGTGATCCGTTTGGCGGTCTGGCGTGTTTAAGAACCTTCCCTATACCGCTTTGTATCCCTCTCCGGCCGATTCTTCCTGGATTCCAGAGAAATCATCGTGAGGAATCTGTGGGAGGTTTGGTATATGCGAAGTCCGCAGTGGCACGCTTAGTAAAACTATTGTTTCAATCATACAATGTAGTAGTCTGTTGAAACGTTTCTTCAAGTGCATTAATGAGTGAGTGCAGCGCTTAATTTGTAAGAAAATAAGTGGCAGGGCCCAATTATTTTCTAGTACGCTTGTGACACTGGGTGGGCCGTTCCCCACCATTGCTGCCACCACCCACTGGGCGTGCCGTTCCTCACCATTGCTGCCACCACCCACTGGGTGGGCGTTCCCTACCATTGCTGCCACCACTCACTGGGCGGGCTGTTCCCCACCATTGCTGCCACCACCCACTTGGCAGGCCGTTCCCCACCATTGCTGCCACAACACACTGTGCGGGCTGTTCCCTACCATCGCTTCCAACACCCACTGGGCGGGCCGTTCCCCACCATTGCTGCCACCACCCACTGGGCGGGCCGTTCCCTACCATTGCTGCCACCTCCCACTGGGCAGGCCGTTTCCCACTATCGCTGCCACCACCCTCTGGGCTGGCCGTTCCCCGCCATTGCTGCCATCACCCACTGGGCTAGCCGTTCCCCACCATTCCTGCCATCAACCAACGGGCGGGCCGTTCCCTACCATCGCTGCCACCACCCACTGGGCAGGCCGTTCCCCACCATTGCTGCCACCACCCTCTGGGCGGGCCATTCCACACCATTGCTGCCATCACCCACTGGGCGGGCTGTTCCCCACCATTGCTGCCACCCCCCACTGGGCGGGATCTGCTCCACTATCGCAGCCACCACCCTCTGGGCTGGCCGTTCCCTACCATTGCTGCCACCACCCACTGGGCGGGCCGTTCCCTACCATTGCTGCCACCACCCACTGGGCAGGCCGTTCCCCACTATCGCTGCCACCACCCTCTGGGCTGGCCGTTCCTCACCATTGCTGCCACCACCCACTGGGTGGGCGTTCCCTACCATTGCTGCCACCACCCACTGGGCGGGCCATTCCCCACCATTGCTGCCATCACCCACTTGGCGGGCTGTTCCCCACCATTGCTGCCACCCCCCACTGGGCGGGATGTTCCCCACCATTCCTGCCACCACCCACAGCTGCTCTCCACAGTGTGGACACATCTGGAGTTAAACTAGAGCTACGGCTCATTGGGGTTGATGGATGCTCTGGCTATCACCACTTCATAATCAATTAGAGTCTGAGACGATAAGTACCAGGGCTGAGCCCTGGCAAATTCACCCACAAATTAAGCAGTGATTGAGTGTCAAACTCGTGTTATTGCGGGCTTCAGAGACATTTACGCTTTAATAAACCTCACGTAAGACAATTACAGAACAAATGTTTGAAATGGCAAAGGAGCTTCCGTTACCTAGTCTTCAGGTAAAGGCGTCGGTGGTCTGAATGCCGCTGCTCTCTTGCAGAATCAGAAACAGGTTGCTAAAGTTAACGATGCATAAATAAGTTAATTTTATTCTGCTGTATGTGATTGTGGATTATGGACTAGGGAGGGAACGCGGTCTGACTTACGGACACCCATGACTTACCTGTGCCACCTGTGATGGACGAGGAGGTGCTCAGAACATTGGCTGTGCATGAAGGGTTGGCGGGGCCGTATTGATGAAAGGAGCATTAATACACCTTCCGTTGATGTCGATGGAAGTGATCTTACCCTTACATCGTATGTCTCCACGCCTCGATTTCAACATTACAAGAGGCGCACATCCTCTACTAAGCTGACAGACACGGAACATAATTATAATGCTCCGACAGCTCTAATTGCTCTTAATTACGCGCCATCAATGTTTGTCTCACTGTATGAGGACATTGTAGAGGAGGAGCCAAGTACCTCTACCGGAAGTCCCGCCCCCATTCTGCCTATATGTTGGCAGCCAGAAGCCAATAATAGTACCTATACCACAAAGAGTCCTTGAAACAAGGTATCCATTGAGAAAACCCTACATGTATCCTCAAAGAAAGGACAGTCTTCTGAAGGAAGTTCCGAAAGAAGAGTGAAAATGAATGATAGAGAAGACTGGTGACGTCACATGATTCAGAAATGGCGCACCCAGGAGAGATGCCAATGAAGAAAGATTATAGACCTTATAGAATCTGATGGCGAAGTAGCAAATTAAGCAACATTTCGGGAGCGAAATTAAGATTGTACGTGCAAAGAAGCACTGAAGAAAATGCAAAACCATTTCATAAATGTATAGATGCAGTAACGCAAGTAGATGAAGTAATCATGAGGCTGGCTACGTAGTGAATAGACTGCAGGTGGTGCCACCAATATATATTTAGGAATGTTTAGAATCTGGATGTTCCACGATGGATTTTTAGCAAACTTAGATCCTGTGAATGAAAGGCTGGAATCAGCAAAATAAAACAGCTAACGGCAAAGGAAGATTTGAGAAGGCTTGTCTGGGCCATTTTCAAGAGTCAGGGCCGCCAATAGCCTGGTTATCTACTCGAGAAGATACAATGAACGGTGAGAAGCAAACTGAGCTGCTGTTTGAGGTATAATGGAAAAACACTAGAAGTGCCAGGTTTTCTTAATTTAATAGTATTAAATACAACGACGGAGCTCAAAACGTGGTCTCTAGTCACATGGTCAGATGAAAATAGACTTTGGGGCGAGCTACACTGAGACCAGAAGATAAGGCCATGGCTTCACTCCCTTTTATTCTCAGGCACAGTGAGCCTTTGCAAGGCCGAATTCGAATGCAGTAATTAAATGGCAGACCACAGGGGTGATGATGGATGTTAGGCTAATTGGGTGGGGAAGCATGGCCAGGCCAACCCCCCATGACCTGGGGTACCAGCTTGCATGCTGCTAGAGAGTGGACTGTTCCAGAGGGGTACAAGCGTGCCAACCAATCATAGAGGCCCATGTAGGAAGGAGCCCTATACTTTGAGAAGCCAATAGAATGTTGTTTATTTTGTTGACACGGAAGATGACTTGCACTTGGGGTGGGCTTAGTTGTCCACCGGACCTTAGAGACCCAATCACGATCCTCAACCTTATAGAGAGTATACTTAGATATTCCCTTTAAGCCTATCACATCCCCTACTAGGTTTTCTTTTTTTGCCATGTAGTATGACATCACTTATGACCAATTCTTAGTATAAAGTTGTGTTTTTTCATGAAATGTTTGGAGGAACTCTTGAGTGAGAATGCTGTACGCGTCCGTCGATGCCCGTTGTACTCTCTGTTTTCACATCCTGAGTCAGTCTGGTTATTGATGTATGAGTAAGATCTGGATCTCCATCCATCTGAGATACTGTTACCCCGTCTTAAAGGACCTCTGGGTTCAACATAAAATTTGAAGTGCGGATGCATACAATCCTTCTCAGCTCCATCCAGAGTACACGGGGAAATGCATCGAAAGAGGCCAACTTAAAGCCGCTGCTTCATTTAACTCCACCCTCAGAGAACTCAGAACTTTCACAAAATTACAAAATTCAGTACGTCTGTCACAAAACTTAAGTCATGTGATCCAGGAATGCCCTGGAAAGGACAAGGAATTGGATGAGATTATCATAATCTCTGGCAAATCCCCAGAGAGAAATCGGGACGAAAAAGAAGTAGCATCTCCACAGATAGCTCAGAAGTATTGGGAGAAACCCAGAACCTTGCATGCAAAAATACTCAGCAAAAGCATAAAAGCATTTCAAGACAGCCAGAAAGGACATCAAAAAATGTGAAAACCAGAAATACCTACAAGAGATCTTCTGGAAGGTTCCTGAGGAATCTCACCATACAAGAGCCCCTAGCAAAATAAAAGAAACGCACTCGCAACCCCCAGTGGCTACCAAGGGTGCCATGACTAAAATTGTCATAGATAGTTTTTCTGAGGGGGAAGAATGTCCGTTCGGTGAGGGGTCCCCTGGTTGACAGGGAATCAAATGGCCAGCTAAGGCCTTTAAATCTCCGTCTGCAGAATCTGAGTCCGTTGTGACCCAACGTGAGAATTAAGTCTCTGAGAAGAGGTTGCTTGTTAAGATTCCTTGTATGGATAAAGTAACAGTTTGTTCGGCTGTGCAAACCGATGGTGCAGATTTCTACCTGCCCAAGCCCTCTAGTGAAATTAATCAGCTGTGTGGGCTACGAAGTAATACTCAATTTAGCTCAGAAAGAGAAACAACAGGTGCACATCTCACTTTCATTGCCTCTATTCATGAGAGAATGCAAACCTTTAGTCCCAAACTGGGCCAGAGGGTGGAGGAGCAAACAAGATTTGATAGATCAACGATGTTCAGCATCTTGAGGGGCACAGAGGGGTATTGCATAAAGGGAGATGACCGCGAAGAATCCTTGCCCATGGCGACCTCACTGGGTCAGAAGTGTGGAAGAACTAACAAGCAGAACAGTGCTCAAATGCGCCTGCACAGACTGCTGCTTGAGAATGTTTTTGAAGAAGATCATCGGCTTCTTTTAAATAGATCCAACATCCTTTCTTTATTCTCTGAGGTGCCTAATTTACGGCCCATTTGAACCAAAGACATAGGGCCTCATTCCGAGTTGGGTGGTAAGGGTTAACGGTCACCGGTAAGGAGACTGGTGTCATTAAACCCTTACCACCCAATTCCGAGGTCCCTTAGCGGGAGCCGCAAAGAACGTGTGGTCTGACCACACGTCCTTTACGGGTCCCGCTAAGAGACCAGGGCGCTAATTACAGGCCTGCTATTCGCGGGCCCGTAATTAGCACCTTCCTCATTCCCACTGAGCCTTATGGGGGCTCAAATGGGAATGGGGAATGGGGAATGGTTAGTTGAATGGGGATTTACGGGGCCTGCACAGGTCGGAATGTCCCGGTAAGGCCCCAGTCAACCAGACCGGACCCGGACACAGTTTTGGAGGCAGCCATGGCGCTAATAGCGCCATGGCTGCCTCCAAACTCGGAATGAGGCCCATAGACAGAGTGGTCTTCATTGATCCTGCCCATACTTACTTAGTCACACTGGACATCGGGTGAGACGCTATTTTAAGAGAATCTCTTCCACTGAGGCAATTAGGCTTTTATATTACGACATTTAAGCCCTGAAAGTTTGTTATGGGGAAAAACGCTATAGGTGTATGGGGTTTAGATGTGGGAAAGGAGATTTTAATTTCAGTTAATAATAGTGGCAAGTGAACTACAGATGTACAATTAGTGTGGGAAACCTTTGCTCCGGGTAAGAAGGTGAGGGATTGGTTATTGCTGGCACGGGCCCTGCAAAACGAAAGCAGAAGACCTACCTACCTGTTCGAATAAGCGTCAGTAATACAATCTCTTTTGATTTGGTCTCTTGGAACTCTAGCAGGCACATACACCTTCTCACTAGTCCGGAGATCGGCTCAACTTTTCATAAACACAATATTATATGTTTACAGGAAGTATGGTTATTGAAGCGCCCATGGCTGGATGGATTCACAACCTGCTTGTCGGTGGCCATTAAAGATGATCGAAGTCGACCATCAGGAGGATTGTTAACAATGATTAACGCTGGTTTCGGTATAACTGGAATCAAGGAGTGGGACATCCAACAGTGTGCATGAGCGGCTGAATTTTCTATATCAGTGCAAGGGAGGGTTCATTACTTTCTCTTTTTTAATACCTACTGGCGCATGGAAGATTGTCGATTAGACAAGTTCCTAGGTAGACTTATCTCTCATATTGTGAGCTGAACAAATCAAAATGGTAAAATACAAGTACTAGTGGTGGGGGACTTAAACTTCACACACCCTCCAGAAGACGAGCATGTGAAAAGCCTGACGTACTTTCCGATTGGTAGGGTAGGTAGTAAGAAAGATATTCATGGGGCTAAATGGTACTCATGTCCATGTTCACTAGGCTTGTTTACATTGATTTGAGCGGTTCCGGGGGCGTGCAGGAGTGCCCCACTTGGCAAAGAGGGAAGGCTCAGTCAGTGCTGGATTACGTTTTTTCGATCAATATCTTCATAATAGATGTAAAGAAATGCTGGTCGTTCAAACTCCTTGGAGCTACCACAATATGTTGCAATGTCTCTTTGATCTTCATGTAGCTAAACATTTGGAAGTTGGCCCACGTAACTTGTTAGTTCTTCCACACTTCTGACCCAAGTAGGTCATCATGGGCAAAGATTAATTGAGATCATCTCCCTTGATGCAATGCAGGGAAAAATAGAATTTCCTGGACCAAGGGTGCCGTAAATCAGTTTAATATTAGAATGTCCAACATTATGGGAGTTACAAACTATGATTGGAAATTGGATTTGTTTAATATAGACCATTTTGATTGTTTAATATCGCAAACTTTGCGTGACATATTGGGAGGGAATAAGCTCATGGTTAATTCAATGGGATGCCAAAAATAAGAACATGCTCAATGATCCAAAATTAGCAGAGAGGAAAAAAAATATTACACTAGCAATTAGGCGTTTAAAGAAGCTGAATTTGTAGAGTAAGGAAAAGTAAGGAAACGTTTTAAAATGGGACTAGGAGGCAATGGACTAGGCTCCTGCAAAATGATGCTGCAGCCATGGTTGAATGCCTCAAAACTAAAGATGCTGGAAACATTTGAAGGATACTCAATTCTTTGGATGCTGGCCAGTAAGAATCATAAATTAATATGGAGGTAGATTGGGTATCTCACTTTGAGACGTTGTATGACACTTTGAGCTCCCTAATTGAATGCCCTTGGGTTGAGTTATTCACTAACTTTGAGGATATTGAAATTAATCAGGAGGTGGTTTATGAGTTAAATATGAAAGCCAGTACCTCTCGGGCCCTGGGTCCGAATAATGTATCTAACAGATTATTCAAGGGCGATCCCCTCACTTGGGCAGTAACCCTGACACTTCTTTTTTGAGATATTAAACAGCAGGGTCGATTCCCCTCCTCCTGGAACACTTCCTATATTATCCCCATTTTTAAGAAGGGACTGAGGTCTGACCCGAAGAACTACTGCCCAATCACGATCTTAGATTAATCACTGCAACATTTTTGCGTACCTGCTCCTTCAACATCTGGAAGCCTGGGCAGTAGAGACGGGCAGACTCGGTAGGTCCGATAGGCAATTTCGCAGGATTCATGGTACAAACATTAATGGGTTTGTCAAAAGATGTTGTGAAGAGCTGGCATAGTCCAAAAGATATGAGGTAATTTATGTGGCCACAGTTGACTTATCTTTGGTCTTTGACCTAGTTAGCCGTAATCAAGTTTGGTTTAAGCTAAACCAATGGTGGGGAATTGGAGGCCAACATGGCTAGATTTTGACACTCACAGCAAGTAAGAGGAAAACAGGTTTTCAGCGGAATGTTAATGGGACACACACCTGGAAGGAGTGGATAATCAAATGTATTTGGGATTTCTTATAATCGGTAACCCTGGTAAGTGGTATATTGCTGCATATTATCAGCACAGAGCTGAGGTTCTCATTAGCCAGATGAAGTTTATCAAGAACAAATATTGTACATTTTCGTTGAGTCCCTTAGTTAGGTTTTACATAGGCAAAGTAATACCAAAGTTAACTTACAGTATTGTGATGAATCTGATGGTGTCATCACTCCTTTTCTAGCGCTGACCTCTCCCCGTGTGCCCAACGGGATGGCATATGCTACCTGATCCTGGCCCTGGTGGAGCTATGTGAGGGAGGATCACATGGAGGGAGGCCACCCATCAAGGGAGAGACAACACATCATCCGACGAGACATGGTAGAGCTGACGCGTGGGACCAGGTATCAGATACTTTTCAGGAGGGATTAAACCCTGGACATACGGCAGAAAGGACGAATATGAAGACGAAACCCTATGGGGACATGTTAAGAAGAAGAGAAAGGAATGTGTGACAATGTAACGTATACTGTCACAGATATAGCCCTGATTTGAAAAAGGCACATGAAGTGCCGAAACACGTGTCTCACAAAGGGCCAATTTCAACAATTAGAAACCTGAGAAAAGATTCTATTCACAAACAGTGGTGCAGTTTCTATGTGAAAGACCCATTTTAACTGGTTCCCACAGAAGTCCATCCGTTCCCGGTCCTTTCAAATATTACAAATACCTAGTATCAATTTCAAGGATGCGCTCTGCGAAAAGCTTGAGACAGTACCAGGTCTCAGCCATCCATCTCCATTAATCTGTCAGCGCACCCTTGACCTACACCCCTGCCAAGCCAGAGCCCACCATGCCTCCCAGCCCGACCCCTCAACCCTGTCCATACCGATAAACATCTAACCCCCTCATCTTGATCATTCCAGATAACTGTCATGATGCATGCCTCCAGACGTCAGGATCAAACCAGCCTTACCCAGTTGAAGGCTCCCATGGGGACCTTTAAGGCCCCAAAACGTTGTCTGAAGCCTTCCTGGAGTCAGCCCTGGCGCCGTTGGTGCCAGGTTCATATTATTTCCTCATGTGAACAAGGATTCAGTGAACCTGGAGGAACTGAGTCATACAGTCTAGCTTCCAGGGTGTGGCTGGGCTTGGGACTACTTTACCTGGGACTACTTGTTCAAGGCTATATAAACCACACCCAAAGGACAGAATACGCTTTGCGTTATTCTGCACTCCTGCAGCGTAATGCTCACCGTGTCTGCTCAGCTCCAGTTTACCCGATCTTCAGCCACACCTCAGGAACCACGGACCATCAGCACCTGTGGGAGAAAAGGAAAGGAGAGAACAAGCAGAAGAACAACAGTTGTATCCTTTCCTGAGAAGCTGTTCATCCGAAAAGGCCTTCTCTTCTGCTGTTTTCGGGAACCACTGCATCTGCAGAAAGAAACACAAGAAGGGAGAGCTAATACTCACCCGGAGGCTCCAGTCTTCTAGCAATCCATTAAAGCGGTTCACGCGATCGCCGTTCCAGAGTCACACCGCATCTGCAGAATAGAAAAAGAGGCATCAGGTTAGTCGCACAAAAAAGAACCATTTCTAAATACATTTTGCTGCCGCGCTCTCGCGCTAACACTCACCTGCAGGAATACTGCGCAGCGTTGTAGTGAGGAGTCTAATTCTTCATCTGGCACCTCCAAAACCGCACCTGCAAAGGAATAAGCACAATAGTGAAAACATTGGCAACAAAAGGGATCAACGGGAATGGGGAAGGACCGGGCCCAGGTTCCCTGAAGGGGAATTACCGCGCCCTCCAAACTCGGAATGGCCCGGTAATTCCCCATTCAGAGAACCCGGACCCGGACACGGTTTTGGAGGCAGCCATGGCACCAATAGCGCCATGGCTGCCTCCAAAGTCGTAATGAGGCCCATAGTCTTTCTCATCACCTTGAGAAGGTACACTAAGCACTGAGAACAGAGATGGGTTCCAGGCCTGAAGAGGCCCATTCCAGCCAATCAGGGAACAGAAATCCAGGGGTGGATGGCAAAGGGCAAGGGCCAATAGTAATCCTGCGACCTTGCAACAATGTATAAGATTGTTTTTGGAGAAGGCTCAAGTAAACATGTGAGGACCAGTTAGGTAACCTCTCTAGGTGCCGGGTATGGGCACTACCACCCCAGCCACCCAATCGTGTAAACACATAGGTTTTTTTGGGGAAGTGGCCTGATTTGTGACGCCACACCACAACAAAAGCCCCCTGACATGGGCTCAGGAGCTGTGATTGCTGGAGACTTTCTTATTTCCTGTATGATCCCTGGCTGTTATGGAAAATAAAGTCTAGTTTTCCCTCGGCTAAGCCCTTCGTCTGTATACCGGGGGAGAGTTAGTTGGGCTCTGGGTGATCTGAACGGCGAGTGTGTAGTGTGAACCCCGGCTCTCTGTTATACCCCAACAATGGGTATACCCAATGCCACTCCTTCTGTTGCCATCTGATATGAGTTGGGATTAAGCTCACTTAAAGCTAAAGGTATGTGGAAATACTTAGCATTCTATAACAAAAATGTAATTCGGTGTTCGGGCACCTTGACTGTAATGAGAGCAGAAAGGGTGATGAATGGTTTTACCGATTATTGTGATAAC
Organism: Ambystoma mexicanum; assembly: GCF_040938575.1. Lineage (NCBI taxonomy): Eukaryota > Metazoa > Chordata > Amphibia > Caudata > Ambystomatidae > Ambystoma > Ambystoma mexicanum. Next base: position 102,984,407 of record NC_090923.1, on the reverse strand, counting down.
TTGTTAGATCATCCTTGGTCATACTAATGTCTCCTTAGAGATAACAATGAAAAAGTAAAGAGGGTGCCATAGCAATATGACCGGTGCTCTACTGTGGTCAAGTGCCATGGATTTGCAACTCTAAAGCACCTAAGCCATGCACAGAAACAACTAGGCACCATGGCGCATTAGTTAACTATTTTTCTGTGTCCAAAGTCAAGGTCAAATCTCTTGCGATTCAGATGGAACTTATATCCTACCAAGGAAATCCTTGTGAGACGCAATGAAATTGCCCCTGAAGAAGCACATTGTTGCTTTTGTAAGAATGTTAATGAAATGGAAACCCTGAAACATCTGCTTATCTGTCCCAAACTGTCAGCAAGTCAGGCCTTACAGTCAGAAGTAATTCGCACTACAGGGGTGTTGCTAGGTCTGGAAAAGATCCGGGGCTACACTAATGTCAGATCTGTCGGGACTGGAGGCTAGCTAGCCTTTCGGTTGTAGCTCCTGAGATTCTATCCAGGGCTACAACCAAAAGACCAGGGGCTATAGCCCCCTTAGTCCACCCCCTAGCAACACCCCTGCACACTACATTGACTTATTAAACCGGGATAGTCTTTGGATGAATTGCTTGAAAGGCACTTCAACTTCACTTGTTTTAGCTGTTTTGGGCTTCTTAAATCACAGAATCAAAAAATAGGGCTCCTGGTGTGGAACGTATTCTACCCAGGAGGGTTAACTAAGAAAACAAAAGATACAAATGAATAGGTCCAAGGATGCTAGGCTCAGAACAACACCTCCACATGTATTATCAAAATCTGCATTGCTAAGGAAGGAATCACTCTTCAATAGTATGTTGTAGAGATAAATCTCATTTTTTTATATTAAAGTTGTGTGCAAAAAGACATAAATCCAACATTTAGAGAAATTAAGACATCAAAATGGTTTGCTAAAACAGAACAATCAGACAAAAAAAATATATTTACAACACACAGTGCCAAAAAAACATTTTTTGGGACAATCTCCAAATTGTGTGTGTGTAACAAACCCGACTCCTATTAGGATTTGCCAAGAAATTCACATATTGCAGTGTACATATTCAAGTCAACATTTGTGGAAAACACATAGAACAATGGTAGGTACAAAAAAAATGTTTTCTTGCGTAAACAGCATTAATGTGCTGTAGTTTTGGGGGGAGTAGTGCGTCTACACCAGGTGTTTCAGCCGTTTCTAGGTGGGCTAGGTGTGCCTCATCTTTAACACGGCCTTCATCAGGACGGAGTTCTGTGTAGATTGACGTCTGTGCTACAGGGGAAGGAGACTACAGTCAGGGGGGTGTCTGAGCCAAAATTATTTAGTTTGAATGAATCACGTGTGGTTGATGTAAAATCAAAAAGCACATAGCTTACCTATGGGTTAATAGATTTCACAGGCGCTAAATTTGAGATCTGCTAGCCGCATGGGCTGGTCTCTGTATGGTCCTGTTGCAAATAACAGAGAACGAGAGAAGCAAAGGGACGTTGAAGCTAAACATGTCCCCTTTTAAAAAGGTATGAAAAAAAGTTTTTTATTATATGCAGGGAAAAAAATCTTACCTCTCGCTGGAGGTCGAAAAATGCTTATCAAGGGTGGTATCAGTGGGAAACAGACACGGCTTGCACAGATAAAACATATATATGGCTCAAGGTGAGTGTGGTTACCTAGTAACAACTGTCTCATATACATAGCAGTAAGTGCAGGGTTTATTTTAAAGTACCTGTGAGGGTTGCAGCATGGGCAGCCTGTCTGCCAAAAAAGTACGAGCTGGAGCTCCTCAGGTTGCTGTGTCACAGTTGAGACTGCAGGGGCCTGACTGCAAAGCGTTGGTAACGCTGTTGCCAGGTCCCTGTAGGTATTTATATATCAGCCATCTTGGAATGGCCCTAGGATCGAGTGAGAAACAAAATGATGGATTCTGCTCCATCCGGGGGGCACAAAAAAAGCTCAATCAATTATGGGTGTGATTAGTGTCAACGCGTGTCTAAAAAGTTAATTTAGACAATATTGTTGACAAACGGTTGTCATGGCAACCGTAAGCATTGCGGGGTGGCATTGGTTTTTTATACTCTGAGACAACATAGCTAATGGCCCCATGAGGTTGTGATTACCGAAAATACTTCATTTCAATATGTTGTGGCATGGATCACAAAATGTTTATGTGTCTCAGGAATCTCAGCAGAGAAAAACCATAATTAAGTAGGTGGACAGTTTGTATTGTATTACTAACAGCCCGAGAGGGTGAGAATTAGGGCGTGTCGCCTGGAAACTTAATACATAGTTTCATAATGACAGAAAACATTTGGAATTAACAAAGAAAGTATAGTTTTTCATGTAGGTGATTTCATACATTGACCAAAAAAAAAAAACACAGCATCATAATGTCTACTGACTTCTGCATTTCATGAAATGAAAAATGATCATAGTGTTAAGAAGTTCATAGCTCATACTCAATCATTGGGCACATGTCATTACAGGAAAGACTCCCATCCAACTGACACATTTAGACCAGCCTGAACGGAGTTAAGTCTGTGGACCCACCGTTGTTCTAATTGGGTCAGCGTTTTGTTCGGATCCCCCCCACGCTTTGCTGGTTTCACTTTTTGGAGGACAAACCATCTTAGATCAGTATCACTGTGGTTCTTACTGATAAAATGCTCTACTAGGGGCTTGTCTGCTACCTTGTTCCTGATACGGGAACGATGTTCAGAGATGCGCATTTTGATGGCACGTGTGGTTTTTCTTATGTAGAGGAGTTTGCAAGGGCATTGTATTACATATATGACACCCTTCGTGTTGCAGTTTGTAAATTCTTTCATTGTCCATTTAACTTGTGCATGTTCAAAAGATTTCTTTTGTAGGGTCAAAGGGCATGCCACACATTGACCACATTTGTGATATCCAACTATCGGAGGTAAATCCCATAGTGTGTTCTGTGTTTGTGGCTGTCATATATATATATATATATATATGAGAGTCAGTTGAGCACTTGGACACATGTAGAACTGGTGGCACAACAGCTGTCTACCGAAGGTGGGTTCGCAACATGTATCTACAAGTTTCAATGGAGGAAACATGCTTCAAAACCGGACATGAACTTAGGCTGAGGTGTAAAGCTCCCCCATCCCCAGCCTTCAAAATGGAAAAACAGGAAAGACTTAAGACCTATATTCCAATTAGGTCATGCAAAAAATTATCTTACAGATATATCAATTTTCTGAAGAATAGAGTAGCTGAACTAAAAATAAAAAAGTAGCTGAACTAAAAATAAAAAAACACTCTACATTATTGCAATGTTTTCAAAAAATGAATGTTCATATTTAATCCAAACATTTTTCACATAAACATATTGTATATCATTGAACATAATTCATTTGTCAATGCATACAGTCAATTATGATACTAAAAACAAAAACAAACAAAAATTATACAGAAATGTGAATAGATCAAAAATCAACCATGTGAATCAAACCAACACTTAAATGTTGTAAAATAACATAGATTCATGACATACATTACATTTCATAAGAAATCTATGTAACTGAGTTGAGACTGTGCAAAAAGTGAAGCCAAGGACCAGTATTTGCCAGCTCAACATTAACATAAATCTGTCTGCGGGTCTACAACAGCCGTGTGCCTACATATGATATACAAGGCCTCAATCAAGCCCTTTTCCAAACACAGTCAGCCTACTGACAGGTACATGTAGAGAGATGTCTGTCCTCACGCAGGCTGCAGCCATGTGATCAAAGATCTATGGGCGTGTGTTTCTCAGTCTACCTGACATTGTTGATTCAAAGCTGTCTTCTGAGAGTTAATTGCTTAATTGCAGCTGTGCTGCTGGTGTATAAAAATGGCTTCACCAAATGTGCCTTCAGCCACTCAATCATAAGCAGTATGTGTGTCCTTTCATCTATTCTTTGCACTGTTAAAAACAAGCATTGGCAAATCCAACATTTTTGTCTTTTGTATCAGCATTTGCAAAGTACTGCTACCATATAGCCCAGGTACTCACACCATTTTCCAGCTGTTGCCGTTATATGGCAAAGTGGCACTATTATGGATGTGCCTGGAAAATGTCTTTTCCCATTCCTACGCAAAAGCCAAAACTGTGGCATTGTTAACACTGACAAAATTGCAAAACATTCCCAATGGTAAAATCTTAGAAAAACAGCACATTTCCCCAAAATATTGTAAATTATTCCTAAATTCAATTGGCTATTTATATTGCGCCTCATGCTTGATTCCAGCCTCTAAGCGCTGGACCGTAGTGAACCTGTGTTGCTTGATGTCGATTCCCCACTTTTCTATTTGTGCATGGACCTCAGAATTGGGCCGTGTGTATACCCAATTCACAAACATCATTAAAGAAATATTTATATATATATAAATAATTATTTTTTAATCTACTTTTTGGTCATAAAAAAGAAATACTGGATGGATTTACACCAAATTTACAAAAGCACACTTTAGGGACCAATCCACTGCACCTGCGGCAAATTTGGTGAAAATCTGTCCAGCGGTTTTGTTTGGGCTGTAGGCGTGTGAAAAATCTTTTTCAATTGTGTCTATGGGAAAAACCACACATTTTCGTAACCCTCCTATAACTTTGCCCCCCTTGACAAAACCTCACCAGACTTCGCAGGATCAATCTGATGGGGCCATATACTTGTTTTGCAAAGTTTCAGGGGGCGAAGTTATACGCCACCCAAAAAGTGCTGTTTCTATGGGTTAAGCAACTTAACCATTGCTACAATTGCGAATCTACCTCAATCTCTTACTCTTATGTTTACCTCTACCTTTGTCTGTGCTATAGTGTGAGAGCCTTGTTGTGCTCGCCTTTTCGACATCTCTCTGAAGGCATTGTGGAAGGCGAGGGGTTGAGCGGTGGAGCAGGGCTTTAGCTATCCCAAGCACCTCTCTGCTTTATTAATGATTTGCAGTGTGGGGTACAAGCCATGAACGTACATTATAACTTATCAGATGCTAAATTAACACTGTGCACGCTTCTCGGGATCTTCCCCCTTTCCAGGTTAGCACCTACAAAGGCAAAGAACTTCACTGACTTTGGAAGGAGGGCCTGAGAGAGGGAGCCAGTGATGTATAGAAATTCGAGACACACCACCAACATAAAAGTAGGACTTATAGTTTACAGTAGCTGCCAAAACAAAAGTGGGACTACACTTCAGTAGAGCGAAATGGTTATTCCCTAGTTTGTCATTTTCATCATTTTGATCTGTGGTGGAAATGGAAAAAATGTATGTGCGGATCCCACAAGGACTGCAGTCGGGGTGGAGTTTTAAGGTAAGGGCGGAGTGCCAAGATGGCGCAGTTCCGAGGAGGTGGAGCTGGCAGTTGGACGCCGCTCAAAGGAAATGTTCGCAGTAATATTTAAAAAATGGTGCAACTTCTTTCATGCTGCCTCTTTCCAAACACCACACTGTACATCAATTCCACTTTCAATCACTTTCATGGCAGTGGTGCACCCAAAATACTGTTGATAATGCAGTGCTTTTTGGTACATTAAGTGACCCACAGACACACTCTACAGTAGAAGGCTACCAGGGTAGCTAAGCAGGTTGAGAGACTGTTGCTGAGATGTGATATATTCGAAACTGGTTATTAATCGCATGTCTTTTTGCAATTTCTTATAAAAACAAATAAGTGCTATAAAATATATTTGGCCAGGGGATGGGTTGGGCTGGTCTCTTGCTTATATTTAGGGCAGAGGTCTGGGGTATTTCTGCCCCTGTAGTGAAAATCAAAAGTGGGCACCCAGGAACCCACAATTATTTTTTGTTGATTAACCAGTTTGACAAGCACATAACATCTTTATAAATATAACCTGTGATAAAACACAGAGGGGCACACAAATTACAGAGTGTGTGTGGTAGTATGACAAAAGAATACTAGTGAATGCCAGCAGCATTTTTCAGTTTGGAAATTACTTTTGTTGTTCTATGGAAGTTTGAAATGCTCATTTGAAAAACAATAGTGTGCCCCACATGTAGAAAGCCTGCTTTTAACAGTGATGCCCCCTCCCAATTATATTCATGGCCCATTGATTCCCGTGGTGTGCCTTTCTTACCAGAAGAAAGAAAACAGGCTCAGCGAATAGGACCTGCAGATGCGCGAATGATGGCCGGTGAAAGGAGCACAGTGTAGATTAGATCACCGAGCTCCAAGCTTCCATCGGTGTAGCTGGGGGCTCGGTATAGCCTGGTCAGGGCTGGGGCTGGCCGGGTCCCGAGATCTGGCCAGACATCTGATGCCGGATCTTGGACGCGGCAACAGCCGGCCCATTGGCCAATGCTGACTTGGATAGTGATCACATAGCTTGGAGTGGTAATCGAAGTCATCTAAATGTGATAAACTATTTGTCCAGTGTCAAGTCATAGCAATAAAGTGTTACTGCATTGAATTCAATTTGCTGGTGCACAATTCTTATGTCTTGATATTTGTGTCTGAAATGCCATTTCTTGTTAAGATTCTAAAGAGGAGAGGGTCTTTTTGCAGACCCACTGCACCCATCCTCTGCAGCCTCTCCTCTAACACATTGCTTGTTCTTTGCTTGCTAGAGCCACTCCAGCTGTTGCTGACAGCAGGATAACCGGAGCGAAAACACTGAGATCCTGAGGTACGGGAGCTATGGTTAATGTAGAATAAAAGCAGCAGTGATACAGGCACGCCTTTAGGGGTGGGCTTGCATGATATATATTCTCATTGTGTGTGTCATGCAGGAATGTCACCTACACACTGAGCATTGTCTATGGGGGTGAGGTGAGTGAGACACGAGTAAACTGTTGGACTTTCTGCGGTTCTAACAGACCTTCTAAGACACCAGAACATCAGGCTGCAGGGTGTAAAACCTTTATTTTGTACTTTTTGATCAAACCTAGGACCTGATTCATGGAAGCGTTAAATCACATAGGAAAACGTTCCATGAATCTGGCCCTTAGTGTTTAGTTTTGCTTAACAACGCAGTTGTTATAGTATGTTCAATCAGTAGCCAAGACACAAAGTTAAACGTCACATTGTTTCCCCTGGAAGAAATGGATCATTGATTTTAATCGGAGCAGAACCCTTTCCAAGAAGGAAGGACCTCGTCAGAGAAAATATGGTGTGTATTCTTGGCAAAATAAGCAATTAAAAGAAATAAGGTATTTAATTGTACTAACTTTGAAAACTGGCTACCTTACAATGGTCATTTCTGAAGATCACGCCCCTTACATAGTGCAGTCACAAGCATGTTACACTTGACACTTGTCTTCCTGAGCAAGGCCAATGTTAAGAACCTAGAATAGCCATATACAATATATCCTATTGTATTGATTTATAATACCCGTATAAGAAAGGCAGAAGGCACAAATTGCACCAATGTAGGGTCCTGGTTGCTTAGCATAAAACCAAAAGCATTTATGGAACATAAGAATAACCACAGACCTTTATATTTGACAAAGATCTCTTTGATAAAAGTGTTGCGCATTTGAAGAATTAAGTACATAATTCACACTGGACTTGCTGTTCATTTAATTTTTCAAAACGCTCACTCTAACATTAAATTGTTTCTAACCATGAAGAAAACATGCTCATTTGGATAGCATCTGAATTTGAATGTAAGGATAAAATGTCTGGTTGTTGCTCTGGATTCATTAGATAATGTTTCTACTAACGAAAGAGGCAGCCTTGCTAATTTATATTCCTTAATAGCAATACTCCTTTCCAAATATTATTTTCATACTTCAAAGCATATGCAGATGCAAAAACAAGCATCCCCGCTAAAGGTTCAACCTTTGTAACGTTCTGAGATTTGGCGACGTTACTGATGTTCTGACTAGGAGCGAAACAAATACAAAGAACAAACAGAGCCTTGTCTAGCCATCCCAATACCTACATTTGTCCAGTGCTCGTTGCATTACAGAACACCAATTGTTCATACCGTTTCCCACCCTGTAACTATTGTGTAAATAAATGGGATGGCTCAATATCCTAGCTTGACTCACAAGATGTACTACATTTGCACTTACTATTGTGTTCTTGTGTAAATCTGTCTATGTTTTGCCTCCCCTTGGAACACTTGGCACACTTTTTGTTGGCAGCTTAATGTGTGGAGATTTCCACGCTGGGTTGGGTAGACGTATGGGTCCACGTTCCTGAACAAGTCCCTATAAATGGAGGGAAGCCGAGGCCAAGGGATCAAATCGAACACAGAAAGGAATCACACTCTTCTATGCCAGGGGTCTGCAACCTGTTGTTCTCCAGATGTGTTGGCCTATAACTCCTATCAGCCCTCCCCAGTAGAGTCAATGGTTAGGGACCATGGGTGTCGTAGGACAAAACTGCTGGAGAGCTCTGCAGGTTAGTACCCCGATCTGACACTTGAAAGAAGGGGGCCTGGTGGTTCAAATCCCAATTGGTACTGCCTTTCACCCCTGCAGGTATATACATGGAATACTGTTGAGTTGGGAAATAAAAATACCTATTATTAAACGCACAAAGACACTTCCTTTTGCAGTGAGCAATATATAACTGTTAAATACTATCAGGCCATATTATAGAAGAAAGGTGCCCATTCTACTGGCTTCCACAGTCTATAAGCTGTCAGAATCTGAGCAATTAAAGCAAATCTGCTTATGAAAAGGTAATTCAAAGATCGAAAAAACAGAAAAAGGATCCAGTTATATGTCTGAAATATTTGTATTTGGGTTTTGTATAGCAGATACCTAGCTCGGAAGCAACAAAGTGCTATATTAGTCTTTAAGAGTAACCTATGATATTGTCTCGGGAGGATCATAGATCAGGAGCAACAGTCGATTTGGAAGCAAGATGACGCGGAGCAAAACAGGGTCGATCCCCGGTCCACGCTGAGATACCTCTGGGTCTTGAGCGCGTTATAAATAACCAGTTATAACTATAATTCATTATAAGAAGGGGTTACCTGAGGGTATTCTCACTTCTATTGCCCTGGGATCTTCTGCACAGGTGGCCAGGGAAAGGTCATTGCTCTTGATTCCGACCCTGGGGGTGGACAAGCAAGGGAGGATCACCTGGCTGGAGGGGATTGGAAGTGGGGTACCTTTGACCGAGATGCTGTATTACCCACTTCCCTTCCAGGGAAAACCCTTAATTCCACGGGCAGTCAGGGGAATCTTGTCCCATTAGCCAGGAAAAGGATCAGAGATGTTCTCAATCCAGGCATGCTAGGAAGAAGGCCAAAAGGGCTAAACAGAAGAGGGGTGGAGAGTCTGTGGGGTCTGGGAGTTGGATGCCATTAGGAGAGACATAGTATCGCCCTTTTCCTACTACCGACCAACCCAACCCCTCTCCTGCCTTTCTGGGGTATTTTGAGTCAACTGCCCTGACGTCTTCATATGTGACTACTAAAAGTACTGAGATGAGGATGAGGCAACCCGGAGTAATAAAGACTAGGTGCTTTTACCACTCTGGGACTGGGACGAGGAAGAGGCCTGTTGAGAATATTAGAGGTTAGGCATGTCCCCTTAATAACAGTCAGGCAGGGATAATTGTACACCGGCACCTGCAGCCTGTTAAAGGGCTGCGGGTGTATAAAAGGCCTAATCTGACAAGGTCAGTGAAGGAAGCAGTGGCGTTGATTCGGCAACAGCAACAGGGAAGCCAAGAGAAGCAGTGGGGAGCTGTATTTGTACAGCACGCCAACAGTGCAGAGGAGTGCAGCCTGAGAGCGGGGCTCTGGGGAACCGAGCCAACTTTGTAAGGGGAGCTATGCCTGGAGGCTGCCCCTGATCCTGGTGTTTACAGTGCTCATTCTCCTGGGGTCAGAAGCTGACCCAGGAGCGACTGAGGGGCAGAAGATGGAGCCCTGAAGCGGAGGACCAAAGGCCAATAGATCTGCACTGCGGGAACACCGAAAAAAGCAACCAGTGAGTTTCTATGAGAAGGGAAACCTGGTATGCGAGTGTTTGAAGTTACGGAGAGGATTGTTTGTTACAAAGGCAATTTACAAAGACTTATAACCAGGAAATTAAATTAATACTTTTTTTTCAATTATTACAAAAGTCTCCAAGTGCTGGGCATGCTACAGAGGCAAATTAGAAAGACCTATAACACCAAGATGAAACAAATTCAACCTTTTTCAATTGCTACAAAAGTCTTCAAGTGCTGGGCACGTTTTTAAAGGCAGTCCACAACGATATATAACAACGAGGCAAATAATGGAACTTTAAATACAAATAAAACATCAATATGTTGAATCTACAAGTTAACAAGTGAACCATATACATGTATTGGACTCCAGAGTGAATGGAACTTTGGAGATAAACTGGAACTTTCAGCCAAGACATTCTGGTACAAAGACACCCCTTACCAAAAAGATGGAAGTGTGGCGCAAACCTTTAACAAAGCGGAAAGATATCCTGATACATTGAAAGTGACTCTTGGGGAAGGGAACCCTGAAGTTTAATTTGTTTATTAACTTGAGGACGCGAACTCCGAGTATTGGTTAACTTTACATTATTCTGAACTTAAGGCAATCCTGAGACTTTTATTGGAACTGCTGAGGGAAGGGAGATGAAAGAAAGCTGCGAGCTGGACAGAGCTCCGAACGTTGAGTTGGACATTGTTCTTTTTGGTTGCTGACATCCCTACACATGGTATACATTTGTTGGGCGGACAAGGATAGGTTTTGGACACAGACAGATTCCTAAGGTGAGCTCTTGGACTTCCCACCATAGCACAGGGCAAGAGAGGAGTTTTTCCATCCTGACTTTTAAGTTAACAAAGTTGTATTGTTAATTCAGAATCTGTTGTCTGTGTCTTACTCCACGGTGGGGTGTGTGAATGCCTGGAGGCCAGGTGGCACCTAGATAATGGGCCTCATTATGAGGTTGGAGGTAGCCTTGCCGGTAAAATACCGGCAAGGCTACCTCCAAACCGGCAAGAAAATCCAGCACCCGCAAGGTAATTGCCCTTTTGCGTGTGCCATGGGAATGGGTATATCCCCATTCCCATTGAGCCCCAATAGGGCTCAATGGGAATGGGGATGGCTGTAGCACCAGCATGGTTCATTATCGTGCCGGTGCTACAGGCTTGCTGTGCTCGCGGGTGGCTTTCATTCCGCCAGGTCAGATCTGGCAGAATGAAAGTCACCCGCGGCACAACTCAGAGTTTCCCGGTTCGGATACAATGGTACTGGGAAGTTTACCAGTACTGTTGTATCTGGACCGGCAAACTCGTAATGAGGCCCAATGACTGAAGAGTAAGATCTTGAGTTCCTTCCAAATGGCAAGAGCACTGGCTCCTGGGTGATGCTTCACCAGACAGAGGCGCACCAAGGGGGAAATAGCTGCACCACTTACCTCTGTAACTCGTAGAGTGCTTCTTGCATGGCTGAGATGCCATAATGCATTACAAATATGAGAAGGCACACCCCAGAAATTGGTCAACAAGAATTGACCACTCTTGCGTTAATAGGGATACATGGTAGCCTAGCCAGACCATGCCAAAAATGGCCAAATACCAATATGTCAGGCCCCTTAATCCAAGGCACACCTGTCAAAACAGACTGGAGCACCTGTATGGCCAGTTGGCCGTGTCATCTCCCAAATCAGGACTTGGGTTACTGCAAGCTCCAATGTGATTATTCAGTGATTGCTGTGCCTGCTTGAGAGAGGAATCCGTGGTAGAAGCTCCCCAAGTGTGATTCTTTGCATGGAGTCATTAGGGAGATTCAAGACTTACTGAGTTCCCACAACCAACATCACTGACCAAGAGATCACTTGCCATGAGCAACCCACCTCTTCGGTGGTGTAAGTGTCAGCTGCTTAAAGCACTGTTCTGAAATTTGATTCTCAGCAGCTGAACATGGCAACTCTCCCTTGTCAGAGAGAGGGAATCGGTCCTCCAGTGGTGTTAGATGTCTACAGAAAAGGAAGCCGTTGTTAACAGTGCTGGTGCTTCAGTGACTTATTTGGCGATAGGGGCCTGAACTACCAGCAGTTTAGGCCAGCCAGTTGTTCACAGCCCCTACTAGCAGACTCGCAGTGAGCACGTCCAGAAAAGGTGGCAGTAACCAGCACCTTAATTCCGGACCGGCTCAAAGTAATGAAGCCCAATGAGTCTGATATCCTGAACCATATCCAGCACAGAAGCAATGTCGCAAAACATACTTCCACGAACATAGTTTGGGAATTCTGTGCAAATAACAACGCTCTATATTCAATTTCAGAACTGATGCCAGATTCTCTAGAATCAGTCTGCTTTCAATTTCTCTCCCTCTGTCTCTCTCTCTCCTTCTCTCTCTCTCTCTCTCTCTCTCTCTCTCTCTCTCTCTCTCTATCTGTGTCTCTGTCTCTCTCACTCTCTCTATTGCATGCTGGTTTGTGCCATCTTTGGGCATTTCTGTTTTCTCATCAGATCTTGTGTATTTGAGATGAAACAGATGGATTTTTCTTTCCTCTGGGATTGGTGTATTTATGGTCACATGCCGGACACAGCATCTAGTTGTCTGTAGTTGTCTACCGTTTTTATTTGTATTTGTATTTTGTTTATTTGTATTGAGCAACCTGCCCATGGGCATCAGGGCGCATGTTTGGAAAGGTAGTTACAGGTAAGTGTTACATAGATAGGTACAAGTTACATTATATACACATATTTACAGTAAGAATGGGAGCATGAAATAGGGAACAATACACGAGAAGGTCATGCGGATTACATATACAGTATATACAGTGAGTGGCCAGTTAGTGAGTAGCAGCTGCATGAGTTACATTGAGGAGGCCAGGGCATCCTGTTCGTGAAGCCACCGTTTAGTTTTATTTTTGAAGGATTGGAGGGATGGGACATTCCTAAGATTATTGGGTAGGGAGTTCCAAAGCTTAGCCGCAAGGACTGGGAGGCTCGAGCCTCTGGCTGTCTGAAGCTTAAAACTGGGAATGATTAGTGTGTACGCCTGTGCAGATCTCAGGGGTCTGGATGCAGTGTGTCGAGTAAAGCGTGTGGACAAGTAGGCAGGTGCAGCATTGTTCTGTGGCTTGTGGGTTAGAACAAGTGCTTTGAGGGAGATGCGCAGTGTAATGGGAAGCCAATGTAAGTTGCGCCTGGTAGAGGAGATGTGGGAGCACCTGGGAATGTCAAGAGCAGCCCTAATGGCATTATTCTGGGTGACCTGAAGTTTATCAAGGTTTCTTTGACTCATCCCTAAGTAAAGGGTGTTGCAATAGTCAATTTTAGACATGATGAGGGTTCTGGCGAGGATCAGGCCGTTGTCCGTTGTAAAGAAGGGGCGATAAGCTGTGATGAGTTTACACGTATACGAGGATGCTGAGACTACTGAGTTGGTTTGTCTATTGAGAGAGAGAGAGTGGTGTCTAGGTATATTCCAAGAGTTTTGGTGACGTTAGTGACTTTGATAACGTTGCCATCAATAATGAAGGAATCATATTTGGGGTCAAGTTTTGTGAGTCTGGACTGAGAGCCTAGGATGAGTAACTCTGTTTTCTCGTCATTAAGGCAGAGCCGTGGTGTGCCATCCAGGCCTGGATGACAGTGTAGACTGCATTGAGTGCTTTGACATCGGTTACATAATCGCCAGTGATTGGGATGAGTATCTGGGTGTCGTCCGCGTAATTAGTATAGGTGACACCCATATGGTCAAGAATATCAAAGAGCGGTTTAGTAAACACGTTGTAAAGCGTAGGTGATACACAAGAGCCTTGTGGGACTCCGCAGGGGACATGTGCTGGGTCAGCAGCGGCTAAGGGCGAGAAGACCCTCATGGATCTATTTGCCAGGAAGGAGCTGATCCATGAAGTAGCTGCGTCAGAGAAGTGAGCGGCAATCTTAAGGTGCTGGCAGAGGATTTGGTGTTTGACCAAATCGAATGCAGCAGAGAGGTCGAGCGGGAGAAGGAGCGCTTGTTTGCCCTTGTCTTTCAGGTCCTCGATTTGGGTTTTTGAATCGATCATGGCTGTCTCCGTGCTGTGTCTTGGACGGAAGCCAGATTGTCTGTGCCCTAATAGGTTGTAAGTATCAAGGTAATCTTGGATTTGGAGATAAGCTGCACAATCCAGAATTGTGAGTAGGTAAGGCACCATGGTAATGGGCCTGTAGTTGGTGGGATTGCAAGGGTCGAGGTTAGGTTTTTTAATTAGAGGGATGACCCACGCATCCTTGAGGTTGTTGGGTACTGTACCCGATTTGAATGAGGAATTGATAAAGGAGGTGATGAATGGGGCGAGATCATGTGCCGCTTCCTTTACGACAGGCGCAGGGCAGGCGTCACCTTGGCATATACTCTATTACCAACAATACAATAATATCCTAAATTAAATAAATAATACAAACAAGGTAACAGAGTGCGATGTATTTGGAGCATGTCAATGCAGTGTTCACTTAAATATATATATTCCTATAAAACATTTTGCGAGCAAACAACCAGACTTATTGTTTCATTAATAACTAAAGGAAGTTCATAAACGAACCAGAGTCTGCATCGACCTTCACGAGATCAGTGACCAGCCTCATACTGCAGCCTCAGACCATATACCCACTGTGATCAGCTTATGTACCCCAACCACAAATCAATATGCCACCTCATCCTATTTTTATTTATTTAACTTGTATTTGAACATAATTTCAAAACATATGCGAAATTGTGTGAGTTGATACTGTCATTGTTCTCAGTTACTTGCCCAATAAATTAAATTCTATTCGATATATATATATATATATATATATATATATATTTTCCACGGCCAGGGTAGTGGCCGTGTAGTTATGGTTAACTTCCTGTTTCCATAGGAAGAGCACTTTTTGGTTGGCTTATAACTCCGCTCCCCCTGGATGAATCCTCACCAAACTTTGCAAAACAAGTATATGGGTCACTCTGAAATCTTTAGCAAAGTGGGGAGATGTTTGGGCCAGGGGGGGCAAAGTTATAGGGGGGGTCCCAAAACGTCTTTTTTCCCCATGGACTGAATGGGGGAAAATCTTTGCGCACGGCTACAGGTGAAACCGCTGGACGGATTTGCACCAAATGTGTGTCAGGGGCAGGGGCTTGGACCCGAAAGTGTGCTTTAGTAAATTTGGTGACAATCCGTCTACTACTTTCCTTTAAAACGACCCAAAAAAATGTCTGAATAAATTAGTGATATCTATGTCCGATCCGCGGTCACATTTCCCTGTTCGCTCCGCGGACATGATACCGATTGGCCGGGGGGGTGGAGTCACCACTGCGGACACGCGACATCTGCGCCGATTGGCTTCTGCGAGCCATGATGTACGTCAGAATGTGTGGATGCGCCTGACATCTTGGATCCGAAGACAGCGCGCTAATTACGCGAGGCGAAATGCTGTTTTTGAAACTGTTTTGCTTTCCTACAGTGCGTGGGGAGAATCACAGAGTAAGAGATGGATGAAATACTGTACTTGTTTGGCCGGCAATTGTGTATTATATATTCTGCATTGGCACCTTCTTCAGGATGTTTGTACGTGGAGAAAATGAGGGATCTAATAAGGCTACTATTTCAGTCCGTGCTGTGTACAGGCACCTTGAAAATGTTCGCAGGACAAGTATGTGTTATTCCTTAGTACGCCACCATGGTCGTGACATGCTGCAGTGGTTGTGGACAGGGCCTAGAGTCTTGGATGCATGGCGTAGGCCGTAGTCCGAAGGCCATACTTCCAAGACTGTAGGCCCTGCCCACAACCACCGCTGCATGTCACGACCATGGCTACATGTGTAGTATTGATTATCGCTCACATGGTTGAGGGGAGAGTGTACAGTGTTGGGTGCATGGCAATAGGCCATGCAACCAACAACAAAGTTATAAGCACTGCAGTTATAAGCCAGTGCACATCAACACATTGCAATAATATCTATGTACAAACAGGTAGGAGTGCAGTGTCTGGCCAGAATAAGTGAAGCATAGCACACCTATCAATACACCCGTACTACTGTACATCACTGAGGTGATTGTGCGCAGGATGTAGAGTTTTGCTTCCATGGCTGCAGCACGTAGCCCATACATCATACTAATAAAACCCTAGCCCTGCCCAGAAACACCACTTCAAATTACTGCAGTGCATACACTCGTCCTATAGGTTAGTATGTCAGATGGTTCTGGGGAGGGTGTACAGTCTTGGCTGCATGGCCGAAGCCCATGCACCCAGTAACAACCTTGTTAGCGGTGGAGGTATAAACCATTGTACACCTATACATTCAAAGGTACGTGGACATATATCTTAACCTCTAGGTCCTGCCAGCACCCACTGCAGCGCATTCGAGAGGGACGTTAGTGACTGTATTGCTTTGGTGGAGTGGCTGTTTCCATAAAAAGAACTGTTTTTGGCTGCCTTATAAATGTCCTACCCTTGGACTAATCGTCGCCAAACTTTGGAGAAAAAAAATATATCGCCCACCCTGACTTTGGTTGGAAAGTTTCGTCATGTTTGGTGCAGGGGGGTGAAAGTTATAAGGTGGAGGGGTTCTCAAAACATCTTTTTTCCCCTCACACTGAACAGGGGGAAAAGGTTGTGCTCACGACCATGTGGCTCTTTCCCAGATTATTTGCAAAATAGCGTGCAGTAAGGTAGGCTTGTTCGGTGGCCCCCTCTCGTCTACTAATGTTCTTGTGTGAGCGGATACCGACAGAAACAGCTCCAAAACAAGAGAGCATTAGACTTCTCACACTCAAGTAATAGTATTTCACAAGGTGACCTTTGAGGGGGCCCAATCAGCTGTGGAAGCACAAAGTGAAAAAGTGCAGTTTTCTGGTCTGCAAAATGATACGTTTAAATGGAAGTTCGTGCTCACTGCACCACGACCAATTACAGCGTGTGGATTAAAATGTGTTTTGCACTAATATTTCCCTCAGATTGGCCTCTACAGTTTTGAGAACTAAGGCCATCATCTGCACTAATTGCTTGAAACAGCGCTTCTGAAGCTGTATGGGAGTACAGGTTCTGATAATTAGATTTCATTATGTTGCTTCAAAGCAAGAATGTATTTGCCTTCTGAGTGAAGACCACATGAGTTGCTTTTTGGTTGACCGCTCAGTACGCCCGCGCATCCAAGTGAAAGTAAAGGGGCAATTGTTTTTTGACCTTGAGCCCAAGAGAAACTTGCGCGCTATTCACGGAATTAAAGGGTAAAAAAAAAAACGCAATTGATAAGGTTATGTTTTAAAAAGTTTGTAAGTGACATGCACATCAGTCAAGGAAGATTCTTCGCTGCAAACACATTCGTGACTGATTTGACGAAAAAGAATGGAGGCTGTAAACATTTTGTAAGTTTACATTGGCCCACTGTACAGAAATCCGTGCTTTATTTTTACATAACTGCCCATCTAATTGTGCTAATATAATTAACATATTATTTTTCTGCCCTTGTACAATTTTCCTGTAATGTTGCAGAGTGCACACATTGCTCATTTGCAGGGTATGACTGCACTCAACCTTTTTTACTATTTATATTTCTAATTTGAAACGCTTACTTTGTCCACATAGCTTTGTGTATAACTTTGCACGTTTTTGTGGGTCTTCTTTGAAATGACGAGACGTAATTTTTTTTTTATTTGTCCACTCTTTTTGTTTCATACCTAAATTATCGTCTTTCTGTATACTTGCCATTTTGTTTTCTCTTACGCCACATGCAAAATCTCGCCGTTTCTAACCTCCACCTATAGATACATTTGGACATTAGTAACATATTACTAAACTGTCAACTTTGAGCACGTATTTTTGTGTACCACTTTGCACATTTTCTATTTGATCTTTTAAAAAATGTTGGTACAGGTTGGTTAATGACACTTATTTTTTGTAACTTTTCCCGACTAGGTATATTTTGCCATACTGTGCATGCCATGGTTTTCAAATCCCGAGTGAGGGCTGTTGAGCGGTTGGTTGCCTGTCCATAACAATAATGTGGAATGACACTGTAAGCCCGCTTTGTCCGTTCGCTGAACTCGTTATTCGGAGCAACGTGACATCATTTATGGTGGTGTAGGCTCAACGTCATGACGACTTTTGGGAAATAACTGTGGAAACAAAGCGACTGCTTCAACGAAGACCCCAACATTTTTGTTTGCGCAAAAAAACGGCCTCCTTATCTTCAACATTTGCAATGCCTCCCTAACAAGCATTGTAATCATTGCATTGATTATGCGATTATTCCGATGGTCTCTGCAAGTTTGTTATTAAATAAATCTAGTTTGTAACCTGTAATATCAATGATATTTGTGATGTCATCTTTGATGTCCTGGGTGTAAGTCTTAGCAATGCACGTAGATGGTGCGAGTTATGGTTGCTTAGCTTATTATAATGGGGGAATGTGCAGTGGTGTTTGGTTGCACTGTGAAGTATAACATCCTTTTAGTGACATTTCTTTACTGAATGCACATATATATGTATGGCAGGGAAGGAAAAGAAAGGGGCTAAACAAGTGATGTCATCATTGATGTCATCATTGACATTTGAGATGACATCTTTCATGGTCTGGGTGTTAGTATTAGCAGTGCACAGGGGCGGTGGCGGGGTTGGGAGCTTATTTTACCATAACTGTCGAATTTCAGGGGTTTTTCGGTTTTAATTTGAAGCATAAAGGGGAGGTGGAAAGTATTTTTGTAGTGAAGTGTACAGGTTTTTGTTAGGGCAACTTAACCATAACGTCCCCTCAACAAAGTTTTTTTTAGTGAATATATATATATATATATATATTTAAATTGATATATATATATTTAAATTGATATACATTCCCCTATCTGCCCCTGCTGACTGCAGGGAGTATGACTCAGAGGGCTTGGGACCTTCTCCAGCCAGCAGATGATGTACCGAGGGGCAGAATGGGGAGGATCCCGGGGTTGCTCTTCTGCAGTCACAGTCACTCTGCGGGGGATAATCCCCCTGCAACAACCATGGTGGACCACTCCCATGTCACAACCTGTAGCCGGAGACCCTAGAAACCCTTCCCCTACAACAACATCACTCAGGAGGTGCTCTGCGTGGTCCCGAATGACCACAGGAGAAAGTGGACATGGAAACATGTGAAGCAACCAAGAACTGCATTGGGAAAATGGAACAGTCTGAGAACCATCATGAACCCCCTAACGTTGCTTTCACAAAACCAGAGCAGAAGCTTGTCCCAGGCATCAGCAGCTTTCCCTCACCCACTGTACACATATATGGATTCCAAGATGGCCGCCATGCTTAGGCCGGCGTTGTTATCCTCAGGTTGATCCACAGGAGGCCCTCAAACATTTGAGATCCACAGGTGCAGACTCTCAACCCAAGTCATACTCAGAGGGAGGAAGAACCTCCTTATATAGGGCATCCAGCCCAGTTCTGCAGGGTAGGGTGCAAGCACCTGAGTCTCATGTTTGGAGAAGGCTGGACAATGGACAGATCTGGAGAGAGAGAAGCTTGGAAAGACAGAGGAGCATCCACATTGGCTGCAGTAGAGCGGGGAGTTGGTTACAACTAAGGTACTGGAGGACAATCCTCACTGGCATTTTGGTGTGAGGGTTTCCAAAAAGGGAGAGGAGAGCCTGGTGGTCAGTAATTAGGGTGAATCGTTTCCCAATCAAGAAATTATGAAAGTTGTGGGATGTTTTTACCCATGCAGCCAAGCCCTACCATAAAACTGTGCAGTACTGGCATTGAAAACATCATGATGGCCATAACTCCCCAGACAGTGCACAGGGAAAACATGAAGAATAGGCTGCCACCCATTTTTGCCTATGTTGTGAGCAAAGGAGGGCACTGCCTAAAACCACCATGGGGCTACACACACAGTAGCCTGAAACCATTGGGAATGGCAATGCTGATTGCCAAAAGCAACCCAGAATTGTGGGGAATTCATTTTATTAATGTCAAAAGGGATGCAATACTGGTGCTCACCACTAGCAGAAAGCCGGCATTTTAAAACCACCAGAATTTTGTGTAAAACTGAACAAATGAACCCAAACCAGGCCAAGGAAAGACTTGCTAAGAGGTGGATACAATGTAAAACTATATTCTGAAATGACTTGAAGGAAGTAATTATTTAATGTATATAAAAAAAATAGCTGGGGATGTCAGCAGCTTAAGTGAATTTTGGGGTAAAGCCACTAAAATCGAAATGTTTGGAATAAATGAGTGACCTACTTGTGAGTGTCACATAGGTGCAATTGTTTAAATGTCATAGTTTTGAACTTAGAATCAGTGTTCTAGCTGCATGTGTAAAAATTGTAAGTTTGGGTTGAATGTAGAAAAATGGGAACTAAAGTGACATTTAGCTGAATTCTGCCTGACAACTACCCCCGACGGGAGTTGAACTGGCTCAACAACTCTTCCCAGGCCTGGCTGCATCCTGCTGCCCCTGCCAAAAGGAGATGACACCTCTCTGATTGAATTAGGGGAGTGGCACCTGTGGACTACAGGAAACTGAACAAAGCCCTGCCCTGGACTCAGGCAAATGTTATATTGTGGGGGTCGTAAAATGGCTTCCTCTTGGGAGAAACTGGGAGGGGCAGTGCCTGTGAGGGCAAGCTGAGCTTGGGGGAAGTGGACAAACCAGAAACTCCACTATGTGCTTGGGGGAAACCACACCCCTTTGGGCCAGAGCATAATTTTAAAAAAGATGGATAATTCATAGTACGGACTTGTCAGAATTATATAAGTAATATCATTATTCTTGTGATTTTTCTGTGCACGTTTTAAGAGGTGTTAGGACCCTGTGGTGTATTCCCGGGGGGTTGCTAGCGGAAAATAGGGTCTTACTCCAAATGTCTGCATGTTAAAAATCTGACACTTCATCAATTAATGTCCATACTCCTTGCGCACATTTGTGTAATTTTTGGTAAATGTCCGATATTGGTAAACCGACCAAAAAGCGCAAAATGTTGTCATTTCTGAATCCCAGCTCGCAGGAACATGGGGCTCGAACAGAGACCTGTCTTAATTCATCTGTAATATGTACATGTAATGTCAACCACTTGTGTATCTGGGAAATATGTATTTGAATCAAATATAGATTTGTGGGCAAATTGACCAGGGGAGGATCCTCTGACCCATAAACAGACCTCATCATGATGACAATCCATTTCCTTCCCCCAATCATGGGAGAGGGGAGAATTGGGCCAATGACAAGTAAAGAGGGGCAGGCTCAGTTATGCCACGCACACACCCACTTTCTAAACACATAAAAGCAGACAGTGCAGGACAGGTAGGGACATTCACTTTCCACTTTCTTGCGGGACGCTTTGCCGGGAGATTTCAGACTTCACATCCAGAGATCCAGACTTCAAATCCATCAATCTCCAGAGACAAGAAATTAACTCCAGAATTTGTAGCAGAGAGGCCTGAATCCACAAGCTGAATCCTCTTCAGCAGGCCTCAAAACCAACCAAACTATTCAACAGCCGGACGAGCTGTTTGAATTCTTTGCCAAGAACTTTTGCAAGAACCTGTAGCAGTATCCAGAGAGAAGTGCTGTATCCGGAACCAGAGAGAACCACAAACCAGACCGTTGTGAGCAGAACCGGTGCTTGACAGACCCAGAGAGCAGAGCTGACCCAGAAAGCCGGGACTTCAGAACCACCGGCCGGAAGTCCCGTCCAACCTGACCAGACCTTGACGGCTTATTTCAAAAATATAGTGTGAGTACTCACTGTGCAAAACCAATCTCTTAGTTTAAAATAATCTAATCCAAACTATTTTAGCCTATTAGAACTGCCTCCTAGAATCGAGTCATTCTGTCATCTTTAAAACTGAAAACTGTCATCTGTCATTCTGAGCTTTAAAATTTAAAATCCGAAAAACTACCTTTATTAAATCGGCCGTATATCCGTTTGTGCTAGGAGCGGGTTTTAACTGTCATATTAAAGCTAAGATTCTAAGCTTTCCAACGAGCCTAGAACCGACTTCCTACTCCTTATAGTGGCTCCGTAATCGCGCTCGACGCACGCGACTAAATTTGCTGCGATTTGACATTTTGCTTCATTTCAGCCACGTGTAAAAACATTTGTCCTTGCTTTCCTTTGCTGAAATCCGTTTGCAACCTGACAATCATTCATAGAGCATTGCTAAAGTGATCCTGAACTAATACAAAGTAGCTGTCAACCACCCTGAACCTCTAGAGGGAATTAAAAGCATTTTTAGCATATTTTTCACTTAATTGCAATCACATTCAAAGCATTTTGGGCCTCTGTTTTAAAATCATACCTGTTTTTCTCTAAGCTTGCTAGGGGGGCACTGCATTTCGTATTGCATTTTGTTGGGATTCTTGAAGACTGTGTGCTCTCCTTCCATTTCTTACATTGCAAAAGGGGGGGGGTGAATTGCCAGAGAAAAAGTGATTATATTATCTTTTGCTAAATCATATCAAGTTATTTCTGTACTGCATTTTATTCCTCATTGCTTTTCCCTTGAAACCATAAAAGTATTTTCGCTGCCTTATCCATCCTATACCAACTCCTCATTGATTGTAAAGAAGTGTGCTAGTGTCAGATTACCCATTGTTGATCAACATCATATTCTCAAGTGTGATATCAAATATTAATTTACTATAAAAGTGTGATATATATATATATTGTCTAATTTTTCAAATAAAACCTTTTAATTTGCGAAACAAACCTACTTCTTGGCTCAGTGGGGTCAGGGGAATTCTAAGAGAGCGGTGTGATATAAGGGTTGTCATCAGAGTACATGAACTGGACATAAAAATAGATCAATAAGGGTTTCCATCAGCATCCCAGACTAGGCATCGACTTAGCTGTAGTGTTGAATTGAATCCGATTACAAAGTGGGGGCTTGGAGCCGGGATATTCTGGGTTAGATTTACCACTTGTGCAGCTTAATACAGTGTGCCAACTGACCAGATACACATATCCGGTTAGATCACCACGCTGTTTTACACTGTGAAAGCACCCCTCAAAGGAACGCTCTAAGGATACGGTCTGTTTTGCAAAATAAAATACAAACTTCTGTAAGTCAGGAAGGAACTCAAATTCCAGAATGACGACACTGGTAGACATCAAAATAGCCAGAGAGCACTTCTTACATAAGCTATTTGTGAGAGGTGAATGGATTGAGCAGGGCCAGGATGCGTGGTTGCAGGCAATCACGCAACAGGTCACTGCAACTGGGTTAGATATCTAGAGAGATCAGGGTCCCTTACATGTGGCCCTGAGTGAACTATACATGGCTCCTAAAGGTGAACACGACAAGATGGTTAGGATAGCGGCATATTTGTATCTATATATGGGAGCTATGCAGGACAAATGTGCTGAAGGCCAAGATCTGGCGAATAGGCAACTGATGGCGTTAGAAAAGGCCCAATCTGACCTGGTCTCTTCTGAGCAGAGGCTGCACGGGAGCCAGCAGTCAGAAAATGAGAGTAGACAATACATCATTAAAATGAAGGAGGATATGGATATGCTGCAACAGGAAAAGGCTGAGCAGGATACCAGATTTCTGGCCTTGCAGAAGGAGTACCAAGAAGGTTTGGACTCCCTACTGCAGAGCCAGAAAAAGCTGGAGCAACAATTAGATTTCAATAGGGTATGTGCTGAGCAGGTAGTCACCCTGCAAAGCCACCTAGATAGGGAAAAGGCAGAGAGCAATAAACTGATTTTGAAAGACCTGCATACCCAGGCAGAGTTTGACCAGGAACGCCACAAAGCTGGTGCCTTTCAAAGGCAGAGGGACGACCTGGCGGCACAGATGCAGGCTCTTAGTCAGGAAAGGGACACCTTTGGCCAGGAAGTCTGCCACTTAAAAAGGAAAATTGAAGAAAATCACCTGGCCCTCCAGGGACTGGGTGACCTCCAAAAAGAACACCAGAACTTGTTAGAGCACACCAGGAGGGTGGAGGATGCTCTGGCAACAAAGTAGCAGGCCAATAGGGACACAGCTCAGGAGGTAACCCTCCTGCAGCAAAGACTGACCCAGTGCTCCAGGACCAATCAGGAAACGCAGAGAGAGAATGAGGCTCTCTGCCAGCACAATGATAGGCTCCAGCAACAGATAGCCATGCAGGAGAGATTGATAGAGTCGAGTAAGGCCTTGGTTGAGGAGCTGAAAGCCCAGGCTCTTGCATTGCAAAAGGGAGCAGGGGCTGATAGAGATGAAGTTCGCAGGGAAAGGGAAACGCCTGAGCATAACCTCAGGAGCCCTAGTACCAGAGGCCTTCATCTCTACCAGTCCCTGGACTCTGCCACCCCCATGTTCCCTGGCACACATGAGCACGGGGCCACAGGGATGGCAGATTACTATCCAGCTAAAAGTATGGGGCTCATAGGCCAGTACCACCCAGGAATGGAGGGACGGGCATCCGGGTATGGGCACCCAAGCACAGTGCAATTTAGTGGGGAACCCCAGGAGAGTAGGCCCACTAAGGGCATCCTGAAAACCTCTGCCCAGTTAGGTCAGTGGGGGGGGTACCCATCAAATCCTGGCAGCAAGGAGGGATCTGAAGACTCCTCTGAGTGTCACAGGACACAGGAGACCAGGTTCCCACATTCTGCCAGCCATTCCCAGGCTCGCAGAAGCCGGGAAAACCTGGAAGAGCAGACGGGCACCTCTGGGAGCAGTGCTTCTGAGTCGGATGATGAATGGACCAGGGTTACCCGAACCAAAAAGGCCAATAAGGCCAAAAGGGCCTTGCTTAAGGACCCATTGAAACAAATAAAGGCAATAAGGAGTGTCATCACGCCTTATCACAAGAACGCCAAATATTCTGTTTGGGAACACTTGGAGCTTTACGAGCAAATGATGGAGACTTTCCATTTGAAGGACAGCCAAAGCTGTATTCAATATGTAAAGTGGACTTTCTCACCAGAATACTCCAGTTTCTTTGCGGGGCTGGAGGACCAAAGCCATTCAAGATGGTCCACCTACAGGGCGGGTATCTTGAAACATTTTTCTGTTCATAGAAATCCTCAAGAGGCTCGCAAGGCAGCCTACAATTTACAATGTGGGGAGGATCAGGCCCCACAAGAATTTGGAGATGGGGGGCCTAAAAACCTGCCTGCACCAAATAATCCTAGGCCCAGAAGGTCCTCGGGCCAGTCACAGACAGGGAGCCAAGGAGGTAGTCCCATAAATGGGGTCCCTCACTCCCCTGATTATGTCAGTCCCCGCTACAAGGGAAACCGACCCATCCTGGGTTATGTGTGGACTCCTCCAGCCCAAGGGGGGGGATCCAGCCAAGCACCTAACCCAGGGAACTTCCCTCCTAACTTCCCACAGGAGGGCAGAAATTCTCCAAATCCTGGGCAGAACTTTTTCCCCAGGTATCCGCCCAACTTCCACCCCCAAAATCATCCATCCTTCTTTCCCCAATTCCCTGAGCCCAGACAACCTAATCCGGGAGAGGGGAGGCCAAGGGTGGAGGGGTACCCAAATCTTCCCAACCAGGGGTACTACCAGAGAAGGGATAGCTACCCTTCCCGGGATCAGCCCATGGGAGAAAATGGAACCCCGTATCAGCCTGAGCGGGTTTCACAACTTGAGCGCCAGGTTCAGAACATGGCACAGGATGTGGGCCGCATGCTGAGGGCTCAACAGAACCCTCAGATGGGCATGCCGGCACAGAATGCCCCAAACTCTGGACCTGGTGCTCCAGAACAATGACGGGGGCAGCACCCCGATAACCCATCGGTTCCCAGGGAGGAGGCACAAGGGGAAGGGGGGTATAAAGCCTTGGAGGAAGCTTCCTTCCCCACTCGTAAACGGCCCCTGGAAACCCAGGAACCGGAAACAAAATCTCCTGCCCCTGAAAGTCTGCCTCCAAAGGAGCATAGGGGGGGTAGGAGAAACAAAGTACCAAAACAGGCCCAGTTTGTGGAGGAGGTACAGATCTTCCAATTTGAGGGAGAGGGATCCTCAGAGGATCCTGGGAAAAGGATCTTCTCCTTTAGAGATGGGGGATCTCCTCCCAAAGAAAAATGGGTCCCAAGGGATTCCAATCCAGACTGGGGAGATATGGAGACTGAGCTACCGCCCCCCATCATCTCATCCCAGAACCCACAATACCGAAATCCCCTGGTTCAAACCCATCCTGGTGACTGCCTCCAAAAAGGGGGGGCGGCCCAGAACCGGAACCAGGGGAACCCACAATGGCTCTGATCTCCAGTTGCCAACTTTTTCTTTCAGATTCCCAAGACTCTCCACAGAATTTTGCCCAAATTTCTTCTCTTGCAATGTCCAAAACCAGAAAATTGACCCACCAGTTGTCCAAAAATGTGCATTATCTGTGCCCCCTTGAGGAGAAGGAGGGAAGATATTATGCCCCGGTACAGGTACAGGGGCAGGGTACAATTTCAGCGCTGGTGGACACTGGATCTCAAGCTACCCTTCTGTCCAGAAGGGCCTTTGATGAACTGAATTTAGGAAGGGGAGAGAATTATCGTATTCCTCTCACCTCTCTTCCTGGACAACCCCAGAACTTTGACGGGAAGGAAATTCCCGTCGAGGGGACGGCAGATTTGGACATTAAAATTGGGCGACACAAGGTGAAACACCCGGTCAAAGTAGTGACTCCAGAGGGCACCCCTTGTTTACTAGGGAATGACCTCCTGAGAAGGTTGTCACCCCTAATAGATTGTGTAAACAAGGTCCGCTGGACCCAGACTAGCCGACCAATAAAATTAAAACAGAGTGTCAACCATGTTAGTTTAAACAGCACCTGCCACATGGTTGAACAAAAATCTGACCAAGTAGAATTTCACTTCCAGAACAACCAGATTCCAGGCGTGACAGTAATAGCAGTAGGACAACAGACTGGTGATGGGGGGGTCCTCTCTATTTCTGAAAATCAACCTTCCTTCCATTTTAAGGTGGTATTCCACGCTTGAAGGAAATACTCTGAAATTCTATACTAATCCACAATCAGAAATTCCCACTCCTATAGTCCAGAAAGATGTGAAATCAGCTCAGAGCCTGGCTGATATTCAGCAAATTGGAGAGCAGTTGTTCATCCCTGTTCAGTTAAATGATGGGAAGGACTCTGTTCTCGCTCGAGTGTGTGTGAACAACGGTAAGAGCTTCATCAGCGAAGTCATGTTCCGCCAACTCCCAAAAGATCCAGCCATTCCCACATTCAAACTGCTAGACAAATGGGAAATGGACCTGGAAGCACCTAATTCCAAACATCTCCTGCCAAGCAGGTGTGTGCTCAAAATCTCCACTGGCAACAAGAGCATAGTCCATAATTGTTGGGTCGTGCGAGACGTCACTGCCGCCTTTTACTTAGGCAGTGACATTCTCAATCGCTTTGCCATTAGTTTGGACCTAATAAACTTCAAAGCTTGGTCCCGGTTAGCGGATAATCCCATGGGCTTTGATGATTCAGAAAAAGCATTTTGGTCAGCTCAATTGCTACCTTTTGCAGTTGAAATTCAGATTAAAGAGGAAGTCACCATCCCAGAAAGGACCCGACAATTCTCCCTGGAAGTGAAAGTTAAAAGAGGACAAAAATTGAAAAACCCTGATGCTTATATTCATCTAAATGCTTCTCTCCAACAGCAAGGGTTGGGGGTAAACCCAACACCATTAGTCAACATAGAACATGACATCATTCCAATAGAGGTGGATAACAGCGACTTAAAGAGTATTATTCTAGCCGCAGGCACCATTATTGGAATGGCGGTTGATGACCGACATTTCTCCATTGATTTAGGAAATGAACTGTTAGGACCAATCCCCAAGGACTGTTTTTACAGTGACAGTGATGACAATACAACACCAGACAGGATTTTCACCCGGCATGGGGGGAACTTCCTGGTGTACACTTCCTGCCCTTATGGTAAGGAAAATGTGACTTGTGACTTCAGGAGGGATGAGGTGATTTTCCAGGTCCATGAAGGCTGCCTTTCCCACCTGAAGCCTCCAGTCCAAATCAGCACTCTGACCAGGGACTTCTCCACCCAGCTGGAGGAAGCCGCTGAGATAGCCAAACCAGAATCTTTCCAGGCTTCAGGCAGATGGTGGAAGAGAGAGTCAACCTAGCTGATGCCTGTGCGACTCTGGAACAGAAGCAAAAGTTGAAACAAGTTTTCTTGGATTTCCAAGATCTCTTTGCGGTAGACTCATATGACTGTGGTCGCACCGACATCCACACAACAACAATTCCCACGGACCCTGGAATGACTCCAGTGTTTGTGAAGCAATATCGCTTGCCCCTCGCATCCATGGAGTCCCTTACTGAAATAATTAAGAACCTTGAGTCCCGGGGACTAATCCGTCCAGTACACAGCACCTTCAATAATCCGGTGCTGGGAATATTGAATCCAAACGGCCAGTGGAGTCTCTCTGCCGACCTTAGGGAGCTCAACAAACGGGTCCATACTTCCCGATGGCCTCTGCCCTACATTGACCAAGGGCTGGCCCAGATCCAGGGGTCACAGGTATTCACAGCAATAGACCTGACCAATGGATACTGGACCTTGCCTGTCAGTATGGAGGACCAATACAAACTGGCTTTTACCTTTGGGGGCCAGCAGTACACATGGACCCGGACTCCCTTCGGATACCTCAACTCCGGCAATGAATTCAACATTTTCCTACATAAGGCCATGCCCGACCTGGGTGCGAGGGGTAACCTGGCTTATGTAGATGATGTCCTCATCAAAAGTTCATCTGTGGAAGAACACATAGCGGAGATCCGTTATGTTCTGACGCAGTTGAGGGCCGCCGGAGCAAAACTTTCCTTCCAGAAAGCACAATTGTGTAGAACCTGTGTTAATTTCTTGGGGCATGAGATTACTCCTCAGGGTCTCTGTCCCCAGGAAAAGAAAGTGGAAGCACTTCAGAAGATGAAAGACCCCACAACTCTGCGAGAACTAAGGAGCCTCCTTGGACTGACTAATTACAGCAGAAAGTTCATTGAAGGCTACGCAGAGATCACTAGACCCCTGATTCATCTCTTGAAGGGGGGGGTGAAGTGGGAATGGGGTCCAGAAGAATCCGAGGCAGTAAGACAACTCAAAAGAAGCCTCTCACAAGCGCCTTGCCTAGCTTTCCCTGTCAGAAACAAGGAGTTCTTCCTGGAGACAGGGTTTTCTAATACGTGCTTGACGGCAGTATTATACCAAAAGCATGACAAGGTCAATAAAGTAATCTCCTTCGTGAGCAAAACTTTATCCTCTGTGGAGGAAAAATTCAACGATTGTGAGAAGGCACTCTTGGCAACGGTGTGGGCATTGAAGAATTACCGCCCGTTCATCCAGGGAGAACACATCAGAGTGGAGACTCCACACCAGCCTCTGCAATATCTCCAAAGTGACAGAATTTGTGCCGGAAATGCGAGTAATTCCCGAATTACTTCCTGGATTCTGTCAATGCAAGGCTTTCCTGTGGAGGTCAGATATGGCCAAAACAAGAAGAGTCCCCTCGCGCAAGGTCTGGCTGACTTGCATGATTGTGCCAGAGAAAACCGTCTCGAGGACGAAAGTCTAAAAATCAAGGACAACATGGAAGCATACCTTAATTCCCCACACAAAGTCTTTGAAGAAGACAAGTGTGAGGGAATTCCCACTGTCTATGTGGATGGATGCTCTTACCATGTTGAGAACAACGGGGAAAAAGAACTGGTGGCCGGCGTAGGGAACGCATGGGTGAATGAGTCCCCAGAACCCTCCGCTGGATACAAAATTGGTCCCCGAAGTAGTCGGGTGGCAGAATTGATGGCTGTGCATCAAGCCATCCTCACTGCTGTCCAACATCAACTCCACGAACTGGTCATAATCACAGATTCGGATTATGTACGGAACGGGTTCGTGGAGCACCTGGTTAATTGGAAAACCAGAGGCATGTTATGTGCTAATAACAAACCCTTGAAACATGGGAAGTTAATCCAAAATATTGATGATCTGGTCACCTCGAATGGGATGACCATCTACTGGAAAAAGATCAAGGGTCATTCCAAAGTAGAGGGACCAGACAAAACTGGAAATGACTTAGCTGATCAGCTGGCCAAAACCGGGGCCATCCAAGGGGATCTAATAGAAATAGAGTCCCTGTTGGGGGAAAGCCAGGTCACTGCTATCACTAGATCCCAGACACATGCTCACAATGATCTTTCAACTGCACAATGGAGTAAGGAGACCCCTGATGCTGATTTGATTACGGCTCAAAAGGGGGATCCAATAATTGGTAAGTTTTACCAACACATTGAGGACCCCGAGAACTTTCCCCTGACGGATACCGATTACATTGGGAAAGAGGACCTAAGAGTGTTGATGAAATATCCAAAAAGGTTCCGAATCCAAGACGGTTTGTTGGTAAGGAAATCCCAAGCTGGCCATGATCAGTGGGTGGTCCCTACCTCATTCCGAAGCCTGATGTTAAGTCACGCCCATGATGTGGACACCGCCGGTCATAGGGGGTTTCACACAACACTGGAAATCTTAAGAGAGGTTGCATACTGGCCACACATGGGGCAGGACCTCGACCAATACTTGAAGGGGTGTCTTGTGTGTGCACAATTTCAGCCATCATCCCTCACACACCGGGCGCCTCTCCAAAAGAGGGGGGGATGACACTGCCATGGTCAGATTTGCAAATCGACTTTGTAGGCCCTGTGATTCGCTCGTCTAGAGGAAACAAGTACATGTTGACGGTTACATGCTTGTTTACCAAGTGGGTGGAATGTCTCCCGGCCCCAAACTGCAAGGCAGAAACAGCAGCTGCCCTGATGATTAACCACATCTTTTCCCGTTTTAGTCTACCTCAAAGGATTGAGTCAGACAGAGGTAGCCATTTCACCAGCAAGGTAATGACAAAGATGTGGGAGATACTGGGGGTCAAAAGGAAGCTACATATTGCTTACCGGCTAGCTTCTTCTGGAACAGTAGAGAGATACAACCGAACCATTGTGAGCATATTAAAAAAGCTTGTGGCAGATTCTGGGCCAAGTTGGGATATCCGATTGCCTCTGGTCCTAATGGCCACCAGATCTACCCCTTCATCTGCAACTAAAATGTCACCATTTGAGTTGACGACCGGACGCAAGATGTTGCTTCCCCAGCATTTGCTCTACAGGACCCAAGAGCAGACACTGATAAATGCCTCCACAACTCATGAGTATGTGGAGAATTTAAGGAAACACCTTCAACATGCTTTTGCCTATGCTCAGCGGAATCTAGAAAGATCAGCTGAAAGTATGAAAACGCACTATGATTTGAAAACCACCAGGAAGGAATATGATGTGGGAGACCGGGTCTATCTATACAATTTCCAAAGGAACCAGGCCAAACAGCGAAAATGTTTGCCTACATGGAAGGGACCCTTTGAAATTATAGACAAGATCTCCCCTGTTGCCTACAAAATCTGCATCCCCAAAGGTAATTTGGCGGAAGGGGAAGATAAGTGGGTCCATATTAATCAGCTGAGGTGTTGCCATCCCAGGCACACTCTGCAACAACTGGAGGAATCCACTGGAATCCCAGAGGGGGCCGCTCCAGAGTAATTCAGTTTCAACCCTAAAATATTCCACATATAGCATATAAAATTATGTGATTCTTGAATATATATGTTCTTGTCTCCTAATTTAAAAAAAAAATGTATATGTTCATATCTTCTGATTTATAAAATGTATGCTATCGCCACACCATTAATAGTGGTGGAGAAATGTCTACGAATAGGTATTGCCGCTTTTGCTTTATCATCCTAGGAGAGATGAAACCACGGAGACTGACCAAGGAGGCGACCTGGGGACCGGGACCGAAGATCCGAGGGGCCAGGGGTACCGCCCAATCCTCCCATCAGGACCAGCAAGGAGAACTGATTGATCGACTGGAGGGAGGAAAAGATGCTGAACTGTGCCATCTACGGAATTGGAAGAAGATGAGGCGAACATCCCAGATCTTGCGAGTTCCATCAGTGAAAGATCAGAATGGCCATCGCAAGAGGGGGGGCTTGTGAGATGTTTTTACCCATGCAGCCAAGCCCTGCCATAAACCTGTGCAGTACTGGCATTGAAAACATCATGATGGCCAGAACTCTCCAGAGAGTGCACAGGGAAAACATGAAGAATAGGCTGCCACCCATTTTTGCCTTTGTTGTGAGCACAGGAGGGCACTGCCTAAAACCACCATGGGGCTACACACACAGTAGCCTGAAACCATTGGGAATGGCAAAAGCAACCCAGAATTGTGGGGAATTAATTTTATTAATGTCAAAAGGGATACAATACTGGTGCTCACCACTATCAGAAAGCCGGCATTTTAAAACCACCAGAATTTTGTGTAAAACTGAACAAATTAACCCAAACCAGGCCAAGGAAAGACTTGCTAAGAGGTGGATACAATGTAAAACTATATTCTGAAATGACTTGAAGGAAGTAATTATTTAATGTATATAAAAAGAAAATAGCTGGGGATGTCAGCAGCTTTAGTGAATTTGGGGGTAAAGCCACTAAAATCGAAATGTTTGGAATAAATGAGTGACCTACTTGTGAGTGTCACATAGGTTGCAATTGTTTAAATGTCATAGTTTTGAACTTAGAATCAGTGTTCTAGCTGCATGTGTAAAAATTGTAAGTTTGGGTTGAATGTAGAAAAATGGGAACTAAAGTGACATTTAGCTGGATTCTGCCTGACAACTACCCCCGACGGGAGTTGAACTGGCTCAACAACTCTTCCCAGACCTGGCTGCATCCTGCTGCCCCTGCCAAAAGGAGATGACACCTCTCTGATTGAATTAGGGGAGTGGCACCTGGGGACTACAGGAAACTGAACAAAGCCCTGTCCTGGACTCAGGCAAATGTTATATTGGGGGGTCGTAAAATGGCTTCCTCTTGGGAGAAACTGGGAGGGGCAGTGCCTGTGAGGGCAAGCTGAGCTTGGGGGAAGTGGACAAACCAGAAACTCCACCATGTGCTTGGGGGAAACCACACCCCTTTGGGCCAGAGCATAATTTTAAAAAAGATGGATAATTCATAGCACGGACTTGTCTGAATTATATAAGTAATATCATTATTCTTGTGATTTTTCTGTGCACGTTTTAAGAGGTGTTAGGACCCTGTGGTGTATTCTGGGGGGTTGCTAGCGGAAAATAGGGTCTTACTCCAAATGTCTGCATGTTAAAAATCTGACACTTCATCAATGTGTCATCTGTCATTCTAATTAATGTCTATACTCCTTGCGCACATTTGTGTAATTTTTGGTAAATGTCCAATATTGGTAAACCGACCAAAAAGCGCAAAATGTTGTCATTTCTGAATCCCAGCTCGCAGGAACATGAGGCTTGAACAGAGACTTGTCTTAATTCATCTGTAATATGTACATGTAATGTCAACCACTTGTGTATCTGGGAAATATGTATTTGAATCAAATATAGATTTGTGGGCAAATTGACCAGGGGAGGATCCTCTGACCCATAAACAGACTTCATCATGATGACAATCCTTTTCCTTCCCCCAATCATGGGAGAGGGGAGAATTGGGCCAATGACAAGTAGAGAGGGGCAGGCTCAGTTATGCCACGCACACACCCACTTTCTAAACACATAAAAGCAGACAGTGCAGGACAGGTAGGGACATTCACTTTCCACTTTCTTGCGGGACGCTTGCCCGGAGACTTCAGACTTCACATCCAGAGATCCAGACTTCAAATCCATCAATCTCCAGAGACCAGAAATTAACTCCAGAATTTGTAGCAGAGAGGCCTGAATCCACAAGCTGAATCCTCTTCAGCAGGCCTCGAAACCAACCAAACTATTCAAAAGCCGGGCGAGCTGTTTGAATTCTTTGCCAAGAACTTTTGCAAGAACCTGTAGCAGTATCCAGAAAGCAGTGCTGTATCCGGAACCAGAGAGAACCACAAACCAGAGAGAACCACAAAGCAGAACCGGTGCTTGACAGACCCAGAGAGCAGAGTTGACCCAGATAGTTGGGACTTCAGAACCACCCGCCGGAAGTCCCATCCAACCTGACCAGACCTTGACAGTTTATTTAAAAAATATAGTGTGAGTACTCACTGTGCAAAACCAATCTCTTAGTTTAAAATAATCTAATCCAAACTATTTTAGCCTATTAGAACTGCCTCCTAGAATCGTGTCATTCTGTCATCTTTAAAACTGAAAACTGTCATCTGTCATTCTGAGCTTTAAAATTTCAAATCCGAAAAACTACCTTTATTAAATCGGCCGTATCTCCGGAACCGTTTGTGCTTTCCAGTTTTAACTGTCATCTTAAAGCTAAGATTCTAAGCTCTCCAACGAGCCTAGAACTGACTTCCTACTCCTTATAGTGCCTCCGTAATCACGCTCGACGCACGCGACTAAATTTGCCGCGATTTGACATTTTGCTTAATTTCAGCCACGTGTCAAAACATTTGTCCTTGCTTTCCTTTGCTGAAATCCGTTTGCAACCTGACAATCATTCATAGAGCATTGCTAAAGTGATCCTGAACTAATACAAAGTAGCTGTCAACCACCCTGAACCTCTAGAGGGAAATAAAAGCATTTTTAGCATATTTTTCACTTAATTGCAATCACATTCAAAGCATTTTGGGCCTGTGTTTTAAAATCATACCTGTTTTTCTCTAGGCTTGCTAGGGGGGAACTGCATTTCGTATTGCATTTTGTTGGGATTCTTGAAGACTGTGTGCTCTCCTTCCATTTCTTACATTGCAAAGGGGGGAGGGGTAAATTGCCAGAGAAAAAGTGATTATATTATCTTTTGCTAAATCATATCAAGTTATTTCTGTACTGCATTTTATTCCTCATTGCTTTTCCCTTGAAACCATAAAAGTATTTTCGCTGCCTTATCCATCCTATACCAACTCCTCATTGATTGTAAATAAGTGTGCTAGTGTCAGATTACCCATTGTTGACAAACATCATATTCTCAAGTGTGATATCAAATATTAATTTACTATAAAAGTGTGATATATATATATTGTCTAATTTTTCAAATAAAACCTTTTAATTTGCGAAACAAACCTACTTCTTGGCTCAGTGGGGTCAGGGGGATTCTAAGAGAGGGGTGTGATATAAGGGTTGTCATCCAGAGTACATGAACTGGACATAAAAATATATCAATAAGGGTTTCCATCAGCATCCCAGACTAGGCATAGACTTAGCTGTAGTGTTGAATTGAATCCGCTTACAAAGTGTTCACACGCCCAGACTGCAGCCAGACTTTCTTTCTCTGCCTGTGAGTAGGCGGTCTCTGTGTTCGATAGAGCCCGGCTCGCATAGGCGACTATGTGTCTCGGGTTGATGTCTGCGCCGCTGGTCTTGGCTAGGATGGCACCAAGGCCCACAGGACTTGCGTCAACAAGGACCTCCGTGTGCCATAAGGGATTGAAGTAAGCAAGGCGATGTGCTTCCGTGAGGGCCTGTTTGATGTTCAGTAAGGACCAGTCGACACGCTGGTGTCCACTCGAAAAGTGCGTCTTTTTTCAGCAGACGCCGTAACGGTTCTGTGATGGACGCATAGTGGGGTATATACCTGGCGCAGTACCGCGCCATGCCCAGAAAGGACCACACATCCGCGGCCTGCTGCGGTTCGTCGAGATTGGTGATCGTCTCGACCTTTTCAGGGTCAGGCATCATCCCTTGGCTGGAAAAGATGTGTCCGAAAAATTTAAGTTTGGTTTTACTGAACCTGCATTTGGCGATGTTCAGTGTGAGGCCGGGAGCGCTCGGTGCTTCGCAGGTGGCATATAGCGCGCTGTCGTGAGACTCTTTTGACGACACGAACACAAGGATGTCGTCGCTGTAATTCAACGCACCCCGTATGGGTCTGATGATTTGGCGGATAGATTCCTGGAAAATCTCGGCTGCTGATGAGATCCCAAAGTTGAGTCTCCGGTACCTAAATAATCCGTCGTGAGTCACAAAGGTCGTGATGGTCCTGGAGTCGGGTGGTAAAACTCCAGTTGATGGTAGCCTTGAATTAGATCGAGTTTGGAAAACATCTGGGCGCGATTTAGCTGCACGATCATGTCCTCGATGCAGAGGCCCGGGTGTCTTTCGCATTGGATGGCAGTGTTGGCTACTTGCATGTCTACACATAGGCATATTTTGCCACCCTCTTTTGGAACGACTACAAGTGGGGACACCCATGGCATTGGTCCAGTCGCAGGTTCGATGATGCGTAAGCAACTGTTGGAGTGCCGCCGACACCGCTTCCTGGAGGTGAAACCCAACTCTTCTGGGGTGCTGCGGCACCGGTCGCACGGCGGGATCTATGTGCAGCCTGACAGGGGGGCCTTTGAGTTTTCCCAGGCCCGAGCTTATTTCTGCGAATTTCTGCATGATGTCCTCTTGTGTGATGAGTTGATTGGATTGGCTGCATGTGATTTCCCCAATGTGATGTTCCTGGTTTAGTTTGTTTGTCGTAGCCGTGATGGTGTCGCCTGTTTTTACATGGATTTCGATTAGTCTTAGGCGAGAGGCTGTGTGGTAGCTAAGTAGGCACCGACTCCTGATGAGTGAGCGTATGACATGGATGGTGGTGTCGACCTGTCGGCCATTTAGGAGGAGCCGGCGTGTGAAATGTCCAACGGTCTGCAGCATGGTAGAGGCTCCCCACTGGAAGATTTGTGAGTGCAACGGCTGCAGCGTCGGGGGGTTTGGCATCTTAGCGTAGTCTTGCTCGCCCATGATGTTTACCGTGGCGCCAGAGTCTATCATGAATTGAAACAGGTTGTTCCCCATCTTAATAGGTATTTTGGGGGCTTCTCTGGCTTCCTCATTGTCAAGTATGAGATTGACGTACTCATCCTGGGCGTGTGCATCATAGTAGGCATTGAGAGTGGACGCCGGGGGGTCGTGATAGTAGCCTTCGTCCCCGTGGTCTTCCGGTGGATTGTCATATTCATCCGTCATGTATCGTGGTTGGTCTGCGTACTCAGGAGCCCCCGGATATTCGTGTCCTTGATACTCATCGATAGCTCTGACAAACCGGCGTTGGCCCTGCTGGTAGTATCTCTGTTGTCGGTATTGTGGAGACGGTGGGCGGAAAGGCGTCCTCGTCAGTTCTTGTGGGTGCATTGGCGGAAATGGTATACCTTCTCTGCACACTGAGTGAAAATGTCCCTCACGTCCGCAGTTGGTGCATCGTTGCAATAGCGCTGGGCATGACCCCGAGTGTGGAAACGCCATTCCGCAGCGGTAGCATTGCCTCTGTTGGTGCGGAGCTTGTGGGGCTTGCATTCTGACTGTTTGCGGGCCCCTGTCTCCTGGGCGAGGTGACTGGAAGGCGGCTATGAGTTCGGTGGTGTCATGCTTGGGGTTGTTGTTGCCACTCATGGAGGCGACCTGGGCGTCAACCCTTTCATATATGCGTGCCAGTTCGCTCACTTCAGGGATGGTGAGTGTTTTTTTTAGCAGTTGTTTCTTTAGTGCGGGGAAGAGGCAGCCCTCTCTGATCCTGAGGCGTATTGCTTCTTCGAGGGAGAACGCATCAAACTGACAATGTGCTCCCTTCACCCTGAGTGGCGTTATGAATTCGTCGACTGTCTCCTGTGGCCTTTGCGTACATTGGTTAAACAGGTATCTTTCGTAATCCCTGTTTACTTCAATAATGAGGAGTTTGTCTATTGCTTTTATGAGTTCTGCAAAATTGTTCTGTTCTGCAGCAGGAATTGTTTTTACGATCGTCTTTATCTCACCCCCCACCAGATTAAGGAAGATGTCCCTGATGTTGGGGGAGTCACCGTCGCCTGAACCTCGCACAAAATGGTGAAAGTCCTCCATCCATTCAATCCATCTGGGCCCTTTCGTGGCTTGGGGTGTCAGGTTGAAAGGCGGTGGTATCCGCAACTGTATGGACTTTGCTGCGCGAGCAGGATGGGGGGATGGTGGATTGCTCATAATGACAGTAGCACACAGTTAGCACCGTTGGAGCGGAAGGTCGAGGTGCGGGAGCGCCATGACAGGCGCACAGCGTTTGCACACAGGCACTGTGATCCGGTGACAGTGAAAGGGCCCTCCACACAGGAAATGTGGGCTGTTGTATGGCTTTCAGTAAGCTCCTACCCTTGCAGAAGGTCGTGGCTGCTCCATGCAGGTCGGCGCCACAGAAGGGGAAAATATGGATGGCTCCTACCAGGCGTGTCAAACACGTGTCCAGACTGGTTACACGCTCAGCGAGTGTGCTGGAATGAAGATCAGGCTCATGTGTGCGTGGATTGCCTGTGCAGCACACCGCCGTGTTCGGGTGAGCTGTCCTCTGCACTCGTGGAATGTGCCGGGGAGAAGGAGGCGGAAGCCCAGCTTCGCGACTGCACGTCGCACCTCCCGCTAGGAGAAGGAGATGGGCCTGGCGGACTGCCAGGCCGTAGCATCGGCGGGCCCTCACTGGGCGGAGGAGGAGGCTCGGCGGGCTGCTGGGTCGGCCCCGCCCGCATGTGCGAAACGCCCGCTGTGGCAAGTGGAGACAGAGGACGCCCGGCGGACTGCCGAGGCGGAGGAGGATGAGGAGGACTCATGTGTGTTGCTGGACGAGTCCTCGTCACCAATGTTACCGTTTGTACACGGAAAGCAGGACGCACACACAGGAGAGATCTGCAAACTTAACTTTATTCGTCTAACACCAACAATCGATCTGGCGCTCTCGCGCCTTTCCCATAACTCCCCTCTTTCCCGAACAAATGTCACAAACGGCCCACCTCCATGACGGGCAGGCTAACATTAACCCTTTGCCGTCGGGTAACAAAAGGAGGAGGTAGTTACAACAGGAGGTAGTAGTGCCAAGAAGACAGAGGTGACAGTTATACCAAGAGAAGGTGACCGTGACAGTAAAGGCAAAGGAGGACAGGAAGTGGCAGTGACAGTGT
Source organism: Ambystoma mexicanum (assembly GCF_040938575.1). Taxonomy (NCBI): domain Eukaryota; kingdom Metazoa; phylum Chordata; class Amphibia; order Caudata; family Ambystomatidae; genus Ambystoma; species Ambystoma mexicanum. The sequence continues at coordinate 102,945,648 of NC_090923.1, read as the reverse complement.
CAAGGCAGAAAAGGTCACAGCCAATACCCACAAGTTGATGGCTATATCAACAGGAGGTGGGGGTGACAGTAGAAAGAAAGAGGGGGAACTGAACATAGATAAATGACAAAGGAATAGAACAAATTATAAAGCGCAAATTATTAAATCAATTCACATTATTGTGTATTTATTTTTTAATGTATGTATACGCTATATAAGTGTGGACCAGATTTTGGGTCAATACACGTGAAGTCAGAAAGCGACTTAATGCCTGATCAATGTATGTGGTTTGAATTAGTGAGCCACATATTGCTGCAGTCAATGTTAGATGAATTTCAAGCACTTTATATTTGTCACTAAGCATTAGCACTTTTAGGAGTGTTTACAATTATGATTGATGTTGAATGAGTGACAGTGTGGTTAGATGGCAGAATGATAGTGTGAGTGGATATGTCACAATATCAGCACATATGCACTTTATTCTTGGTTGGTAATAAAATCAATATGCTATTCACATATTAATTGTGTTGTGCTTATATAGCGTATAAATAAATACAAAATATATACAAAAGTAATGTGAGTTGATTTAATAATTCGCGCACACTCCATGAGCTTTGAGCGGGTCTATTGGTGGGGGAGGAATACGACTGATGTCTGTTCCTTTGTCATTTTTAGAAAAGAGGGCGTGTCTATCAGGCCTCATGTGACAGCAGTCTTTTCCTTATCCTAAAGTTGAGCACAGGCAGGGAATTCTGATCAGCCAAACTGGAGAGATGTACTTTTTTAGCAACAAAAAATCTAATCATCCGTTCATGTGTAGTAAGTGTAGTGGGACAAAACATAATGAAGAATATACCACAAAACGTCTGCAGCCACCGAGACAGAAAAAAAAACCGCACGTACGCACGCAAGCGCGCGCCCGCACGCACGCACACACACACACACACACACACACACACACCCCCACCCAAACCCACCTCCCCCCTCCCTCGCCCCCACCACCAATAGGAAACCAAAAAGAAAAACATAGCACAAAGTGAAAGCGCACAAGATGATCTGCGGTGCCCAACACGGGGCGGTGTCGTCATACATGCAAAATGCAACATGCACCACGAGGTGAACAAATGTTAAGTAAACATGCACAACGTGATCGGCCAAACCCAACAAAGTAGAGCAGAAAATACAAAGCATAGAATGGTGGGAGGTCCAGGTAAGTCACAGCCAGCATGCAGCAGGACCACTGCACCTTCAGGGGAGGATCCGCGGTGCAGGGCACTCCAGACACATAACGCACTGGGTGATCTGCTGCACCCAAAGTGCAGTAAGGCCGCTGTGTCAGTGCAGTAGGTTTAGAGCAGTGAAACAAAATAAAAAAGATATGCAAATGGTAAATTAAACCTGCCAACCAAGCGTATGATGTGCCACACTCAGCATGCAGTAGGGCCGCTGTCAGTGGTCAAAGGGGGCGGGAGCAGTTTGGAGAGGTACTTTTTAAAATAATCTTTTACCATTCCTGTACTTTTATTTTAAAAAGAAACCGTTCCGGAATGACTTACAATAAAAGAGTAGGAAGAAGTTGAAATTTGCATTTCATTGAACGTTCCCTTAAACAGACATGTTTGTTGGTTTGGGGGTTAGGATTGCGCATGGGAGGGGGCGTGGCGATGCGGTTTGTGGAGAGCGGGGGCAGGCCAGCAGGGGACATAGTTTCCCTATTTCTTTTAGTACACTTCGACCACTGAGAAACAGTCTGCGTAATGAGAAATATATGGTGAAACTCACAATAAATCCGAAGACCGCCCACACTTCCCCATTAGTGCGTCCCCGAAAGTGAAGCCCCTGGCACTCTTGCAAACTGCATAATGGCAAACCATTTGTATCATTTTCCCTACCCGTCAACAAAACTACTTGCAGAAAATCATTGAATAAATATCCAGATTCCCAAAAACGTGCCACTCCAAAAAAACTTTCAATATTGATCATATAAAAATCAGGGAGGGCATTTAGGGGTCGTCAGGGGTCGCACTTGCAACCCCTGAGGTCTCCCTTGCTACCCCTATCAAATAGAAGCTCCTGGGCTGTGCTCAATGCCATGTAGCTCTTTGTTTCTAGAGTGGCTGGCCTTATTGTTCAGGCTTCTTTAAAAAAAAGCAGTGGGTTCCACAATTGTAACACTTTAAGCAGTGACCCTAAATAAGAAAGAATTGGAATAACACATCTTTTGTCTTTCTGGAAATTTTATAAAATAATTGCTAGAATCATTAAATGTTTATTTCATGCACACTTCAGGGGGTGAGTTACTGATTTCATCTGTTCTTAAACACCTCAAATTTACAATGCAGACAAATTCCTCCAAATAGCATTTAGAGTACAATAAACTTCCATTTCGGACTATGTATTTTGCTCTTCGCAATTTGCAGTTATAGCATGTTTTTTCTGCCGACACATATGGTGACCCATTCTTGTATAAAATGTATATCACGTTACAGAACAATGCTATGTGATGCCACTTTCTGTTTTGTCAAGGGGTGAAAGGTCTTGTTCCAACGCTTCCTGTGATGTCACTTTGGGGTGGGGGTCATATGACATAATTTCCTGTCAAGGGTCATGTGACGTCACTTCCGCTACCCCTGGCATTTTGGTGAAATAACGTTTCTGATAAAAAATCACCCAAAACTGCCTCAAGAAAACGAATCAGTGGGAGCACAGATATTTCTTTTCAATATTAGCTTAGTACATGTACAAACCTTGGGAATTCCAATGTTACATTTTAACCTATTGTTACATTCTAAACATAAAATAATCTTAACTCACTCTCATGAATTACAAATCTAAAGTAAAATCAGTACATATGTGTAGATTTACAACACACACCTATATTCAAGAACATAGCAATACAATGGGCCGTATTACGAGTTGGGTGGTGAACACAGCTTACGGGGCGGTATTACTGTTACTGCCATGAATTCCGGTGGAATTATCACTGTATTGACGGCAGTGCAGACAGACCATCAGCAATAACAGTAATTCCGTCTGGTGGAATTATCACCGAAAAGCAATTTAGAAGGATCATTCTGCTGACTCATGGTGGAATTACCATTACTGCCAAGCAAATTGACGGCAACTCCGTCACCGGAAAGAACATCATTGCACAAACATGTCATCTGGAGGCGGCAATCTTTAAAAATCCAATCCACTCTGAATTCCCCATTTCGTGTTGCCATCTGAACACAGAAGTATCTGAGAAGATGTCACAGGAGAAAGGCTGAGGCAAGGTGCCGGACATGAGGATGCGAAAGCAGAAGTTTAGTGAGGCTGAGCTGCAGGATCTCACAGATGAGTTTGTTGCTCATGCTGATGAGATATATGGGTCAAGGCACAGGAGGACATCTGGGGAGAGGAAGTCTGCCATCCCGGCCCACCTAAGGGACAAGGTTGCAGCAGTGGGCATGGTCCCATGCAACAGTGAGGACTGCTGCAAGCACTGGAACAACCTCAAGGCCATGGTCCTCAGCCTCCTGTGAAACACTAACGTGAGACATCTGCCACAGGAGGCGGCACAGTGGAGCCCCTTGTCCTGACCCGATGGGAGGAGAAAGCTAGCCCCATCCTCCATATGGAAAGGATTGAGGGTGTTGGGGGTGCAGAGATCTGAGCTAGCAGCCAAGGAGAAGCTGGTGGGTATGAATGTTGCCTCTCCCATGATAATGCACTGGCCAAATCCTATCCCATTCATGAGTCCCTCAGCATAGATGGGCCCAATGGACAGAGGATAATGTGCAACCACATGGCAATGTCTACAAAGGCAATGCCACCATATGCAGGTGGGAGACTGTGCAAATACGCAGGCAGTGTAGATGGAATGTGTGCCCATTCAGCCATGAGAAGCCCCCATGTTTGCTGTAAAAGGCCAAGTGGGAACCCCCAGGTCCACCACATGTACAAGCCACATCACCAGCTCAACAGGCAATGAGCCCATGCATATCTGGTGTAGACCCTCAGCAGACACGATTCCCACCTTGCATTAGCCTTTTTCATTGGCCTGCAATTGACCCTGCCCATGAGACCACAGTTACTTATTGTGGCATTATGCATTGCTGTGATACTAGGCCTAGTCCTGTGGGCCTAGTCCTGTGGGTTGGTGGGTGTCATGTGCGATGTGAAAGGGCAGGTTCTGCTTGTTCCCACGGCCTTGGTGGGACATGTATTGATCATTAGTAATAATGTTCCACCCCTTAACCTTCACATGGCAATCAACTGGTGCTGCAAGATTGTTTTGTGTGATGGCACTTGTACTCACACAGCATCCATGTCCCTCTGTGGCTCTCAATGTACGCAGGCAGGGTGCTCATACGCAAGACTATGGCGCCATGGGTGGATCCAGGAAAGTGGGTGCAGCAGTGTGTTATTGTCAGGTCAGCGCTGCACGTACCCTGCACATTCATAGAGTGGTTCTGCTTCCTGTTGTGGTATGCCTCTTTGGATATCTGGGAGGCAACCAACGCCACATGGGTGCAGGTAAGCACAGCAATTACATTTGGCATGTGGGAAACTGCGTAGAAACATGTCTTTGTAGCATTTATTTGTACCAGGGCGGTGGACAGGGAGACGTGTCAGGATGCATGGCACAGGAATGCCTCCTGAACCTGCCCGAGTACAAGTGAACAAGTGGGCTATGATATGCCATGAAGCATGCCCACAGTGTGCTGAAAGGTGCCACTGGCAAGAAAATGTAGCACTGACACGAGCTTCAGCAGCAGAGGTAGAGCACTCGTGATACTGATCCTGCTCTGGATGGTGTTGTGGATCATGGCTATTACCTCTACAATGGTCCCTCTGTTCTGCCGGCAACGGGTAATGAGCTGAGTCAAAGCCCAGGGTGAGGGCCTGATTTGGTGAATGGACGCTTGCCTTGCATGGTGTCTTCTCCTCTCTGCACCCTGTGCCCTGTGCTGCTGGTCCTGCCTCTGCAGTTCAATGTTGAGCAGGAGGTGCTGCATGTCACATGCAGCATGTCCTAGTTAGCTACACTATGGTGACAGCACAGTGTTGGAAAGTGTGTTTGTTTCAGGTGCAGGCCTTATATACACTTTCTGAGTGGATTGGGCGCACCTCTGCCATGATTTGCATTACCTGCATGCATTTACTGCCACCTTTTAGTTGGTGTTAACTGTACTGTGTTCCTGGCAGAACTACTGCCCATTTTTGGCAGTATTTCAGTGGTATTTCATGTGGCAGAAATACCATGTTGCTTCTTGGCACTAATTCCGCGTGTGGAATTAGCACATGCTCAAATTAACCTGAATTTGATATCAGTGTGGGTTTACTACACATCTTTTATCTTTTCACAATTTTAAAATACCTTCCTCATTGGTCCGGTCCTTTTTGGATATGATGATATAAGTAGCTTTTAAGCCCTGGCGGTGGGGCGGACCTGGGATTTAATAGCCCGCCAGCCCAGGCTTTCGCTTGGGCCTCAGCCCGGGCTGCAGGCCGTTAAATCCCATGTCTGCCCCACCACCATGGCATGAAAGCTATTGGCACCACAGGATTTACAGGGTGTGAATAGTTTTCATTTTTTTCCCTTCGGGCGTGAGATGAGCTCACAGCGAGCCCATCTCTCATCAGAGAAAAGATAAAATTTAAATAAATGGCTGCCGCCATAAAATTAGAAAAGGGACTAGGTCACTTTTCAGATGACGGTGGCCATAGAAAACAAGTTCCAAAATGGCCGCCGCCATCCGAAAAGGGACGTAGTCCCTTTTCTACTTTAATGTGGTTGCTATTTTTCTTTGAATATTTTTTTCAATGCAGGCGGTGAAGACACAATCGCCCCCGGGAAAGGCATATTGTGATTGGTCAATACGCCTTTCCCGGGTGCAAATAGAAAATGTAAACAATTAACGGCACCTCGTGCAGATGTAAATTAGTATAACTACATCTATGATTGCTCTTTTCTGGACCAGTCAAATTATAGTTTTACAGCATTGTTAGATGTTCCAGGACAAGATTTGTGCCCCTCTATTTTTTCAGGAATTAAATGCTTGGGCTGAGTGCAATAAATGTTTTACTGAATTCCACACTGGTTTTAGAAACAGGCATAATTTATTGATTTTTGTTTTCCAGGAAAGTTCTGACAGATCAGACACAATGAAAAAACACGCTCCATTATTCTCTGTGGCATTCGACCAAGTAAAATGAGAAAGATTGTGGATTAAGTTAAGAAATTGTGGCTTAAACTCTGGTCTACTAAAATATCGCACTCAAGCCAAGTACTGTGTAAGTACTGCTTTGCTGCTCGAGCGCTCTGCTTGTCCTTGCCGGTTTGACTGATTCAGCGATGGCGTTCCGTGAATTACGGCGAATTACGGCTCCTTTAACAAGAGTCCCCTCCTTTTGTGACATCATAAATAAGCAGCTGTGCTTGCGCACCCTCGCGCGCGCACTTGAGCCAAGTACTGTGTAAGTACTGCTTTGCTGCTCGAGCGCTCTGCTTGTCTTCGCGGTCTGCCTGATTCAGCAACAGCGTTCCGCGAATTACGGCAAATTACGGCTCCTTTAACAAGGTGAAGGTGAAGCCACGGATATTGCTGTCCACACAGTCTGTGGACTTGTGGACTTGTGGACTTTGTTGTGGTCCTGTGACTTGTGGACTTTTGTGAGTTTCCTGTGCTGATTCCCTTCCTTTTCTGTTTTTTGCTAGAGTCCCCGCCTTTTGTGACATCATACATAAGCAGCTGTGCACGCGCACCCGTGCGCGCCTCGAGCCAAGTTCTGCGTAAGTACTGCTTTGCTGCTTAGCTGTGCAGCAAGCGGCAAGTGGCGACGGTGCTCTTCCACGCCAATTTTTCTTTCTTTTTTTTTTGTTTGACTTTTTTTTTATTCCTTCCCTCCCCCATTCCTTGCAGAAGTGTTTAACTGAGTAGTCCTCAGAAACTCGTGAAAGCTTGTATTTTATGCGTAAAGAACAGCAAAGAACAGCGAGAGAAACGCGAGAGAACCGGACTTGTGAAGTAGCTTGTTTTCGATTTGTTATGCTTTATTGGTTTTATTGTTGTGTTGGATAAGAGTTGTGTTTTCTTGTTTTTTTCTTTACAGGTTAGTCCACGTGATCTGTCGTGCAAATACATGCTTATGGCGTATTTGTTAACTTCAGGTATGCCCTCAAATTTACATCAGAAAGGGCTGACTATACCATCTGCACGACTTTCATGTGTATCTCGCAAAATTACTCATCTCCCTCCTGCTAATATGCTGGCTAGCTCTAAAAATACAAAGATACTGACCGTGTGTGAGACGAATATCGAAGCACCGGTAGTTGCTCGAATTTCGCTCCCGCATGAGTTAGTAGCGCAGGCACCACCAAAGATTGATGACAATGTGGCTGCACCTTCCTTTATCAGTTAACACTATGCTCCATACGCCGTTACCGCGCTTTTCCATAAAAAGAAAAGATGTCCGGTATTCAGTGAGGCCTTTAACTTCTTCCCTGCGCTCTGACCATGATCTCTCAATACATGCTAGCCTTTCTGGGTCCCAACATCCCATACTTTTAGATCCTCATGGTGTAATAGATCTCACCTCAGGTATTTCGGGCTCTGAGTGTGCGCCAAGTTCCCCATCTATTTCCTTTGTTTATCCTACTCCTCGAAGAGTTCAAGTTCAAGCCATCCAAGACCGCTCCGCCTGGAGCCTAGTAAAAAAATGTACTTTCCTAAATACCTTGTTTCCGTCCTCTCCTTATATTGTGGATGAGTCTGGTGCGCCCCTCACGGCTGTTCCTCCTGTTGTTATAATACCTCCAGCCCGAAGTATGCCCACGGTGTCCTCGCAGCCCACTGCGGTTGCTGCGCAAGCGGTGGTTGCCGTTGCCTCCTCAGTGCTTGATGTCACCTTAGCTGCAATGCAGTTAAACCTGCAAAGTCTGTTTAAATTGTTTGAAGGCCTAGATGCAAAAGTAACTGAACAATCAGTTCAAGCTCATGAAACCTTGGCATTATTAAAAACCCTGGCAGATAATTTCCAATCAAATCCACATGGCAATCGAACAATAGATAATGTTCCAGCCGATGAGGTCTCAATCCTTACCATTGGCACGCCAAGTTCTCCGCCTTCCATTCTTTTATCCGCGCCAACGGTCCCAGCATTTGCTGATATCATCACTTCAGAGGGACGATTGAACGTTTCCATTGACCCTGGTCTCGTGAATAAATCACCGACTAATCCTCCCCCACCTCCATCGGCCCATGAACCCCCCCAGACCCCAGTTTCGGTGACTCCTATGACTCCGACCAATGGAGGGAAGAATACACCAGCCTTACCAATGCGGAGAAACAGAAAAAAGTCCTTGAAGTTCCCCCGCAATGCAGCCCAAAAAAAACCTCCAAACTCTTTACCTTGAGAGTTCCAAAGCAATCCATTAAAACATTTTTCCAAACTTTGAAACCAATGTCTGAGGCAATGGTCGCTGTACAAGCTACTCAGTGCTCAGTGCCTTCGTTGGTGGCTGCATGGCCCACACCTATTGTTGTCCCTGCCCTGTCCTCTATTGTTGGCACTGAGAATCATAACCTACAGGCTCATGTTCCAACTGCATCTTCGGTTGCCCCTGCCTTGTCAGTGCCTTCGTTGGTACCTGCACGGCCCATTGTTCTCGCTGCCCCTGCCCTGCCTTCTACTGTTGGCTCTGAGAATCATAGCCTACCGGCTCAAGTTTCAACTGCATCCTCGCTTGCCCCTGCTTTGTCTTCGATTCTGGACACCGAGTATCATAACCCACCGCCTCATGTTCCAACTGCATCCTCGGCTGCTGATTTAGTGGTGATACCGGACCAGAATCCGCCTGCCTTTCTGCTGCAACAGGGCCTTTCGGAGACCATTCCTAGGCCACCCGCCCCTGTGATACAGCCAGTGTCACGTGCCATTGTGGTGTCCAGTTACCCCCCCTTAGATGCTTTGATCCGTGAACTGGACCTGGCCTCTATGCGCCAGAAACCGAATCTTGAAAAAAATTCAAGATGTCAAGTTCCAGGTGACACCATTGTGATTCCTGCTGCTAAGTTGATTTCCAAACCTGTTTTAGAATTTCCAACGCACCAAATACGTGAGGCGGTGGATGCATACCTAGCTTCCAGTATCCAGCCAATTCTTCCCAATCCACCCCCTAAGCCCTGTGGAATAGCCTCGAACATGAGCCAATGGCTCCTTCCAGGCTCACTGCCAACGCCAGCAGACACCCTGCTGCCTTCCATGCCTTGTAGTTTGCTTCAGTCTGCTGCAGTTCAGTGCATAGAATTGTCAAGGCCCCCACCCAATGATGTACACAAACTTACTATTACTCAATCACGAAATGCCGTTGCGATGGCAACTAACATCCCTCCTCTAGCATCGCCTCCTCTAGCATCTCGGAAATGTCACTCTCTGATTCTAAAATGTCGGGGAGGGGATTTTGGCTCCTACGATCTAAATCGTCATAACGTGCTAAAGATTTTCTCTGAACTGGTGGAACTGGAGGATATTTGTTCAAGCGACATCAAACAAATTGAATTTATTTCCGAGAGTACTTGTTCGGTGGTACGACTGTGGATACCTTCGGGTATCGTTCTAAATACAATCTGGAAATCCAAAATAAAATTGTTTAACATGGGCTTTCTATTAGCACAAGATCCTGCACGTATGAATGTGGGCCCTTAAGTAAAGCAAATGACTACTTATCCTAATGTGAGTGATTCAATGGCAAACACCATCAATGGTGGTCAGTCTTACATGTCATAACCATTAGTGACACCGAAAGAACGTCTTATTAATGTTGCTAGTTGGAACATCAGAGGCCATACACATTTACAAACTTCTATTGGTGGTTTCCCGATTGTCTTGGATATAATGGCACTACAAGAAACCTGGCTCTTACAAACCTCGGCATGGAATAATTAAGAAATTGTTTTGCTTCCAGCTGTTGCTGGCCAAAAAGGCCGTCCATCGTCAGGCCTATTAGTAGGAGTAAAAATGTCCAGAGGTTTTGCTGTTCAGGCCTGGGACTCTGTGTCTGCTTTTATTCAGCTTGTCAAAATCACATGCCCGCTGCATACCATTGCGCTGATCAACATCTATCGTAACCCTCTGGGATTGACTGAAGATGCCTTCTATGCGGGCCTCACTAGACTCTTGGACTTGGTGTTCCTTACTTCAGACATCACGGATATCCTTATTGTGGGTGACCTTAACTTAGATTGCATTCATCCTAAGGGGAAAACCGCCATTGACAAGGTCAACCGGTGGTCATCCTTTATGATGAATCGCAATTTCCATATGACCAATGGTGCAATTCAAGGAGACATTCCAGCTCATCCAACATGGCACAGGGGTTCCGTACACACCACAATAGATTACATGTACACTAACACTAATTTAACTGGTCAGATTAGCTCCTTTCAAATAATTTCTCAGGTGCATAGTAATCATCACTTGCTAGTCCTTACAATCAACTGGAACTATGTAGCTCCTCATAAGTCCTACTATGCGAATGAGCTGGTGATCAACAATGCCAAAAAACGCGCTTTCGCTGGACAAATAACAACTTATCAGCCCTAACTCGCTTGATCACTTCTAATAATAATTCTGTCCATCCAATACAGTATACCAACCTTCTTATCACATTTGAACGTTCAGTGAAACCAAGCAATAAAACAGAGATCCACAAACATAAGCACGTTTTCAATCCTCTAGTCAGTGCTAGAAAGACTGAATATCACCGCGAACAAAGGTTAATCAGTAAGTTAAATCAACCAAACTGTATTCAACAAATGAGAGTGGCGAAATGTAGATACCGCAATTGGATGCACCAACATCGAGCACATATCCTGCAAGCAGATAGTGAACACATGCCCAGATTAATAGCGAACAAAAACACAGCTGAGACTTGGGCAATCTTTAATAAATGTGGCCATACAAGCCAGAGTACTTTGCAGGCTCTCAGTGTCACCGAGATTCAGTGGATTGAGCACTACACCAATCTGTATGCAGACTCGTCCTTTGTGCCTATCGCACAACTACCAGAGTGCCCTGAGCATTGGTCTCTAGCTTGTTCCCCGCTTATGCTAGAAGGTTATATCAAACATATTAGCTCTTCACAAGCTAAAGGCCCGGATGGCCTTAGCAATTATATGTTTAAATTGAATCCTTCAATGTGGGCCAAAATATTGAACAATATTTTCCAAAACATCATTACCTCTCGCAACATTCCTAACTCATGGAAAACTTCATTGTTCCAATTCACAAGAAGGGTGATCGCACACTTCTGCGTAACTATAGGCCTATTGCCCTTTTAGATGCGCCTGGTAAGTTGTTTTCAAAACTCATCTTGCGTGACTTCAATACTTGGATCAAAGCCTTTAATATAATAGACCCTTTTCAGACGGGTTTTCTCGCCGGCTTAGGCACAAACATCAATTTGCTCTGTCTCAACGCTATTAAATCCCAAGCACAAAACTCTAAGCAAGCACTTTATTTTGCTTTTGTGGATCTTCATACGGCCTTTGATACCATCTCCCATCCCATTCTCTTTGCGAAACTCTCTAGAGATAAGTGCCCGCCAACATTACAGCAAATTATTCAACTGCTTCATGGTGAGACTTCTGTGCGTATTAGATTAAATTTGGTAGGCCTCCTATCTAGAGCCATTCCAACTGCTCGTGGCCTAAAGCAAGGCTGCCTCCTGGCATCCGCAATTTTTAATTACTTTATGCACGACGTTCGCCAGGTTTTTGAAGCTATATCATCGGACTCTCCCAAGATAAACAACTATAAAATTCAGACCCTTATGTATGCCGACGATTTGGTGTTAATTTCCAAAACCAAATATGGACTCCAAAAACTTCTCGATGGCTTCAACAACTACGTAATAGCCAATGACTTACGGGTGAACATGTCCAAAACCCAAGTTGTCGTCTATAGACCTCGAAATACTGCGCAATCCATTCCATCTTGGTCCATCAATCACATAGATTTGGCTACGGTGCCAAGTTACGTTTATCTTGGTATGGTCTTTGATGGTAATGCTTCAATGAGCGCCCATCTGGATGTTGTAAAATGTAAACTCGATTCGGCTGTCTCACAGACAAAAATCATAATGCATCGTTATGGTGCTTTTACGATGAAACCGGCAGTTCTCTACTGGAAGCAAAAAGCGACCCCTTGTATTTTTATATGGGCTTAAGTCGCAAGCACCTTGGCAGGCAGGAGTCTTTGACAGGTTAGAAGGCAAATTTTGGAAAACAATTCTCCAGCTTCCACAATGCATTCCGATAGTATGGGTGCATTATGAATTAGGCCTCACCTCTCTAAATGCCCAATACCAGAACATGTGCCCTTTTTCGGAAATGTTTGATCCCACACCGAGAACATAATGTTCTGCAATTTCTATCGAATTACCTTTTCCATACTACACATCAGTTTGTTAGGCAGTGGTTACGAGCCATCTATCTTACCCTAGTGGAAGCGGATGTGTCGCTTAACATGCTATTGTCGAATCCAAATAAAGTAAAATTGCTAATCTATCAAAATGATTGGATCAAGACTCGAACCAAATGTCTCCAATACAAATCTGCAATGCCCGAAAAATTTAGACACAAACGATTGGGACACATAGAATCATACCTCCTAAAGTTCCCCTGCAAAAAAAATACACTCAGGCATTCTGAGAATGCGTTTGAATTTATGGCATACCCGTGAACCTCTGACCCAACGTAAGTGTTGTGAGGGGGTGGCGTCTTTCTGTAGATTTTGTCTTGACACCCAGACTACAGAAACTTTAGAACACATACTATCGTTATGCCCAGCTCTAGTTCAAGAGCGTCGGAAATTTTTCTCATGGCATTGTGTTATTTGGGAAATTTGGATTCAGTAGAAAGATGGTCCACGCTATTGTGCATGACTAAAGTCTCCCTTCAAATTGCAATTGTTAACTTCCTGTATGGAGTGAACTTGACTTGCTAGAGAACCGTTGTTACTTATGAATGTCTTTTGTTTATTTTGCACATGTGGAGTTTTCAACTGCCTAATTTGTGTTTGATGTTCATATTAATTGATTATCTTTTACTACTTTTTTCCTTTTAATGATTGACAAGTGTGTAGTTTACAGCTGATAATTCAATAATCATGATGAGCTTCTGTATTTTATGACTAATTGACTAATGGAATGTAAAGTTTTATATTGAAAAGTTGATCTATTTCAACAATATCAATAACAAAAAAAAAATACTAATATTATTCCACAACAACACCCCAATAAGGATCAGCATGCACTCTTCTGAGGCATTTATTCAAGAGATATGTCGCAGCATAGGGGTTAAACATGGATGTATTTTAGCCCTCTTTCTATTCAGCAAATACTTAGCTAACTAATACATGATAATTAAAAAAGTAAACAATTTCCCCCCAAAATTAGGATGCTCCCATGTTAAATGCGTACTCAGATGATGCAGTGCTTTTAGATGTCACACAGATAGGGCTTCGGGGAAGTCTAAATAGTGTCTCTGATTACTATCCTTAAATGGGTTGCACCTCAATTATGAAGAAACTAAAATTATTATCTTCTTGGCTAAACAATGAAAACAAATATTTTTCTGGAATTGGGTTCATAAAATGGTGGGCATGGGGTGAGACCTTCAACACTTGGCATATGGTATTAGCACCTCCAGCCAAGGAGCATTGCTAAAGAGAAGATAAAGGGCTTCATTACGAGTATGGAGGCAGCCATGCCCTAAATAAGGGCATGGCTGCCTCCATACCGGGCTCCAATACCGGGTTCCTTCAATGAGGAATAAGCGGGTCATTCCAACATTGGAGGATCCGGTAATTCCTCCTTGAAGGAACTGATCCCCATTCCCATTTGAGCACCCATAGGACTCAATGGGAATGGGGATGGAGCTAATAACGGGCCCGTTTATAACGGCCCGTTATTAGCTCCATGGTCCCCTTACGGGAGCCAGAAAGGACTTCTGGTTTTACCAGACGTCTGTTCCGTTTCCCGCGAGGGAAACCCGTAATTGCGCATCCCGTAATGAACGGTGCTGGTCCCGTACTGGCACCCTTCATTACGGGAGCGCAAGCCTCGTAAAGAGGGCCAAAGACTAAATTGTGCAGTATTTTGCCGGGGTAAGAGTATTTCCTTTTGATATTAATCAAGTCATGGTAGGGGGCCAATGGTATGAGTCAACAAATTTAGATCTGCGAGTATTAGATTTACTACTTGACGTTCATTGTGAGATAAATTGTTAATTTCCATATGAGACAAATAAAAATGAAATCAAGTCTTGATGAATGGTACAAACATTTCTAGCATTTAAAATGCAAGATATCGGCCCCTGGATATATAAAAATGTATTCAATATATTAAGGTACTATGGTAGGTCAGAATCAGGACTCAGACAATGGCCCTCATTACAACACCAGCGCTAAACCATGGCGCTATTAGCACCATGGTTGCTGCCGGTATTGTAACGAGTCTGCCATGGTGAAATGGGGAAGTACCACCCCATTCCAAGGTTGGCGGGGCGGTACTTCCCCATTTCACCATGGCCCTTCCCCATTCCCATTTTTGCCCCATAGGGCATAATGGGAATGGGGAAGGCAGTAATTACGGTACCGCAAATTGCGGTACCGTAATTAGCACCAAGGTCCCTTTGCGGGTCCATTCCTTAACGGCTGGTAAAACCAGCCGTTAAGGTGGGAACCCGCAAAGGGACCTCATAATCAGGCGCTAAGGGATTACCGGTACCCTTACCGGTACCGGTAATCCCTTAGCGCCAGGGTCGTAATGAGGCCCAATGAGGCATGGTGCAACTTTCTTTTATTTTTCTCTCCAAGTCAATACTAATCTTTCACTTCACCTCAAACCCTTTTCTACAAAAGGGTGCTCATCAGCATGTCAAGAAGTCTAAAACTTAGGTCCTGAATCCTGCTCTAAACTGACCACTTTCTCTAAAACACTTGTCTTTATTACTAGACAGTATCAAATCCTCCTCAACACCTAGACCATCACGTCGTCCCTCGCACCGCCTGACGCGCTAGAAAATAGCTGCCCACTCCTCCCCGCCACCAGGTACAGCTGTACCCCTCCTCTGTTCCCCTCTGTATCCGATGCTATATTTTAAGAATACTGGTTTTTAGTTGTTTGCATATAATGTTTTGATAATTTATTTATGTTTTGGATAATTTGTTTATACATTTGTGAAAAGTTCTTGGAACTGAAGCACATTAAAGAAAAAGTAAAAACAAAACTTAGATACTAAGAAGACCATTGTTTTTTGATCAGGCAGGCACTTGTCAAAGCATACCATCTCTAGCCGCTAGTGAGGATCTCGTCATCGAATACAAGGGGCTTACTTTTCTTCCAACGAATCCCACAGACAGGTTCTCAATAAAGATGGAAATGCATACGTTTTTTTCCATGAAGTCAGACTCACAATTCTTTTTTAAATATCTAGAACCCCCATTCCGGGAGAAAGACTCAGGCCTTCGATTGACGTCAACATTTACACCATCAGATAATCAAGTACCTAAATATGTCATTACATTTCAAAAATGTATATTGAAGGATCTCAACACCCTTACGGGTAAAACCCAATACATCAGACACACCTTATCTAATCATGAGAGAGCAGCATTAAAATCTCTAAGGAAGGATTCCAAGATAGCGGCCATTGACGGAGGACGCGTCTGACCGTCTCTCCTCCCAGGGCCGCAACACTAAGCCCATCAACAAAGCATATCGGGAGATCCCTTGAACGAAAACACGTCAGCGGGACGACTGCAGAGCCACCCCTGGGAGAAAGAGAATATAAGAGCTACAGCACCCTGGGGCTGAGGGGGTGCGCCAGGGGCCATCGAGCCTGCGCCGCATGCAGAGCCAGCCCGTGGGGGAGTCCGCTTTAGCGGGAAGCACTGCAGCAATTAAGGAGGGGTCGGCGGGCCCCCATCCATCGATGACGGTGTTACGGACCACTGGGGGGGAGCCCGCGATGGGGTGAGCCGGCCCACTGCACTGAGTGCACCCGCACTGAGAAGAGGCTGATTGTTGGGTGGGTGCAGAGTCGGCCCCCCGGACGGAGATTGGGCCGCGTCCTGGCGGACTCCTTCCCTCAGCATCATCGGAGAGCCGTGGGGCGGCAGCACACGCAGCTGCACCCCGCACAGCCTGTGGGGACCAGCCTTCACACGCCCAGGAGCGGCCAGCGGACCAGTGACAGGCCATCCCTCTCCACGCAGAAGGTGAGGAAAAATACACGCAACGGGCCATAGTGGAGGGAGGAAGGCCAAAAAAAAAGATTCTGTCTGGTGCCCGCACACGGGTGCCCCACAAGTAACGTGGAACCAAAGCTCCCTTTTCAGCAGTTACTGATACAGAGACATCCCCCACCAACTATGTAAATGCGCCACCCCAACAGGCAAATGAATTAGAACTAAAAGGCACAGCAGGAATATCCCACTGGCAGTCGAGGTCAGATCACCCCTCGGAGCAGGTAGCGCTACTAAAATGCCCCCAGACCACAACTAAGAACCTTCTCTGGACTCTTAGAGCAAACCCAAAGAAACCCCCATGGTCAAGCACCATCAGGTCCAACAAGGCGCATAAATGTCCAAAACGCGGACCAGGTCCTCTACGCAGTCCTCCCCGCAGAGAAACCAGGGAAGGAATCTAAAGCAGTTTTGGGGGACACAAAACGGCCTCGCATCCACACTGGAAGATTTCCCCCCGCTAGGCCCCAACTCAACCCGCGGAAGGATGGAGGGAAGTGCAATGAAAAAAGAGGACATGCAAACGTGCTTTAAAGAACTTCAATCGCAACTACTCACTTCTGTTCAAGAGCAATTTACACTTCTGCGGGGCGAGATGGTGCAATCAATCCATGAAATCAGGCAGGATGTCACCAAACTGGGTGAGAGAACTGACACAGTGGAAAGAAAACTCCAGCAATTAGAGGAAGACTCCCTAAAGTCAGAAGCCCAGACTACCATGTACTTAGAACAGCAATGCGAGGACCTCGAAAATAGATCAGGGAGATCCAATGTCAGAATCAGAAACCTGCCGGAAACCATAGGGGAGACAGACCTGAAGTCGACGGTCATGCAATTGTTCACGGAGATCCTGGCCGCAGAGGTGGACCCTGGGATTGGGATCGACCGTATCCAGAGAGTGGGCCCAAAAAGAGGGGACAAGCCGGGTTTGAGACCCAGGGATGTGTTGGTGGCTATAACCTCTTATGCTCAGAAAGAGCAGATATTGAGAAAGTCCAGACAGCCCCCCCCCCCCGATAAGAGTGAATGGTCAGGAAGTGCAATTATACCAGGACTTGGCCCAGTCCACCCTGCTCAAGTGACGGCTGATGGGCCCGGTGGTTCGCCACCTGTCTGCGGCCCAGGTGAAATACAAATGGACTTTTCCGTTTGGTCTCCTATTTACATGGGAGGGAGTCCAACACAGGATCACTTCTTGTGAAGAAGGAGAAAAGATATTGGGCTTACCGAGTGGAGGAGATGGCGCACACCAGAAACCTCAGAGGAGGCTCAAGGGGCCAAATCAGCAGGAGGGATGGGAGACGATCCACAAGAAAGGAAGAGAAAGGAAGGCCAGGTAGGCTGGGGAGCATGCCAAGCGTTCCTCGAACCTAGAATAAATTAAAGATCGCTGCTGCAACGCCAATCGGAGAAGAAGAAGGCGGTTGACACGCCCGATAGACAAACAGCAGGCCGAGGAGAGGAAGCAGAAGGAATCCAATGGAATCTCTAGTGGGAATTAGGACTCGCCACGATGTGTTTATGAGGGAAAATATGAGCCGGGAGCACTGGACACTACGTCCCAGGGCACGTAGCAACCCGGCCCTGACCTCAAGTGTATTGTTGGAGGGGGGGGAAATAGGGAGGGCTTACAAGTTAGAGACGACAAGATGAACTTTCGGCAGAACACAGAGTGCAACTGGAAAACGGGGCGACCACAACGAGATGTAAGTGGCATGAACACCCCCATAAAAAAGAGCCAAATTGGACAGACAGCCCTGGAAGCAGAAAGCGAACATCTTACTGTACCAGGAAACGCATATAAAGAAAAGTGAAAAAACCTGTTTGAAGATAAAAGGGGCGAAACATATCTTTCAGTCAAATGCGTAGGGAAAGAGGGCAGGGGTCCTGGTGGCCATAAAGGACACCCTGAAAGCACAGATCCACGACCACAGATCCGACAAGGAAGGGAGATATGTCTTCCTGAACATTACAATGGAGGTGAGGCGGATCAGCCTGGCGTCGGTCTATGCCCCCAATGTGGACCAAGAAGCGTTCCTAAAGGGCATGTTGGGAACTCTTGTACAATTTGCGACGGAAGAAATTATACTGGGAGGAGACCTGAACCTGGCTTGGAATCCCACTCAGGATAGGACGGGTAGAACCAGTGAAGGCTCCAAGGCCCCCTCAGAGGCACAGAAGAAGACATTTGACTCTCTCTCCCTATTCAACACTTGGCGAGCAAAGCATGGGGACCAGCGGGGCTTCACGCACTACTCCCATGTCCACAACTCTCTATCGAGAATAGACTCCATATGGGTCTTCACAGACCTTCTAGGTACAATCAGAGAGGTTGAAACGGGCCCCATCGTCCTCTCCGATCGTGCCCCAATAACTTTGTCGTTGGCACTCAAAACCAGGGGGGTTGGAGTGTGGGCCTTGCAATTTCCCACTGAGCTCCTTCAGGACCCAGTGCTTGTGGAGGAAATTCAAGAGAAGATTGACATGTACTTCAACGAAAACGACACGGGAGAGACCCCGCAAGACACTGTGTGGGGCGCCTTCAAGGCAGTTCTGCGGGGTGAATTAATAGCTTTGAAATCCAAGAGAGATAAGCAACTAGCGAAATGGGAGAAGGACCTTGAATCTCAACTGCGGGACGCGCAGAGGGAGGCAGCGGCTAACCCCAGTAGGGCCAAGAGGCGGGCCATGCAGCACATCCAGGGCCAGTTGGAGCTCCTTCATACCCGGAAGATGGGCCACATGCTCATGAGAACGAAACAAAGATACTCCATCCTCGCCAACAAGGCAGATGCTCTACTCGCTCTGCAGCTCCGGGAGATGACTAGGGAGAGATCCATATTGGGGCTGGTGGATCCCTCTGGTGCCCGGAAAACAACCAACGACGAGATGGGTGAGATTATGAGATCCTTTTACCAGGACCTGTATACCACCAGCAATACAAAGAGGAGGACCAAGAAATATACCTCCAGAAAGTACCCCTCCCACAATTGTCTGTGGAAGCCCGGGAAGCACTAGACCAGGACATCTCACCGGAGGAAGTGCTGCAGGCCATCAAGCAACTCCCCAAGAACAAAGCACCGGGCCTGGATGGGTATACTGACGCATTCTATAAGAGATTCCGACATATCCTGGCCCCCAGACTCACAAGACTGTTTAACACCTTCAAATCACGGGGTAATAGTACAGCGTCAATGAACGAGGCAAAACTAAGCCGGATAAAGATCCACTCTCCCAGGATCATATAGACCGATGGCACTAATAAACCTGGATGCAAAGCTCTTTACTAAAGTACTAGCTAATAGATTGTCAGTACACTTGTCCTCTCTGGTGGACGCGGATCAGTCAGGTTTCGTCCCCACAAGGCAAACAGCGGACAACACCAGGAGAGTGTGCCACATAATAGAAAAGGCCGAACGCACCGACTTAGAGTCTATATTAGTCGCCTAAGACGCTGACAAAGCGTTCGACCGAGTTGAATGGTCGCAGCTCTTTCGTACAATGGCACACATGGGTTTCAGAGACTCCTACATGAGGATGATAAAGGCGAACTATAAAAGTCCCTCCTTAAGAATCGCTGTCAACAGCTTCCTGTCCAAAACTGTTGCACAGATGAGAGGCACAAAGCAGGGGTGCCCGCTGCCCCCCCTTCTGTACGCCCTGTTCCTAGAACCTCTCCTAGTGAGGATACGACAACAGCACCTAATTAAGGAAGTACAGATGGGCGGGGTGGAACATAAAACCATGGCATTCGTCGATGGTATGTTGTTGGCTTTGACTGAGCCCACCGGATCCCTCCCCACACTGATGAATGAACTGGAGGCTTTCGGAGCCATCTCAGGCCTCAAAATAAACAAAAACAAATCAGAGGTACTGAACCTGTCGGCTGTCCCCGTGACCATTTCAAGCATGGCCCAGGAACAGGGAGTAAAGCTGGCATGGGACAAGATAACCTATCTTCGAGTCAAACTCACCTCCAGGACGAGTCAACTGTATATTGCAAATTATCCGGAATTGCTCACCCACCTCCAAAAACTGCTGACAAGATGGACGCCACCATCTACCTCGTGGTGGGGGCGCATCTCAGCGGTGAAGATGGCGATTCTCCCTAAAGTCCTCTATTATTTCCAAGCCCTCCCAATTAGGCTCCCCAGGTCTTTCTTTCGCTCTTTAAACAAGATGGCATCCGCATATGTGTGGCAGCGTAGGAGACCGAGGCTGGCAATGGCCACATTGACAGCAGCAGTGAAGGAAGGGGGCCTGGCCTACCCACACTTTAAGAGGTATTATGAAGCGGCACAACTGCGAGTCATCAGGGAGTGGGTGGCAGATTACCCACAGACCAAATGGGCAAAGCAGGACATAGCTGTGGCCGGGGGCCCGCTCTCCAACCTCTTGTAGTGCCACAAAAGGTACAGACACGCAAACACCCGAATAAGCGAGATACTGAGCGCTCCTCTCAATGCATGGGACTCAGCAATAAAGAGGAGAATCTTGACGACACACCCTCCTCCATTTATGCTGCTCTTC
This sequence comes from Ambystoma mexicanum, assembly GCF_040938575.1. Classification (NCBI taxonomy): domain Eukaryota; kingdom Metazoa; phylum Chordata; class Amphibia; order Caudata; family Ambystomatidae; genus Ambystoma; species Ambystoma mexicanum. The sequence continues at coordinate 102,924,843 of NC_090923.1, read as the reverse complement.
CATAACCCTGATTTTCCACCGGGGATGGAACCAAAGGCTTTCATGTCCTGGAAACAGGCGGGCTGTATCAGAATTGGCAATATGTACAAAGACAGATCACTTAGGTTGTTGGAAGACTGTGTCAAGAACTGGGAGTGGCGAGGACGGAGAAATACAGATATGCTCAATTGAGTCACTGGCTGTCCACCCCGATCAATGAAGAAGCGGGAACGAGAGACCTTACGGAATTCGACACCTATGTGATAACAGATCCAGGTACGCCCAGGTTGATATCCAATCTGTAAGCATATCTGAACTCGCAAGGGGAAGAAGTGAGTTGGTTGTACATGAAGAGGTGGGAGGGGACGCTGGGGAAGGAAATTCTGCGTTCCCACTGGGAACGGACATGGTGAAGCATCACTACTCTGACAAGATCCGTTCACCTGAGGGAAATGTGGCAAAAAGTTCTGCTGCAATGGCATCTAACACCAAAGAGACAGAAAGACATGTATTCTAAACCGGACGGTCTATGCTGGCGTGGATGTCGCCAGGAAGGTGATTGGAAACACATCTGGAGAGCCTGCCCGAACATCACCTGCTTCTGGAACGAGGTCAAGGCTCAAGCTAGGAAAATAGTTCAAGGGTCTAAAAACCTTGGGGACAGTGTATGGTTGGCCGGCATATGGGACCCCTCACAAAAAACGCACACCAAGCACCAGCGAAAGGTGATCATGGTCCTGGTCATGGCAGCCTGGCTGGTGATAGCCCAAGGCTGGAAGCAGCAGATGCCCCTGACACAACTCCAATGGCTAAGAAAGGTATGGCACTTTATAACTATGGAATGGATGTCATGTAAATTGCATGGTGCCACCGAGAACTTTCATTTGGACTGGGGCCCGGTTCTCCAATATCTGCAGAGTGACTATATGCTCCAGTGTTGCCACCATAACATTCATATCCTTGATATGTTTTCGAAGCTTAACTCAGTGTTCTTTGCACAAGACTGGTAGCTATGTTAAGTTGTCTTGAGTCTTAGGGAACAAGGGGGAGGGGGTAAAGGGGAGGGACTGAGGGGGGTGTTTTCGATGTGCATTCATGTTGTATCTTAAAACCAATAAAAAGATAATAAAAAAAACAAAATAAAATCTCTATGGAGGTTGATAGGAGTAGAGGGAAGCAAGGAAGGCGGTGTCAAAGAGGTGGATGAGTGGTGCGAATACCACATTGACCCATGATGTCCTCCCTCTATCCCAGAGGAGGAATCCCTCCCCATGAGACCCTCCCACTGACTACCACCCCCACTAGGACTATCGGGTAGTGGCCTCACCTCCCTGGCCTCATGAGAAGGGACAACATCATAGGATTCATCACAGAACCTATGAAATTGGTTGTCCTTTTACTTGCATTTAGGAATGTGATTAACTAGTCCATATGATTTATTCACATATGCTATGATTAAAAATAGTGGTATTTTTCTAAATGATTTTTGTGATTCATCTTCCTTCAAATGATGTCTCCATGGTGTAGGGTTGAAACCCTGTAGGGGTACACTATGATTAAAGCAATTGTCTTTCTTACGAGACGGTATTAAATAATTCCCAGTGCCTACACCTTCTTGTCTGCTCCCAGATTTGGTTTCTTTCAGTCTCTGTCCAGTCTGGGGTTCTTTTACTTCACACTCCCCACTCTGGAATGTCCTCAGGCTCTGACCACTTTGGGGTTTTCCTCCTTACTCCCCACTCTAGGATGTTCTCAATTTCTCCCCACTTTTCTCCTTCTCATTTGCCACTGTAAGGTGTTTGCAGTCTCTCACGTTTTTGCTCTGCTTCTCTTTCTAAGGCTTCAATCAGGATTTTGCTCTCTCTGTTCTTTCCACTATGGGATTTCTTTGGTCTGTCCCCACTCCAGGGGTTTCCTCCTCCTCACTCTCCACGCACAAGGTCTTCTTTCTTTCCCATTCCCCACTTGGCAGTTCTTTCAATCTCTTTACCCTCTGGGACTTCTGTTTTCCATACTTCCCACTCTGGGGTTTTTCCAGTCTCTCCCCTCTCTTGCACTTTCCTCCTTCTTATAGCCCACTCTGGGGTCCTCTCTTTCCTTTCTCCCTACTCTGGGTTTTCTTCTCTCTCTCCCCTCTATAGGGCGTTCCCCTTTTTCGCTCAACCCCTTGAGATCTCTTTCTTTTCTTCCCACTCTGCGGCTCTATTCTTTGTGGTTCTGTACTCTGGGGTTCATCTCTTTGTCACCGGCATGAGGTTCAATGCGATCAGTTTCCCCACTCTGTGGTTTCTTTCACCTCTCCCCTCTTTGGGGATTTACTCTTTCTTACTCCTCCCCTGGGGTTTCTTCTTTTTCTTCCCCCTCCAGGGTTCTTTCACACTCTACCAACTATGGGGCTCTCACTTCTCTGATCTCGCTTGTCCGCCCACCTCCCTCTCTGCTGGAGCCGCCCTGTACCAGATTGCTATAGGCTGTGCTTCTTAGGAGGGTCATTGGACTGGGGCAGCTGTCCCTTTGTCGTGGAACCACTTATGTGACTCATCAACTGGACTCTGCACCAGCCTTTGGTGAGTCCCTTACCCCACTTGTTGGACATCTTAATGAAGGACTGATCCCTTTGTTTTGATTGAGGTAGGGAAACTCCTCCTAAATTAGAGATAGTGAGACATTTTCCCTTTATTATTTAATAAAAGTGTATAACCAAAACATGAGTCCTCTTTGTCCATGTCCCATTTCTGGCTCCTCACACAGTACTCAATAATGCATTTGCAAGGGCCCGAGCAGTGACCAAAGAAGACACTATATGCTCTTCAGGTTAAATTCATCAGAGGTGCTGAAAAGTATTTGGGGTTTGAAATAAGATTAAAAGAGAATTAAGAGTTTGGAGGCTGTGCACCCTAAATCATTGACACCTTTTTTCGGGTGGCTTTCAGCACAACCTTCAATCACTTTCTGCCGACAGTTGATGGGATCGTCTAATACCAGGCAGGCAAATCTCATTCAGCCGCCTGGCAACTATTGAATCTTGAGTTTTCAAGCCTCCAAAGATGTTCTGACTGTGTTTTTTAAGCTTCTCTAGCGTATGTGATAGGCTCACGAAAGTAATGTATGTGCTACATTGTAATTTTGGAGTTGTACATCATTTTTATTTATTTTGCATTTTTAAAGCGCTCACACAGCCCGTGGGCATCGAGGCGGTGTTACAGGAATTGTTTGTTTTTTCAGTTGCTTAATTTTTTTTTTGTCTTAATTGCATATTTATAACTCGCTTAAAGACCCAGAGGTTTCCAAGCTCGGACCCAGGGATCGAACCTGTGTTGCTTAGTGTCGTCTTGCTTCCAAGACGTACATGTTGCCCTTAAGCTATCATGACGTTTACTAATTGTATCAATTGTCTGGAATTTAATATGTATGGAAGTGTATGTTCCTATATGTTTGAATCTACATCGTTTGATTGAAATCCAATCTAGCTTTAAGGAAAAGCCTTCCAAAAATGTCTGTTTCTATGGGGGAGTGTCACTCACAGATTGCCAAATGCTACACAACATGTGCACACTTCCACCCCCCTATGTTTGCAGACACACATACAGGGAATGCCCTTGCCATCCAAAGGGTGAGTACATGTCCCAGGGAGTTGCTATATGCCCCTTTCAAATGTTTTTGCAGCTCAGGGTCCAAATCCAAGATGGTGGCTAGGCACACATTTTTCAGCCTAACTTCTGCCAAACAGATTTCTGGATTCAGATTTGAATGTTCATCCTCAAACTTTCTAGGGACAAAACTGACAAAATATCTATACACTTTTTGGTCAACATTTTGATTCAATAAAAACAACTGAACAGACGAAGAAAGACACACATTTGGCCCAGATGCCATCTTCTCGTACAGATTTGGTGTTAATCTGTCCGACTGTTATTTCTGATGGTGAGAGAATGGGAAAAAAGGCTTCTGCAACCTCTTAATGACCCTTCTCAGAATAATTGTAAAGTTGGATTTATAGCTTTATTTGGAAAGTGTTGGCGAATAACGCCAACGTTACTGGCTTATCAGAAAATGATTTTCCAATGGGGGTTCCAAATTACCCATAACTGGGAAGAAATGTGGGTCTCGGTATTTAAAGCACTTTTGATTTTTTTTCAAAAAGTACTAAGAAATTAAGCACAGAGCCTTACATGTGATCAGAAATTGGGAGGCTATTAGAGCCATGAAACAATATTTCTGGCAGAGCCTTAGATGATGAATTTGACAGTGGTGAATTTGACAGTGAAGGTGGGCTTTTCGGGATCTTTTGGTTGCTTTAGTTAAAGCTTTAAGAAGCAACCAATGTCTCTTTTGCTCCTCACAAGTATGCTGATTTCACACTGTGCAGTGAGTTTTGCCCTACGGCTCAAAAGGCTGCTTTAAAGTCTTTGGTGATTTCTGTTGCAAAAGAAGTGGATTGAACTGCAAATCTAAACAACGCCCTAATATTAAAGTTGAAGATCATCAAGCGATTGCTTCCTTGCTCAAAGATGAATCAATGATAACAAAACTTGCTGATAAATATGTTGCCACTGTATTTACAGACAATGAAGCATATGAAAGCCAGAGATTGAGACAGTTGTCTGATGGGGAACATATCAATCTTTGTCAAGCAATTCATTTGAGAAATGTCTTAATTGTTCATGCTGTCATAGAAGCTAGATGAAACATGATTATATTTCAGAAGGCACAGGTACAGTTTAGAATGTTTGAATTTCCGCAATCACTTGTTTGTCACTGACTGTCTAAAGCTTTGCAACATAACAGAATATTGGAATCTTTTGCATTATTTTGTCAAAACATTACTCACCCGCGGTGAATAGTTTGTTAAATATACAATGACTTTCATTCATAAAATTGACATGAAGACGGATCTTTCTGATCATAAGATCATACTGACCTCTAATTTAACTTACTGCCAATATTCTGCATAAAGAAGAAGTTGCTCTGCTTAGAGAGCCTTTGTTTGATAATTGTATTATGGATATCCACTCTCAATTTTAGCATTATTATCTTTGTTTCCAAGTGAGAAATAGTTCCGATATGACACCATCTTTTATAAAAACAGTTACCTTGATTGTCCAATGGGGACAAGGTTTCCACAAAATGGTCTCATTTGTATATTGATGGTTTTGAAAAACAAAAATGTGGCCTACTGATTGGTGGAAATTTTGCAGGGTTCTTTGGACCTGCTATATTAATAGCATTTGTATCAGTTGGCAGTGAGGGACCACATGATTTCTTCACTTTGTGGCTAACCTACATGTGTTGTACCTTTCCATAAGGGTTATAGCTATAAAATTATAGCATTATGATAGGGCTGACCACAATTTTTCATTTGTTGTGCCGTTCCTTTCATCCCTATTCAATATTTCAATCCTTACCTTATGTTATGTTATGTTATGTTATGTTATGTTATGTTATGTTATGTTATGTTAAAGGATTTTGTAAAGCGCTCGTAGGCCGGAAGGCATCTTGGCGCTGAGACATCAAACATAACTAGGTTGTCCGATATGCTTAAAAAAAGGAGCGTTTTCAAGAAGTGCCTAAATTGCAGGTGATTAGAAGTGCATCTCAAGGCTGGAGGGAGTATATTTCAGATTCTGGCAGCTCCCACAGAAAAGGCAAGGCCACCCACTCTAAATAGGGGGATCATTGGGAAGGGGAACAAGATAGCACCCCCAGAGCAAAGGGCTCAGGTTGGAAAGTACGGTGGGAATTTATCCCAGAGATAGTCTGCACCTTGACAATAGAAGGCTCAATGAACTAGACAAAGGGCCTTAAATTCTATATGCCTGGCGACAGGAAGCCAGTGGAGGGAATGCAGGACTGGAGTGATATGGGCGCCATATGGAGTATTAGTGGCCACCCGAGCTGCCAAATTCTGCTTCAACTGCAACCGGCGGATAAGCCCCACTGGCTGAGCCAAAAAAGAACTACAATAGTCTATACAGCTCAGCAACACTGAGGCCATCACCAGCGGTCTAAGACGACACAGCAGGAAAAGCAGAACCTTGGGCCTCATTACGACCCAGGCGGTAACCATGGCGCTAGTAGCGCCATGTTTGCCGCCGGTATTTTACCAACTCCGCCATGGTGAATGGCGGAATTACCGCCCCATTCCAAGGTTGGCGGGGCGGTAATTACCCATTCACCATTGGCCCTTCCCCATTCCCATGTCTGCCCCCCATAGGGCTCAATGGGAATGGGGAAGGCGGTAATTACAGTACCGCAAACCACGGAATTAGGCCGTAAGGGTTTAACAGCGCTGAGACCTTTTACAGCACCGTTAAGCCCTTACCGCCTAGGTCGTAATGAGGCCCCATGTGTAGAATCCTCAAAAGAAATGGCTGGCCTTACACACTTCTCCATCCTGAGCAGCCATAGACAGGGTAGATGATAAAATAACCCCCAAGACTTTTAACAGCCGACACAGGGAAAGGGAAGTCACCCAGTGCAGCAGGCCAGAAAGATGGAGTCCAAAAAGCCGGATTAGAAGGGGAGCCCACCACCAAGACCTCAGTCTTGTCTCCATTCAACTTCAGCCAGTTCCTGCCCATCCAATCCCCGACAGCCACCAAGAACTGACTCAAGCATGACAACACCTACGCCTGGTTCAGATCTAATCAAACCAGGATATGGGTGTCATCGGCAAGAGTAGAACCTGACGCCGAGCGAGCAGATGAGACGGATCAAAGGCTGTATGTAGATGTTAAAGAGTGAAGGGGACAAGAAGGAACCCTGCGGGACACCACAGGATAAAGGACAAGAAGTAGAAGTAAAAAAAGGAAAGTGCGAGAGATTGGCCCCTGTCAGTAAGGAAGAAAGAAAGCCTGGCTAAAACAGACCCAGAAAGGCCTGCTGAAGCCAAATGAGAAAGCAAGGCAGGATGGTCGAGGGTGTCAAAGGCTGCTGAAAGATCTAACAATATCAGCGCAGCTACTCCATCGCCGTCCACCAGCCTGGCCAGGTCGTCAACAACAAAAACCAGGACACTATCCGTCCCAGGACCCGGACGAAAGCCTAGCTGAAAGGGGTAAAAAAAACAGTGACTTCCAAGAAGGAAGAGAGAAGAGGAGAAACCAGAAATTCCAAGAGTTTCATAAACAGAGATAGAAGTGAAATGGGACAGAAGTTAGCAGGCACAGTAGGATCCAGTGAAGGCTTCTTGAGGAGGGGAATAACTATGGCCTGTTTTAACTCCACTGGAATAAACCCAGACTGACAAAACAGATTAACTGCCTGTGTGACCCAGGTAATAAGGCCGGGGTAATATCCTTCAAAACTGCCCAGGGTATAGGATCAGAGGGAGAGCTGAAAAACAGCCTTCTCTACCAGGTCCTCAGAAAATATCAGGTACTCAGACCACACATTTGTAGGTCCACTAACTCCGGCATCCAGAACCTTATTATTATCAGAACACCAAAGAGCCGGTAAATATCGGCTCTGATAATATCAATTTTAGAAATGAAGAATTGAGTCAAGAATTACAGAGAGATGGCGTAGGAGTCACAGTCGGTGAAGAATTCTCAGTAGATAACAAAGATTTCACGATGGCAAACTAGGTTGATTAAGAGCGCTGGTAACTTTCAGAGTAAAGAAGGTCTGTTTAGCAGCAAAGATAGACATGATAGGTTTTAACCAAAAGCGTATATGCTGTCTTCTCAGCTGCACCAAAGGAATGCCTCCATTTGCATTCAGCCCGTCTAACCTCAAGATGGGCTGCTCTGAGTTAATCTATAAACCAAAGATTAGATGGACGATTATGAAGGCGTTTAGATTTTAGAGGTGAGAAAAAATCTGCTGCTTTCTTCAAACATTTGGTCACTAAGGATAAATTGATGGGCAGACAGTTAAAGCATTCTTCCAGCACATTCATCAAGATTACACTTAACTGTTCTGGATTCAGAGAACTCAGTTTGTGAAGAATCAGATTTGTTAATGCTTCAGCAACTGCATTAAAATATTACGCTGAATGCAGACATATGGTATTTAGCAAACCATGGAATTTTGTTTGTACATAAACAACTAGCTTATTTATCTGATGCTCACTCACTAAGACTAAAATATCAAGAGAGTGATAATGATCACGCTGATTGTTGCCGCGTTTCAAAAAGATACCCACTTGGGCTGTCTCTGGCCTTCATTCTCATGTGGTCAATAAATTGAGTACCGCTAGTGTGTAGTAACGGTGATACTGAATATTGTAAGTTTTAGGACTATCCTTAATCCCACCTGAGATCAAAGGGAGGACAGCAAGATAGGAATGGATCAGGGAATATGGAATGCAATCATGACATTACAGCTTTTTTTACATTTAAACTCAGAAGCCCACAGATGGCTCTCACCATTCATCAGCATGCGTTTCCCAGGATCCTCTGAAATGCCGTATAGCCCAACCCTCCCCATGTTACCATCTCAGATTATGATTGGGCAGTCATTTTCCAGCTAGCCACCACGGGTTGACGAGATCCGTTTCAATAAGTCCAAGTGAGCACAATCCCACCACCACTCTACTCCATCTACATCAACTATACAAGACACCACAGGGTGGGATGTGTTGTTTATCTAAATATAAATGTTACAGGTCTGCCTCCAATCATAATATACTGCCCCTGATGGTTGACTCACTGCAGCAACTAAAGATACAGCACATTCAAGGATACACACGATACAAAGGTCCAGAATTAATTGTCCACCGATTTAGTGAGCGACAATGGGTGTCACTTGGTCACATTTGTTGGCACACACCACTGACTGAGCTGCAGCATGCAGAACAGTTTTAAGGGGGCCACCGAACATCTATGGAGCACCGTGGAATGGAATCATTTTGGCCAGAATGAAAAGCACTAAGGCCTGCAGATGTGCTGGGAAATTCTCATTATGGATATATTGGCTCAGCTTGCTTCCAAGATGGACGTGGAGTTGCAGGATTGGTTCTGATGTGTAATATGAGCCTAAATGCGTCAATGGGGTTATAAGAGAAAGCAGAGGGATTTTACATATGGTGTTGACCGGGGATAGGTTCCAATACTGTGTCAATACAGAAGACCATTGCTGAACTGGAAGTCCTTTAGATGAAGAAGGATCTTAGAGAGGTTTACTTTTATGGAATACCATCATCAACTGCTAAATGGCCCTGCTGCAGGCCCCCAAAAGCATCTGGTTACATCTCCAATCTCAGTCCAGCCTGCTAATTTCTGGAACATACAGATTATTTCAATTTGTAGCAGAGAGGTGCATCTTGCCCTTCTAAAGACCTTTAAACTCATACCACCACAGTGGCCTGAAGGACACACAGCACCAAACAGGGCTAGTAATAAGAAGTACCAATAATGACAGTACCTCCAGAAATTGAAGTAAGCCCGAGGCGATCTCAACAGGCAATCGCTTCCAAGAGCCACATGCTCTTGAGACAGCAGAAAACATTTGAGGCCAAGTACACAGCAAAACCCCAGAACACGGCAAGACTGCTTAGACCGTTCCAGATCGGCATCAATTGCCCCTTTTCCAGGGTCACCCCACAATACCATCATGTCACATTGTCAGAGCCTTTTCGTAGGATGTAGCAACAGATCTCTCAGCGCATTATGTGCAGGAATGGAACCGGGGTGGGAAGAGGGGCAGTGACAGATATAGGGACAGCTTAACATGTTGGTAATGACAACAGCCACACATGCTACTACCTCCAATTGTGAAATGTAGCTCCTGTGCTAAGCCACTAGAGATCCAAACCTTCCTCCTCACCAGGCCACAGCGCCTGCTGGCACAGTATGCCCAGGCCATAAGAGGCACCATACAAAAAAGACCACATACATAAAAACAATCATGATAACTGGTAAACACATGAACTACATTTACATGAACTATCTCTGCATGATTTTGTTTTCTTATTGCATGTACTGTACTGATTCCTGATTAGCTTTATACTCAAAAGAGACCACCAAACAATCAGGGGGTGTCACTAGCTTTAACTCATGCCACCTGCCATATTATCCTTACAGGACATATTACAACCACAAGCCTTTACTATGCTTTTCTATGCATTTACTAGCATGAATGATCATCCTGCGTGACCGGAATCTATAATGATTGCCCACCTTTGGTGCATGATGCTCATTGCTGTTATGCACATATGAATAAGACATAATGGCATGACAAATGAGAGCATGTATAATGGCCTCATGTACAACACCTAACATTGCCCACCCACATCGTACACAATCCAACGGCAAACCCTTTTACCTTTGCACAAAGAACAAGGTCTAACAGAATCCCATGTCACGCATCAATCCACCACACACCAGTACACAGTGCTACCAATGTCACATGCGCTATGCAAGCACCAATGAACAGACCTTAACTTTTCATTTTGGCGATCCCCCAAGTCCATGTTGCTTTGGAGTTCAGCAAGAAACTCCACATACAAGTTAAACATGAGAGTGACAAAAGAGATCTTTGAGGAACTGCCAAGAGGGCCTGTTTGATATTACATTAACTGAAGTGATCATTACAAATGTTATGTCATGTCATGTTATCTTATACCATGCACCGTTACCATTGGCATGGTCTCCAGGTGCACACATGGTTCTGTGAGAAAGTGGGTTGGGTAGATTAGTGAAGGAAGAGGGAGTAGGATAGAGGTTGTATTTTTCTGTTGGTGCTTGCAGAACCAGGAGAAACTGGTGTCTTGTGCGAGTCTGCTTTCTCTGTGTGTTTGGATTGTGTGCACTAGGGTTATTGTGTCGGGATTGGCAATGTCCAGCAATTGGGATGGATGTTTGTGGCAGTTAGTTTCATGTTGGATTTGTGGGTTGGGTGTTTTGTGAGATTAGACTGACCCGTTAGATTTTGTGAGGTAAGTATGGGGTATGCTGGTGGGGAGTCAGGAGCGGGAGGGTTAGTAGTTGGTGCATTGTGTTGGTTTTGTTGTTGATTCTGTAATTAGTACTGTTATTTGGTTATTTTGTGTCCCCGTTGGTATCCCTGGCAGGGTCCATTTGATGACAATTATTGTGAGTTGAATAGCTAGGTTTTTGGTCTTCTGTCGTTCTTATCTCCTTCAGGATTGTGTTCCATAGATTGGCAATTGGACGGGATAATGTGTTTCCTCCGAATTTCCTTTTTTTGTATTGTTTCATTTCGATTTGGAAGGCGCCACATGAACTTAGGTTTCTTCCTGGTTGGTAGTGGTTGATCTTCACCTGGAGGAATTTAGCTCCTTGTCCGTGCTTTGAAGTTAACACATGTTTTACTGGAAGCTAGTGTAGACTTCTCAGGACTGGTGTGTTGCGATCTCTTCTGTTTAGTCTCAGGGGTATGTGCTGAATCCATTGGAATCATCATGTATTCCCTGGGGTGACCTCCTACCATGTGGCCAGGGGATAGCAGTCGCTACCTGATCCTGACCCTGGGGGCGGTTATATGAGGGAGGATCACATGGAAGGAGACAACTACCGGGGGATTTGGTGACTTTGTTGGATTCAACACAGTGTTCCCCCCTTTCCCATGAGGAAACCCCTCTAAAACTCAAATATTTAATACCATATTGCCATTCTGGTCAGGCTACCCCCTTTGACCAAAACACCCACAACACACACGACACCTTTTGTTCCAATGTGCCTTTATGTGAAATCTTTGAGAATAACCACCTGTGAGAGTTACATGTCCAATGATAACCATGGACTCCAGCTCCCATAACCACTCAAGTACTGAGACGAGGAGGAGGATGAGGGAGTGTCTGCTAAGTGACAGAAGCTCGAAGTACATAGGATACTTGTTTTTCCAAGCCTTCAGTGTGTGGGACATTTAAAGATGGCAACGCAATATCAGAGAGAGCAGTGCAAGATAACACGTTGAATACCAGGCTGGAACTCATGAACGCGAGGTGCCCGGAAAGCTTTGGCACAACAGAGAAGGCTTCGGGGACAGGAGGAGAGATGCCATGTGCGAGCAAGTAGGGCTGTGGAGATGCCGGGAGCCACGCAGGAGCTCCTGGACATGGGGCCTCTTGAAAAAACAGCGTTCTCCGGTCTGGCCTGAACAGAGAAACCAGTGTTCGACTACAGAGCCACGCAGGATGCTGGAAGAACCTCTGCACACTCTAAACAGGGAAGCGTGTGAAGGAATCACACCGGAGAGGCACAAGCAGAGTCAGAGATGCTGAAAGAGATTGGTGATTCTGCCCAAAGCAGCTAGGGACCCCGGGGCATTCCAACAAGCGCACCAGCAACTGTTTGAATACTACGAAGTTGCCACTACAAAAAGACTCAAAGTCCTGCTTAAGAATCCAGGGAATGGGCACCACCCTCTGGATCCAAGGGTCTTTACAATGGAGAAAGTCTATTGGTTTTCAACACGTTTGCAAAAATCAAGTTAAACATTTTTTACCTTGCACCTCTTTGTTGTTTTGTTTATTGTGTGAGGGTTAGATTAGGGCATTATGGACACAAATATAGTTTTTAGCTAATGACATCCTAACAAAGACAGATCCTTACTGTTGATTTCTAGGTAAGTAAGGTCCTCTTTAGAATAGGGCTATAAAGGTATTCTTCCAACCCTTTTCAATTAATAAAAAATGTCTACTGTTGAGAATATGACAACTTTGTGTCCATCTTTAATTTCTGACCCCTCACAAGATGTGCAGATGCAAGTGTACCATCCCAAATGTGTGCAGAAATATACGTTTTGAAAACTCTTTTATCATGGGCCCTAGTGGTGACGTAGATGCCATGTGGCTTTGGTAGTGTGCCATTATATTTGGAACAGAAGTAGTTTTGCCACATTGTAGTTAGGTTTAGGTGTTCACTGCACACTAAAGCAATGTTAGCAAAGTCTTCTTTTCATTGTTTTGCATTTTCTTAAGACACTTATATTGTTATATTGTTAGACAAAGTGACATAGTTAGAAGTTATTTTCATTATGCAGAATGTGTTTTATTAGTATAGTTGTTACTGGTCATAACGAGCAAGAGGTCTGCTATGTTGGAGCTAAACTGTTTTAAGCAGTCCTAGATTGTGTTATTCTAGTGAGCTAGGCCGCATTTCTGAGCTATGGTTGTCTAACTGGATTTTGTTCTTGCTAGCTGACAGAAAGCTTCAAGTGCCCAAGGTTAAGATGGGAAGGGGTGCTGAATAGTTGCCAGTTGTTTGTTGCAACATAGGCAGTTCTCAGGACACCGAAACCAGATTCGAGACATCAGGTGCTTTCCAAATGATAGAGGAATGAATACATAATGGTTGTGAAGGACACAGTGAGATATTCAAGAAGGCCCCAGACAGCAGGATTGCCAAGATGCAAAACTAGGCTGTGAGCACAGCACCCCTGCTGAGAAGTTAGGGCACTTGGTTCAATGGTAAAGTGACTTGGTAAAACAAATAAATGGGAGAAATTAGTTATCAGGAGCAGGGCCTCATTTACGTGTTTTCATGCGTTTTGAGAAGATAACTCGGGGGTTGTGTTCCAACATGTATGTCATGATGCCTACCCCCGGGGACCCAGACCCGGTCCAGCAACCCGGGAAGCAGGCATCAAGTCATTTTGAGCAAGCCCAAAAACCTCTGCTAGGGGCTGTTTGGGTGCGGTCCTGGCGTCTATAGCGCCAGGCTCATATGGAGAGTCAGTCCTGGCGCCATAGGTGCCAGGCTCATAAAGTAGAACTTACCTGATGCAGACCATGCTGCAAACTTACCTGATGCAGACCATGCTGCAAGAGCTCCAAGCCAAATGAGGCTTGGAAGGGACTATTTTACCTAGGTACTATTTTTTGCTCGGGCGGGGCTAGGGAGGAATACTTACCTGGGACTACTTTGGAGGCTATTTAAACCACGCCCGAAGAGCAGCACACGCTTCACGTTATTCTAACATCCAGCAGCCTAACGCTCACCGTGTTTGCAAGCCTGCATCCAGTCTTCTGCCACGCCCGCCTCGAGTCTGCAGCTCCTAGAAAAAGGGAGGAACAGAAGGAGAAAACGTTAGAACAAGAGCAATATCTTCGATCCTTACCTGAATTCCGGATCCACAGCGCCTTCGAGATGGAAGAAAGAAGTATTTTATGCGCGCCGCCTCGCCTGCTGCAGCGCCGCGCTAAACTCACCGGCCTTCGCAGCATCCTCACGATCCATCGCATCCTTCTGCACGTTCCCGCCGCACTCCGGCACCTAAGGGGAACACAAGAACAGCAAAGGTGAGCCAAGGGAATAAACTGAGGCAACAGTAACTACCCCCATAGACTTACCTGATTTACCGCCGGGAGTACTATTCCTCTTCACGGGTCGGCGCAGTCTCCATTGCATCCTCGCCGTACCCCGGCCCCTAAGGGGAACAAAAGGACAACAAGGTGAGACAAAGGGACAAACAAGGGGAATTCTTCTCACCACAATAGACTTACCTAATTTTACCGCCGGAGGCATTATTCCACGAACTTCATATTTTCTCTCCGCACCTGAATAAGGGAGCAAGCAACAGGTTACATTCTGGCCTTATTTTAGTGAACTGTGTTGGATAAGACAAATCCTTACCTGAACTTCATCAGCTACCACGAGGAACTCTTCGCTGGGGGCAAGTTGCAAACTGCAAGGAATCGGACTAGAGTGATAGTCAGACATTTGAACTCTTACGAACTACAATGTTCTGAAACTCACCAATTCCTTCTAACCAGTGATGCAACTGGTTATCTATGCACCCCTGTGCTCGATGCCAGATGGAGAGCTCATCCTTCCAAACCATCAGGTGAGACTTTAAGAAGGGACATCAGAGGCGATCAGTGGGGAGAACAGCAGGGGGAGGTGGGGGTTAACTCTCAACTGTACGGGTGGTTAATTCCCTTTCTCCATTTACAGAAGTATACTCCTACGGGCCAAGCAAACCAAGCTGGGAGGGCCAGTCCAGTCTGTCATCTCGGCACTACACGTCACATAGGGTGGATACCGCAGCTGTCCAGTTCGGATTGACGCCCCTGTGGGAGCCAGGTGAGCGTAATAATGTACCAGGATGAGAGTTGCAGAATGAGCAGGTGCTAATGAACATTGTAACATTTTACGAGACAGTTCACAATGTTAGTACAAATAAATAATACCCTATTTTCATTAGCTTCCTTCTTGGAAAGGGTCATGTGCAGGTTAAAGTTAATCATCAGTATCTTTTGTTGGCACCAAGACAACCTTTAGTTTCGTGTTCTGACCATTGATTGCTTGGTAGTGCTGCTGAAAAAGCACATTTGTCACAATATGCACAAGCATTCATAATTAACACAAATTTGAAAATAACTAACACTATTGTAGACCATCACCAGATGGTCAAAGGTTACAGGAACAGGATTGTGCATTTTGACTACTTTAAGTAATATGACAATTCTGGTAAGTGGAAAACTGTCTATATATTTTATATACATCCATTTTTTTCATAGGACAGAACCTACTAATTTGCAACCTTGATATGCTTTCCCACCTTAAAGTACAAATTGACATGCTTCCATTTAAGGGCTGAATTGTACAGCACCACAACAACTGTGCATAGTTGAATCCATTATAGTGGTTAAGTCATAGGTTATGACTGGTTTCGCACACACTGTGTGGAGGGGTGCATCAGCCATCCAAACTATCTTGATAAAAAAATCTTTTGCATAAAAGTGCTAATTTTGGCTCAAACATGTCCAGGTTGTACTTTCCAACGATGGTCGCCCCCGAGATGGCGCATTGCAGCACTTTATAGGGACAATATACACAGTGCTGCTATTGATTGGTCCCATTTTCAGATCCAGGTCAGAAAATAAGGGTTTGCTCACATTACCCTGTCCATCATGAACACTGACCCTAATTAATAAACATTTCCTCAAAGGCATCTCAGAGATTCTCCAGGCATCTCCAGATTGTGCCTAAGGTAGGAGGTACAAACCTGATATACCCATTGGCATCTTCTTATTTGCACCAGTCAACATCTTTGAAAATCTGGCACTTTAAATGGAGTTATTTGAACTAAATCATCAACCTCATAGCTTAGTCTTTCAGAAGCCTAGAACTCCCAGCATCACTATTCATTGGGGGATTAGGGCATTGGCCCTGGCAACCTATTATGCACCCTAACATAGCTGTATATGCTGGTTACTGTGAGCAGGTCTCTGTAAGTTTGCCATAAGGAAGAATCAGTGACAATACTCTTGTTGCTGCATGAAGGTCCTATGCACTTTAAAAAGATTCTTTTTTTTTCTTTTTTATTTGAATTTAGCTGAGTAAACACAACTTTTTCAAAACAAATTAAATTAAAAAGATTAATTGAAAAATATTGGCTACTGAGAATATTCCAACCCTGCCTTAGCCTATGAGGATTACTCTCCCTTGTGCATGGGAGGAGGAAGCACCCAGGGCCTGCTGTGACACTGTGGAGATATGTTCCATGCCATATTAGTCCAATTTATCATATTTTCGCAGTCCAAACTGTAAAAAACTGTCAACGTTAAATGCACAAATTGATAAACCAGAAACACAAAAAAGGTTTTGATAGTTCAATAATATTCTCTGTGTTCTGTGTCACTTGGACAAATTATGGGCAAAACTGTCTCCAAATGGTTCGTCCTGCACATTGCTGTGCATAAGATGTAACACGAGGTAAACCCACATTATAGGAGGCGGCTGAATCACACCTCACAAATCACCACTGTAGGTCATAAACACCTTCATAAACTACCTTAAAGGGATCCTTGTCTGGTGCACACTAAGATGTAGAAGGGAGTCGGCTGAATCACACCAAACCACCCAGCATCATAGCCCCTAACCCTTTCTATCAATTACCTTAAAGGCTGTAGAACGGAGTCAGCAGTTTCACACCACACCACCCAGCATCACAGCTCATACCCCTTTATATAACTTACCCTAAAAGCAGTAGAACGGAGTCAGCGGAATCACACCGCCCAGCATCAGAGCTCATACCCCTTTCTATAACTTACCTTAAAGGCTGTAGAACGGAGTCAGCAGTTTCACACCACACCGGCTGGCATCACAGCTCATACCCCTTTATATAACTTACCTTAAAAGCAGTAGAACGGAGTCAGTTGAATCACACCACACCACCCAACATCACATTCATACCCCTTTATATAACTTACCTTAAAGGCTGTAGAACGGAGTAAGCTGTTTCACAACACACCGGCCAGCATCACGGCTCATACCCCTTTCTACAACTTACATTAAAGGCTGTAGAACGGAGTCAGCGGAATCACACCACATCACCCAGCATCACAGCTCATACCCCTTTCTACAACTTACATTAAAGGCTGTAGAACGGAGTCAGCAGAATCACACTACACCTTCCAGCATCACAGCTCATACCCCATTGTAAAACTTACCTTAAAATCAGTAGAACAGAGTCAGCGGAATCACACCACACCACCCAGCATCACAGCTCATACCCCTTTCTATAACTTACCTGAAAGGCTGTAGAACAGAGTCAGCAGTTTCACACCACACAGGCCAGCATCACAGCTCATACCCCTTTATATAACTTACCTTAAAGGCTGTAGAACGGAGTAAGCTGTTTCACAACACACCGGCCAGCATCACAGCTCATACCCCTTTCTATAAATTACCTTAAAAGCAGTAGAATGGAGTCAGCGGAATCACACCACACCTCTCAGCATCACAGCTCATACCCCTTTCTATAACTTACCTTAAAAGCAGTAGAACAGAGTCAGCGGAATCACACCACATCACCCAGCATCACAGCTCATACCCCTTTCTATAACTTACCTTAAAGGTTGTAGAACGGAGTCAGCAGTTTCACACCACACCGGCCAGCATCACGGCTCATACCCCTTTATATAACTTACCTTAAAGGCTGTAGAATGGAGTCAGCGGTTTCACACCACACTGGCCAGCATCACAGCTCATACCCCTTTCTATAACTTATCTTAAAAGCAGTAGAACGGAGTCAGCGGAATCACACCACACCGCCCAGCATCACAGCTCATACCCCTTTCTACAACTTACCTTAAAGGCTGCAGAACGGAGTCAGCGGAATCACACCACACCGCCCAGCATCACAGCTCATACCCCTTTCTATAAATTAATGTAAAGGCTGTAGAATGGAGTCAGCGGTTTCACAACACACCGGCCAGCATCACAGCTCATACCCCTTTCTATAACTGACCTTAAAGGCTATAGAACGGAGTCAGCGAAATGACACTGCACCACCCACCGTTGCAGCTCCTAGCCATCCCAATAAATTGCCTTCAGCTGACCCTCTGAATGGTGGGCAGTAGGCTGGCGTCAAATTCAATGAAAGGTGTCAACTGAATACTACCATGCCACCACCATCTTTCCTCCTAACACTTTCCATACATTGTCTTAAAAGCTGTAAACGGATTCAGTGAATGAAGCCAAACACCTTAGCACCTAGCCATCTCCATAAATTGACTCCAGCTGATCCTCTGTTTGGTGGGTAGTAGGCTATAGTACAGTTCAAAGAATACAGTCCATCAACACCATCCACTACTTTAAATCTTAACCAGTTTCATAAAGTGCCTTAAACTGATCCTCTGTCTGGTGGACAGTAGCCTATAGAACAGAGTTGACTGAATCACACTACTCCACCCAATATCTAAAGAGAAGGGTGACATCAGACCCTATATTGACTATCGTGCCTTGAATGCGATAACCATCAAGAACCAGTACCCCCTGCCTCTGATTTTAGTTGATCTTTTGGATCAACTTGGCTCATACACCGTTTTCACTAAGTTGGACCTTCGGGATGCTTACAATTTATTCTGCATAAAAGAGAGGGACGAGTGGAAAACCGCATTCAAAACCCAGTACTGGTTGTTTGAATACCTCGTAATGCCCATCGGTCTGTGTAATGCACCCGCGACATTTCAGTTCTTCATGAGTGATGTCTTCCAACTTGTACTAAACCAGTACATGGTTGTTTACCTTGATGATATCCTGATCTATTTGTCCTCCTACTATCTAAAACATCAAGCACGTTTGCTCAGTCCTGCAGCGGCTAAGAGACCATTACCTGTTCATAAAGGCTGAGGAATGTGTTTTCAATTCCCCAGAAGTGGAGTTCCTGGGGTATGGCTTGACAAATCATGGCATCAGAATGAGTCAATACAAAATCAAGGCGGTGCTAGACTGGCCTGTGCCCACCACGGTCAAAGCACTCCAATCCTTTTTGGGGCTTCCAAACTTCTTATGCCATTGTATCCATTTGTTTTCATCTATTGCGGCCCCATTGACTGCCTTAACCAGTGCCAAAAAATAATTTCTCTGGTGTTCTGAAGCACAGGCACCCTTGGAGGCCCCGAAAGCCACTTTTTCCATGGTCCCACTCCTGCAGCATCCTGACCCAGAACTCCCTTTTTTTGTGGAAGCCGATGCCTCCAGTTTAGAGGTGGCTGGCATCCTATCTCAGTGGTGTTCATCCCGTTGCCTTTTACTCAAGGAAACTGACGCAGTACTTAAAGGAATTATACCGTTACAGAATGGGAACTGTTGGCCATCAAGGATGCCATTGCACGATGGAGACATCATTTGTTGGGAGCCCGCCATCCAGTCACGGTCTATTCTGACCACCATAGCCTCCTAGCTTTCAAATCCATGATGTGTCTCTCAGCCAGACACGCACACTGGCATCTTTTCTTTTTGCAATTTGACTTTACAATCACCTACCGTCCGGCTCGTCTCAATGCTTGTGCATATGCTCTATCCTGTTTGCATCAGGACTCTCGCACCGGTAGTGGGGAAGTCCCTCTACTCCTGCCCAGTCGTGTTGCATGTGGCTGTACCCCTCAACCCTCTCTCAGGGTGCTTATATGTGAATGGGTGTCCGTCCATCCAGAGGAGGTATTAGCTTTGATCCTGGAGGTCGTTCAGAGTTTATATACATAGACGGGAGGCTGTTTATTCCTCCGGTGGAGGCCCGTGCTCAAATCCTTCACTGGTCTCATGATTCTCTTATTGCTGCTCTCCCTGACTGGCAGATGACCCTGGAAATATTGCGTCGCTGGGCTTGGTGGCCTTCTATGGCCCTTGAAGTCATTGATCATATCTCCAAATGATCTGTCTGTGCGCAATGTAAAGCTACTAGGAACAAAGCTGTGGGTCTGTTACATCCCCTGCCAGTACCTCACAAGCCCTGGCACATAATTTCTATGGATTTCATCATTGAGCTGCCCCCAGTACAGGGTTTCGATAATATCTAGTTGGTCGTGGACTACTTCACGAAGATGGCCTTGTTTGTTCCTTTTGCAGGCCTCCCATCGGCTCTGGTTTTGGCCAGACTTTTTCTCAAGCATGTTTTCCAGTTATTGAATTAACCTCCATTATCATCACAGATAGGGGTACTCAGTTCGCCTCACGAATTTGGAGGGCCCGAGTTCCTTTTTTTCCATTGACTACAGGTACTCCACAGCCTATCATCCGCAGATCGACGGGCAGACTGAAAGGGTCAATACAACCCTAGGACACTACTTAAGGTGTTTATGCCTACAATTTCAAGAGAATTGGTTGTCAGTGGTCCATGCCGCTGAATTTTCATACAACTCTGTGCACTCTGCAATAGCATTTATCTTTGCTGCCATTCTGTATAGTCATCACCCTCGTTCGCTTCCCTTGGATCCTACGCTGCCTAAGGACAACCCGACTGTGCAGACCTGTATTCGCAAGCTGGACGCTTTGCACAGTGAACTATATACATACACAAATATGCAGGCTACCCCTCCCTTCTTCACCTGAAGGAATGCAATAAAAAACCACTCCGTTTTGACAGACACTTTTCATTGATCTATACTGTTTCTTCAAAAACAGATCCCTCAGATTAAGTTAAAGAAAAATCACTCTTTTGTCATCATATTGTTAAAAGCACCCACTTATTGGGTTGCACATTCTAGCATGTAAAACATTTGTTATAGAACTTCAGTCATTTGTTGGCACCATAATACTAGTCATATAGTGTTTCAACAATATACAGTTTGAACCATTGTGATAGGGTAGTGAAAGGTTAGTAGAAACAGTGACTTTATGTGATGTTGTTATTCAACACATATTCCGAGTCGACATTGTTGGTGTTTCTGACATAAGACGATAAAATTGCTGTCAATGTCTCTCTTCTTATGTTTTCCTCAGGATTGTGCTTAATGCAAAACGAGGGTGTCTTCCTGTTTGCAGTTAGAAGATTCCAAAATTGCTACAACAATAAAAAATAAAAATGATGAGATTTTAATATAAAGGGTATCTGTGTGCTTTGTAATTATGTGCACTGAACAGACATGGAGGGGATATTGCATACCTGTGCTGTAACGATTCGGTGAATTTGGCTGTAATTTCTTTGGGTGTCATCTGTACACTGGTCTCTCAGTCCTACTCATGATGATAGGATAGGTTTTGAATGTTGCTCATACGTCTTTGGAGAATCTATAAGCCAAGGATAGGAACGCAATTTATATATTATTTTTCTATGGCATAGAGCACTTATGCTGTTTTTTCTGTATAAATATTGAGGGTGATTTATAGCAATTGGCTTGTCAAGGTAAGATTGCTTATAGTCAACACAAGAAGGATAAATTATTGCCTTCTCAATTATTGGCCACTTGTACTATAAAACTATATGGTCATTACTATTATTTGTAGACAAAAGTGTACTTCCTGGTGTCTAAACAAAAGTGTTTAGAAAGGGGTCGGGCCATGCGTGCTGTTGTTGGTCGTAAACCGCTTTACAGCACAGCTTGTATTGAAAGGAGAAATGCCGCCGGCAACGCCTGAGCGTACATGTTGCTAAGTAACTCGTGCCAGACACGGCGGCACTCGAGCCTGTCGTATGCCCAGCCCCATGTTCAGTCCAATGTGTCCATGTGTGAGGTCGCCATTGTATCCTGACTGAACGAAATAGCAAAGCAAGCGCGAATATTTTAAAAGACGTACTTACGAGGTTGTTTTCTTGTGGTGGGGAAGCTCTCCCTGTAAAGGATCGCGCATGCGCGGAGACAGGTTGGGGGCACGTTATATATTCTTTGGCTGTGATTGGATACACGCCAGGCTCCCTGTGCGTGCCAGTGACAGCGTTTTTAAGGGTGTGTGTTCTATGGAGTACAGCTATTGGTTGCTGTGTGATTATGCTAAAGTAAAATGTTCGCTCCGTGACGGGCCCGTCAACTAAATTTTTTTCTCATACAGTCCCTTGGAAAACATACGTCAAAAAGAAAGTTTTAAGCATTAATTAGCACAATATTTCACAAATATACATTTTGACAGCAACTCCATTGTAATTTGATGATTTACATATTCGAATATATGGAAACCTGAGAAAAACAATATGCCAAAAATGTTTTAACTCCATAAATATTGGTTAGCAAACCACTTGTATTTCTTATGTGTTTGAATAGAACGGTTTTGTGCACCATCGTGTTCTATAAACAATATTTCTCACAACAAAGTAGAAGCTTTTACGGTTATGGCATATTTCACTGAAGGAGTCTTTATCTATTTCTTCATTGTCTTTGCTTTTGTTGTACATAGCATTAATGTTCAATTTAGAGAAGAAGGTTGAACACAATAGACATTGCAAACAGGTGTTATGTTGTTCCTTGTTTTTAGTATCTTTTTACAAACGGGTCACATTCACTGTGTTCTAACCATAATGCAACACAGTCGTACAACAGCTTTTTGTTGGTAATATGCATTAGAGAAAACCAAGCCACATCATATTCTTTCCTATTGTTTATAACTATTTTACAACTCACTGCACCCCATCTAAATGGAGGACTACCATGGGATTGCCACTGTATAGCTATACTGTGGCTAGTATGAATGTGTACAGTTTAGAAGAATAAATTCCAGTCAATGGCTACATTGAGGCCGTTTTTTTACTGTATCTAACCGGTGGATCCACTTCTGCTCTAGTTTTCTAAGGGCCATATCTCGATCCCCCCTCTAGGTTTACTTTTCACCGTTTGTATAATGAACCATCTTAGTACTGTGTATTGATGTTGTTTCTTCTTGAAATGTGCCACCATGAGTTTATCTTCAAATAGGTATTTCAGACATGATCGATGTTCGCAAATTCTCTGCCTGATCTCTCTTTTACTCTTACCAATGTATAATAAGCCACATGGGCATTGGATTCCGTATACACTCCATTTGGTTAGACAATTAGTAAAGGTCTTATACTTCCAAACAAATCCATTCATTGTCACTTCTTTCAGATTTTGTATCAGGCTGCAAACTGAGCACTTGCCACATATGTAGTGTCCTACCACTGGGGGTATGTTCCAGAGGTTGGTTTGCGAATTTGTTTTGGGTGGTAGTGGGTAAGTGTGTACTAATCTGTCTTTTAGGTTTTGACTCCTTTTGAAAGCAAACCGCGGTTTTTCTGGTTGGAATGTGTCTGTCTTAAGTATGTTCCAATTTTTCAAAATGCTCTTTCTGATGTAATTACTGATTGGAGTGAACGTTGTGACACATGTTATTTTGCCGTTCTGTTCTTCTCTTTGCTTCTTTGTTAGGCATGACTCTCTGCTGGTGTTTTTTGCAGTTTTTTCGGGCTCTTCAGGTTTGATTTGTTTAGGATATCCGCATGCTGATAACCGTTCCCCAAGGTCCTTACTGTTAACGGTCAAATTCTAGGGTGGTGGTGCAATTTCTTCTAATTCTCAAAAACTGTCTATATGGTAGGCTTTCTCTTAGGGCCTGAGGATGGAAGCTTGTAAAAGTTAACAGAGTCGCTTTGCACAGTGACATCCGCTCACATCTCATTCGGGCCCAGGAGAAGGCCAAACTTTCACTGGATGCCAACTCCGGTTTACCAAGTGGTGATGCGTGTCTGGCTCTCCACCCATAATCTCAAGATCCTGGGCAATAGGTCACTCATCCTTCGTTTCGTAGGGCCTTATAAAATCAACTCACTCTTCAATCCAGTGCCGGTACGCTTGTCCCTTCCTTCCTTCCTCATGGCAGGTTCAATCTGTGTTTCATGTCTCATCGCTTAAACCCTGTCACCCGGGGACACGCTTACCAATCAGGCCTAACCCCGTGTTGGTGGGTAATGAGGACGAATATGAGGTACCAGTTGAGGAGTGGTCACCCTTACTATTTGGTGAATTGTAAAGGGTACTGGCCGGAGGACAGGACATGGGAGCCACTTGCCAACCTCCATATTCGATCCTTTTGCGCAAATTCCATGCCTCCAGGGGGGTGGCTTTGCCTTTGTGGTGGATACTGTTACGGTTTGGGGCCTGTGCCAGTTTCCGGGTTTCTCAGTCCCGGGTGCTTAAGTCGATTCTCACAGGACACAGCATTTCCCTGCCCCGTTCCTTCACCGGTGGCAGTTGCCTTGGAGACACTCTGCTACAACAACGTTTTGTTTCAGAAAGCCGTTTGCCATGGTTACCCTAGGTGGTAACGTGCTCAGATCAGCTGCTTGTGCCGCAGGTTCCGCCCTCTGCGTTCGGATAAAGGAAGCACAATCCAGTGAGACACTGCTTCTTATTGCAGTTAGCTCACTACTTTGGCTCTGCGTTCTTGGTTTTTCTTCCATCTACTTGACTCGTGTCTGCCTTTGGACGGCGTTTCGCCTACTGATTCTGTACTTTATCTGCCATACCATTGCCGACTTCTGCTTGCCTTTGGACTCTGTACGCTGCTGCGCCATTGCTGAACACCGATTGCCTTTGGACTCCGTACGCCTGCTGATTCTGTGCCTTATCTGCCGTGCCATAGCCGAACCCTGCTTGCCTCTGGACTCCTTTGCAATTAAAGTTGGGGAAAACGGCTTTGTTGTAATGCGTGCCCTCACAGCTCCAATACCGCCTTCGGTTTGGTACTGTCACTCCAGTGCTGACCAGAGTTACTGTGCAGACCTCAACACTGACTCCTCTGCAATTGCTTACATTGCCATTGTTCCTACTGCTTACCTTCCTCAAGGACACTTACATAACCAGGTTGTAACTTTTCAGCATCAAGACCTCGTGCACATACGGGATGCCTTGCTGCCACTGTTCTGTGCACCATCCCGGAAGTAGTGCGTCCCTCGTTCCGCCCGGGAAAAAAACCTTACTAACCTTCCATGTTTGTTATTTTTTTCCATTTCATTGGTTGTTCCTCCGGATTCTTCCTGCTACGGTCATCCTCCTTGTAACATCCACCATCCCAAAACCCACTGGTAAGATCTTGTCCTCTCCTTCCACTGAGCCGTGCTTTGCTATACTCCCCTAGTATAGATAGGGATATCTCTTGTTTCTATTAGGGATCTGGGTCCCGATACTGCCGCCTTCTTGGCCTGCTACCTGAACACCCTAGAGAGTGGACAAAGGTCATTTCTTAAGACAAATTGTATTCACTTATATTCTCTGTACATTCCAGTAACCATTGTGCTTTTCCTCCCGCTCTTTCATTTGATTTACCCCTCTGCCTGTTTTTTTTACACATCAGAGGGGCGTATCAAGGGAAAGAGTTCCGCCAAGTGAGGAGACCTGAGTTAAGGGATAACCCAGGTTCTTCAATCAATCGGACTACCAGGAATCCAGCACGCACCCCAAATCATCATCTTTGTTTCCCAGTCGGTGAGAGACAGTCGCTACCTGATCCTGACTCTGGGGGTGATGTTAAGAGGCAGCATCATATGGGAGGAGGTGGCTACCGGGGAAAAGTGATGACCCCATCGAGAGAGACACAGTATTCTTTCCTTTCCAGAGAGGAAGACCACATAATTCCTGAATTCTTAATGACTGATTGTCAATTCACAAGTCCTTCCCATTGTAGAACCCAAAGAACCCTTTCTGCAAAACACTCTAAGCAGAATAACATTCACACCTTGATACACATAGCTCACATTTAACATCCTTTCTCTCTGATGTTTTATTCCTAAATAAAAATCCCAAGCAAAATCACATTAAAAGTCTTAGGAATAATTTGGACTCCAACTCCCATGACGCCTCAAGTACTGAGATGAAGAAGAGGAATAAGGAGTTAGTATGAATTGACAAAAATCCCAAGCCAAACATGCAGGCTAGTTGTTTCAGTGGAGATCAGCTGTGCTGGACATTTAAAATAATGTCTTGTACTTTCAATCAGGAGTCGGAGAGAAGAGAAGCAGAGTGGGCAAAGCGGGAAGCAAAACCGCAGGAGAAGGCAGGCACATGGGAACTAATGCCTTGAAGCTGCCACTTGTCAGAATTTCTTACAGGATTGGCAGGAGACCCAGAGGAGTGGGACAGGCAGTAGGGAAGAGCCACGAAAGTACCAGCAGCAGCAACAGCAACAGCAACAGCAAAGCTGTCAAGGACACAGTTGTGCCAAATAGCAACAGCTTCACCGGCAAGTGAACGCTGAGCCGACGGGAAAGCTGAAAGAGTGCCTGCGAAGTGGGAGACACCATTCCCAAGTGAGGACTTCATCGCAGCAGTGTGCCAAAGGTCGGAAATCCTTTCAAACACTGCTGAGTCGGCCCAGTAATAGTGGGAACGCTGTGGTGTACCGACAGGAACATAATCAATTGAAAGTTCATTTTGAATACCGACCAAGTAAAGTAGAGACATAATTTGCACAAATCCTCATCCATGAAATGTCAAGATGGAGAAAGTTGGGGCAAATGTTACTACAAGCAGATAAATGTTAATGAGGAAGAAGAAAGACAGAATTTGTACAAGTCTCCATATCTGAGAAGCCAACATGGGGAATGTTGGAAAAAGTATTGCCACAAGCAAATGAACATTGGTGAAGAAGTTCAAGTCTCCATTTATAGAATGTCAATACAGGGAAAGTTGGAACAAGTAGTATATAAATCCAATGAAGTATAGACAAGGCAGGAGTATAACTGTGCTATACTGAAAGACAAAGAGAACATTCAAAGAAGCCCTGGTAAAAGAAGAATATCGGGCAGTGAGCAGTTGGGGAAATGATCCCTGGCAGGAGAGTATACCAGGAGATCTAAAGAATGTACTGAAGGGTTCCTGGAAGGGGTGTATACCAGGAAGATGTCCTTGAGAAGTTGTTTTATAAAAGAGACACTTGTGCCGTCCTAAGAAAGATATTGTATGAAAGCGGCACTTTTGCCATCCTTGGAGTGTTTGTTGTATAAAAGAGAACAGTGTTTGGAAAATACACTTTCGGCATCCTTGTTCAAACATACCTACCATTCTTAAGAGAACATTGTTTGGAAAAGACATTTTCACCATCCTTTCAGAAATGATCCAGTGGAAGGGAACCATCTTCTGGATCCAAGGATGTATCCTTGCAAGAAACCATTTTTGTTGCTGGATCTATTTTGTTTTACATATGAACACTTTTTGGCTAAACCTATATCAGAGACAATTTTCCTTACACTTCATAGTTGTTTCATTGCTAGTGTGAGGGTCAGATATGTTTTGGGCACAAGGACAGTTTACCTAGTTTTGACAACAAGACACATACTGATCTTTAGTTTTTAATTCCCTCGGTAGAGAAACTCTATTTAGGATAGGGACAGAGATGCCTTTATCTAACCCTTCTCTTTTACTAAATCTATCTGATGTTGAAAATACTACCACTTTGTGTCTGCCTCTCATTTCTAACTCCTCAGATTTCCCATTCACTACAATCATAATCACAATGTGTACCAACAATGCTGGCTCTCCCAGAAAGAAGCCAATGAACATTAATGGGATTTAGAGGTGGGGCTATTGCAGGGTTTCTTACACTCATGGTGCATAGTATTGTTCACAAGCACTGAACTGAGATGGACAGGAAGACAAGATTTTAGAGCACATTGCGCACGGCTTACACTAGTCATATAGGGGAATGTGTTGTAAAGTGTTTCATAGAAGTGATGTAGAAGAGGGTGTTTTAAAGGGATTTATAAAAGTAACATACAAGATGATTATATACAAGTAATACATTGAATGGGATTAAAGGGTTTAGGCAAGATAGATAGAGAGGGAGGGTGCACAGAGAGCTTAAGCTAGTAATTCTGGAGGTTGTGCTATAAAATGTTAATTCACTTAATATAGAAAAAGGCTTTATAATGAGCTTTATATAAGTAATATAGTAGAGGGTATTAGACGTATAAAGAGTGTTGTACAAGTAATATAGGAGACAGGGTTACATGGGGCTTTATACAAAAGGTAGAGGGCATTACACAGGGCTGTACACAAGTAATATGGGAGAGGGCTTTAATCAGGGCGTTATACAAGTAATATAGGAGATGGAGAATTGAGGTCTTTATACAAGCAATATAGGAGAGGGTGTTTACACACCTTAGACAAGCAATATAGGAGAGCGTGTTACATGACTTATAGACATTGCTTACTCCCCACAGAACAATATACGAGAGGGTGTTACATGCTTTACACAAGCAAAATAAAAGGGGGTGTTACCCACCTTACACTAAAATATAGAAGCTGGTGTTATAAATGATTTTATATTAGCAATATAACAGGAGCCATTATGAGGGGCTTTATACAAGTAACATAAAAGCGGGCATTACACAAGAGTTTATACAAATGATTTACTAGAGGGAATTATACAAGCGATATAGGATTTTGTGCGTCATAGCACTTTATACAAATAGTAGAGGGCGCTACCAGGACGTTATACAAGTAATATAGGAGAGGGTGTTACATGGGGCTTTATATTATGTTATTCGATATTTTTATAGTGCTTACTGCCATTGTTATGGCCTAAAAGAGCAGTACGATTGATGGCCGTAGTCTGTGCAAACATAAAGATAAAAAGAGGATGACAATGCATCTGAATAGTAATTAGAATTAGGTGGCTATTCAATAAATTTCAGAGATAACTAGTTTAAAACATTATAAACATCATGCAAAGCATTGTGTTCTGGAGCAGACTTAACCACTATGTCTGTAACTATGTGGCAGCTGGACAGGGCAACTGTCTACAGTTGAGGGCTCTGCTATACTTTATGTGCAGAACACATGCCCATTTAATAACATGATATGTCAAAGATACAATTACCACTTGTCTGTACCATTGGGTTATTTTAGTACACATATGTTATATTGAATAAAACCGTGATGGCGGTAACACATAGCCATCCATAGAGAAAAATACTGCCTCGTCCTCCATGACATTACTAATCTCCAATACTTCAGCTACTGTAGAGAAAAACAACTCGCTCACCTACACCTGAGTCCCTGAATATATATTTCCTCACCCCGGGAAGCCCTGTATGCCTGACCTTGGTCTAGTGGGAATTCTAGTGCAGTATCATGCTACTATTGGAACATTGTAATCCCCCCTGCAAGACCACAAGCCTAATGCTGAACCGCAAGCACAATGGCAACACACAAACAGCATACACACCTGGCAGACATATTGGAACACGCATCCACCGATCAGGCGGACACTCAGGCACACTCAGACAAATAGTAGTTTCATATGAGGATATGGCTGAATGACAACATATTAGTGGGAATGACAAGGTAACACAATCATGAAATATCATTGTGAAAGACAGTGTATGAAAACCAACTCTTAGAAATGAAAGTCTAACTATAAATGAGGATAAATGGGTAAAGAGCTCCACTGTATAAAGCATAGCGGAGTAATAGAATTGAAGCACACATCATGTGGATTAATCACACCATTAAACGCAAGAAAACATGTCACAGGGGAATGTTACCAGTTATGATGAGGATACATCGCAAACATGAAAATTGGGCCATTAATTATGTTATGCTAGTGGAATTTATACAAGCAATATTGGATTAGGCATTGCGCAGTGTTTTGTTCAGCAATATAGAAACTTGATATAGGCACCTAGATATAACAGATAGAAGATTAAGGGTTGTATAGATGTATGTACAGGTGATATAGGAGTGGTCATTATAGGGCACTTTCTAGAAGCAATACAGACAAGGGGGGACATTACAAGGTAGGCGGTAATGGAAAAACAATGCTAGTAAGGGATTACCGGCCCCACATACCACTCCGGGCTATGACGAGTCATCAACCCAGTATCAGAGCCACCGCTGATACCGTGCACCGCCATACCGGCATGCACACGGGCACGCGGCCCTTCGGTCCGGCAATATCGGGATGGCGCTAACAGGAGGACATCACAAGTCATGCGGACATGCACATAAAGGCATCATGAAGGCGGTAATAAGGGATACCGGGATTCCGGCATCACCGGCATCGTGAACCACCCGCAAACAGCAATGTGCAGTGTTCCCAACTGCCACAGGTGCACACAATCAGCACAGGTGGAGGCAATGGAGTCTGGCCCAGCACAAAAGGAGCACACCCACACACTACACCCCTTTCCACACCAAAATGATTCCACTAGCAGTAGCAATATTGGGGCTGGAGGACATGCTTGCATTGCTACACCAGCAACCGCAACAACAACCGGCACCACAGAGGAGACACAGGAGGAGAAGGAGGGTGAAACAGGCCCAGCAAGCCCCACCAGTGCAGCCAGTGGTACCACACAGGCAGCCCCCAATCCCTCGCATCAGAACCAGTCAATTCAACCTAAACCCTGAGCAGATCCACACCCTGTACCGTCTGGACCGGAACACCATCACCACCATTGTGAACATGATACACAACAACATTGTCAGCCTGATTGAAAAACGCACCGCCATCCCACCTCTACTGAAGGTAGTGTCTGTGCTCCACTTCCTGGCCACAGGCACCTACCAGCACACAGCGGGGCACATGCATGGCATATCACAAGCCTTATTTTCTTGCATGCTGAACCAAGTGCAGGATGCCCTCCTGAAGCACTCAAGGAACTACATATCCCTACCACGGACTGCCCAGGAGATCTTTGACACAAAAGTTGGCTTCCATGCACTGGCAGGCATGCCAAATTGTATTGGTGCACTTGACTGCACCCATGTTGAATTGGTGGTCCTGCATGCCACAGAGGCGGTGTACCACAATCATAAGATATATAACTCCATCAATGTACAGATGCTATGTGACTCCAGCAAGATCATCACACATTGTTGTGCCCGATTTCCCGGATCAACGCATGACTCAATGGTCCCGCGGAACTCCACGCTACCACACTACATGGAGCGGCATGCAGGACGACGTGCCTGGCTGCTTGGTAAGTCGCATGACAGGCACATGGCAGTGTAATGGAGGGAGAGATGCACACAACACCATGGTTGTGGTGACAGCACAATGTCCACTTTGCAAAACACTGTGCCCCAAAGCATCCCAAACTGAACATGACAACCAATCCCCATAGCAATGATGGAAGCTTCAGACCAATTACAACATGCCTAACTTTCAACCAGCCCACATCCCACAACACGTCCACCACCCATCATCAGACCTCACCCTCCGTAACACAATCCAGCAACATGCTGTGAGTATGCACAATGTAAATGTCTGCATCAATTCACAACACAGGACAAGAATCCATGAGAGTGCACAAATCAATCCCACCAAGGAAATACACTGCTTGTCACAGGGCCACCACCACAGTAGCGCTGCATGGCTGCATGTCACCATGGGAATAATAAGCACTGAATGATGAATAATGCTGAGACTTCTGCCAACGCTGCCAGTGATAAAATCATACTAATCACTAGACATCACATAATGATACCAAACACAGCGGTATGCATCCACAGTGCATGAACAACATCAAGGGAGTTGACACCCTGTTTCATCTGGAAGATGCAACCCACACCATAAGACCATGGCACAGCACACATTGTGGCAAGTTAAAATGTGTGCATAAAACCAGGGACATGTGCATGTGAACAACAAATATCTGCAGGCATGTGTGATAAGTACAGGTGTCCATCAGGAATTCACTTACACATACCTTATTTTGCACCCATGCAGGTGATAGTGGCTATCCCTTGAAGACGTGGCTCCTCACTCCTGTCCGGAACCCGCAGAACAGGCACAAAGAGGACTACAATCGTTCCCATACCCATACCCATGTGGTGATCGAGCAGACCTTTAGCCTGTTGAAGGCACATTTTCGCTGTCTTAGCCGGTCGGGTGGGGCACTCCTGTACAGGCATGAGAAGGTGGCCAAGATCATCATGGCATGTGTCATGCTGCACAACATGTGCATCTGAGGAAACGTGCAGGTGGGGATGAAGAAGATGAAGAAGATGGGGTTGTACATCATCCCAGTGGCGATGCACAGGACGGACGTGCTGTGCGCCAGTCTGTGATAGGCCAATATTTCTAAGACACATGGAGAGTGCCATGAATGTGGGACTGAGGGCACTGGGTGTGGGGGTACATGGACACTATGCACTGTAAACCAATAAATGCCACATACACAATAAGGAATGTCCAGTCAAGTATTTTTTCTGGTACACAACGGGTGTATTTAACAGGAAAAAGTAAAAAGTGTTCATACCCTCCACCTCACACACCCCCCCTCTCCCCACCCCCTCCTCCCACAACTCCCCCACATACCCTCTCCCCCCAACCCCTCCCCCACAACACCCCACACATGCCCTGCCCCTGCCCCCACAAGTCCCCTGCACACCCTCTCCCCCTACCCCTACCCTCACAACTCCCCCACACATGGCGTGCAATGTTATGCCACTCGAGTCTGCATGGGTGTGCACATGCAGACTGAGCCGGCAACTAATGTCCTGTGTCTGACTCCGGGGGTGGCATGTTGGGGCGGCGCATGGTGCCCACAGACCTGCACATGGGGCTCGTCTGTGTGGAGCTTGATGAAGACCCCGTGGGCGCAAGCTCTACTGTCGCGGCAGGACGCAGAGCTTCCATGGCATCCGCAATCCTGGCAAGAACCTGCCTCACTGCCAACAGCTCCTCACAGATATTCTGGGTGCTCGACTCTATGGCCCCTTTCATGGCCGCAGTGTTGTCTCGGGCCTCCCTCCTCGTCACATCACCATCAGTGACATATTTTTTCACTAGGCTGGTCAGCTCCTGCTGGCGCGCCTCCATCTGTGACATCCTGAACTCCCCGTCCCGGACTCCTGTGGAGGTGGATAGCAGATGTGGCAAGAGGCCCAATTCTGGTGTGTCCTGAGTGTCCTGTGTGGGGCTCCAGCCCTCTGCTTCAGCCACTCCTCCCGACTGGACATGCAAGGTGGCATCGGGTGAGCTGATGGGTGTTTACTGGTGTGCTTGGGTGGGGTTGGGTGTGCCAAGGAATTCCATGGAGCGGTTGTCCTCCTCAGGGTCACAGACCTCGCCTTGGGAAAGTACCTCATCGCCACGCGGAGTGTCAGCTGCCTCCCCAACCAAACTGGGAGCTGCAGACAGGGTCCCATCTGCCACCGGCTCTACAGCTGCGGATTCCAAAGATGTTGGAACTTTTGGAGTAGTGGATGACCTATGACGCCCCTGTGCCCTGCCATCCAATGGTGCCTTTGTCCTTGGTTGCTGATGTGCCCTTGGAGGTGGAAGGCCTGTTAGTGTCTTCCCTGGACACGGCCTTCTTTGTAGGAGTGGTGGCCTGTGCTGCAGAGTCCTCTGCATCGCTGTTGGTATCACGGCCTGGGGGGGAACATAAGAGGGACGGCATCAGTGATGGTTGTACATGCATCATGCATACAATGGTATCAGTGCAGTTGTACACATTTGATGACTTGGTGTCCTACTGTTGTGGCATGCAGGTTATCTGCCATTTGGTGGGGTTGCTCAGGCATACGTTAGGTTCAACATGTGTGAGGTGGTGTCTGCTGGGTGACATGCCTTCGTGTTGTGGACTGTGTGCATGCCGTTTCCCTGTTTGTGGTGTATGTCTCAGGTATGGCATTGGCATGCTGCATGCCAATGCCATACCATGTGAATGTGTCAGTGCTGGGGACGGCATCCAGGCAGGGATGTGTCCATGTGTGTGTAATGGGTCATGCTTTGCCTCATGGCACGGTTACTTTGGTGGACTATCATCATACTTTGCATTACAGTGTTTTCTTAGGCCACTCACCTCCATCTGCCGATGACAAGGCTCCCTGTTCCATTTCTCCCACACCTTCTATGGACTCCATACCGATTGTGCTGGTGCAGTTTTCCTCCCAGAGGCTGAGTTTGATCAGTGAGTTAGAGCCACCGCCAGTAGCCAAGCCCTTGCTCCGGTAGGCAGACAAGATATCTCTAAGGCACAGGTCGTCCCAAGGTTTTCTGACGTCCTTTACTGTGCATGGGGTGATGCCAACCGCACTGACTTTCTGGGCCACTAGCTCCCATATCTCTGTCTTTTTGAGCTGTGCTACTCTTTTCAGGTCAGAGGCAAAGACCACCTCTGCATTCTCAGCCAGAGTGTCAGCGAGCATGTTAAGTTCATCCTCGGAGATCCGCTCCTTCCGCTGCCGGGATGCCCCTTTCTTTGTAGCCTTTGGCATGATGCTGGTGGTATAGAAGATGATCTGAGTGTTGGTTTGAAGCTCCAGGTCCTGTGTATTGAGGATGGCAATGGATTGTGTTTTTCAAGATGGCCGCCGTGCCATTTCCCGTTCCGGCGCGATGACGTTACTTCCGGTTCCGGTATTAGCGGGCCCGCTAATGCCGGACCCGTTAATGCCACGCTCGTTATTTAGAGGTGGACGCAGGCGGAAGGGCTGTCAGCGCTTTCCATGATGCCGCTAAGGGATGTTTTTGGGACTTTTTCGGCAAGCCGGTACTGTCGATACGGGCATGCCGCTACGCGCGTGCACACATACTCGTAATCGGCTGCTGTTAGCGGCGTCATTGCTACCTAGACCTGGAATTGCCTCCATGCCGGTAAAAACTGATTTGTACCGCAAATCTCGTAATGACCCCCAAGGTCTTTATATAAGGAAGGTTGTACAGAAGAAGTACAGGAGAATTGTGTGAGTTGCAATTAAGTAGCACTTGACATACATCTTCCCAAAACATCCCTAACCCTAGTTTAGCTACAAATAAGCAGCATTGGAGGTTCATCTTCCAACACTTCTCAACTCTCTCTGAATTGCAAGTAGGTAGCATTTGATGTACATCTTTCCAACACTTCTCTGCTCTCTCAGAGTTGCAAATAAGAAGCACTTTCTGTACATCACCCGAACGCTTCTCCTCTCTCTCTGAGCTGCATGTAGCACTTGATGTACATCTTCCAACATTTCTCTACTCTCTCAGAGTTGCAAGTAAGTAGGACTTGCTGTACATCTTCCGAAAACGTCTCTACTCTCTCTGAGCTGTAAGTAACACCCTATGCATCTCTTCCCAACACTTCTCTGCTCTCTCGGAGTTGCAAGTAAGTAGCACTTGATGTACATCATCAGAGCACTTCTCTACTCTCTCTCTGAATTTCAAGTAAGTAGCATTTGATATACATCTTCCAACATTTCTCTACTCTCTCTATCTGAGCTGCAATTAAGTATCACTTGATGTACATATTCCCAACATTTCTCTACTCTCTCTGAGTTGCCAGTAACATCTGATGTACATCTTCCCAACACTTCTCTACTCTCTCAGAGTTGCAAGTAAGTAGAGCTTGCTGTACATCATCAGAACACTTCTCTACTCTCTCTGAGCTGCAAGTAACATCTGATGGACATCTTCTAAGCACTTCTCTACTCTCTCAAAGTAGAAGTATATTTTCCCAACACTTCTCTACTCTCTGTTTATTGCAAGTAAATATCATTTGATATACATCTTCCCAACACGGCCCCACTCTCTATCAGAGCTGCAAGTAGTGTAACACTTGGTGTACATCTTCATAACACTCTCTCTACTCTCTTCAAATGCACCCTTACCTTGGAGTCTGTCCACACACAGACATGCCCGATGTCCAGCTTCTTAGCTTCACTCTAGCAAGACAGCTGACCTGCTAACTGTTGGGATGTCAGCATCTGAACTCTACCCATTGGAGGAATCTCCACGGCGGCAAGCCCCTCTGTACCCACATGGTCTTTATACCCTCCCACTGGCCGCGTCAAGCCACGAACAAGGGATCTCTCACAGAGCAACGCGTACTACCCGGGCATAAATCTTAACCGCACCACCCTCACCCTCCCCCAATCAGAGGCTGGAACAAAAAGACACCTTGTATGTGTCTATTGTTTCATTGTTTTGGATGTGAACTATACAAACATTTGAGCACTTGCTTGTGGACAGATCTGGTTTCGTAACTAAACGTCCCCTCGTGATTAAGAGATATCACTATACAGAAAGACTGGCAGGCTGGATCAGTAGATGTGGCAGCTAAACCCTGAATATGTTTTACAACTGGTGACACAGTCCCCTGCCTTTGTTCTCCCTCTCACCCTTGTCACGTTACATAATAAACCCACTGTTTACTGCAAACACCATATGTCGGCCATGGACCAACAATGGCTTCGGTTTTGCCTCCTCAGAAAGAAATATTGCACAAATATTGCATAATGGAGCATAACGGTTCACATAAATGCAGAGAGGACATTTGCTTTACTCATCCTGCTGAACTGAACGTTCCGGATTCACACAAAGTTGCGCATCACGTTGCAATGCGCGAATTCACAGAAGGGAACGTCTCTGAAGAGCCTGCTGTGTTGCAAGATGACTCATTAACATGTGCGCCTAAAATGTGCGCATATGATGCTATTGCGGATGTGCAAAGAACTGCACATCTGGCGCCAGATGATATGCCATTTTGCACCAGAGCTAAAGACTGAGATGTCATTTAGCTCTTTGTTGTTTTGACACCTATGGGGCCAGATTGCAGAAACATTGCACGAGTGCAAGTACAATGTTGCATGGTATTGGCCAAAGGGCCGAGTGTACCCGAGTTAAAAACACATATGTGTTGAATGGATGCCAGAGTTTGCCCTAGTGCTAATACCAATCGGTGCTAGCACCAGGGCAAACTTTGCCTGGTGCAAACATGTATTGCAAGAATTTAGTTGTGTGCTACGGAAAACCTTTCCCTATTGCTAAGACCGTGCAAACTGCACCATTGCAAAATGTCTGTAGGCTGGCCTCTGGTTCTTCCCCATGATCACTCTTGCTAATATAGCTCCTAGATGCTCAAGGGTTGTAGCGCCTCCATCACCAAAATACAAATGTTTAGACCATATGGAATGGGGCAAACAGGTTTTGTCACACCCTTTATTATCTCAGACTGTTTCCACACATACACACATTAATAGTGCATAACATACAAATTAAATAGGTTTACTACATTGCTTTTCACTTCAGTCAGCAAATATAGTAAATTAAATATGGTGCCCCATTTCTGCAGTATTTATAGATAATGTGCATTGTTTGCTCCATTCCATATGATCTAAGCAGCAAAACTGGTGCTAAATTCATTTGCTCCATTTCTTTGCACACCTGGACAGTTTTGATAACCTGCCCACTGGTGGTCATGCATTGCTAGTGTGTGCATCATCTGTTGATGCACCAGATGAAACCGTGCATGCGCAGTTCATGTGTACGCAATGCGCTCTTGCCAGGAACATGTGTACAAAAGAAAGAACTTTCCATGCAGAGAACTTTTGAAACTCTTTGGACAGAACCTGGACCAGTGATTGTGAAAAAAACAACCAACATTGCAGAGAATCTCTGGCACAAGGTCAACTCATTATTATCCGAGAGGTGCACGCGATAAACTCCTCAACTTCCAGGGCAGAGAAAATCACCTGCTGAGTGAAATGCCCTCTGTCAAGAGATGGTTCAGAATTTGAATTCCCTTGGGAACTACCACTGCACACCTACCAATGGTAAGCAACAGTGGGCAGAGATAAACAACTGTGCAAAGGAGAATTGCCCACACAAAGCAGGGGTCAAAATTGGAGTGCATATAGCAAGAGCATAGAGCAAGAGCTGGAAGTAGCTCCTGGTGGCAGGACTTTCCTCTGACGAGGAGCTACTCATCATGACCCAGGAGCTATTGAACTTCTGATGCAACCATAACTCAGTGTACTGCACATATGCCCATTCATGTTTGCATGCCTTCTAGAAGTTTGCCAATGGACCTTTTATGCAAATTCCCAAGCGCAGAGGTAACATTCGAATAGGTATATTTGTGTTCTCCAGTTGGCTTGGGGAGCCAAAAGAAGCTCCTGGTGGCTGTTGGTATCAAGTTAACCAGCCTCTTCTAGGCCCTATCCAAGAACTGAATTGCTCCTAGCAAGATACCAGGTGGTGCCATTGACGTCAGTTACGTTGTGTAAGAAACCTGAGAATATCCTCACATGTACCCCCCTTGGATCCTCTAGGCAGGTGTCCAGGGAAAGGCCATCGCTTTTGGATCCGGCCCCTGAGGGTGGACAAGCGAGGGAGGATCACCTGGGTGGAGGGTCCTTGGGGATTGGAAGCGGGATGCCCTTGGTCGAGACACAGTATTCCACAACATCCTTTTAGAAAGGAACCCCTCTCTCAGAGATGTTTATGGGATATTGTTCCCCATGTTCACCTCTCCCTAAGATGGATAGGAGATATTGTCACCCGAGACATATTAGGAAGAGAAAGAGAAGGTTTGGGAGTGCGGTACCTTAAGCCGAGAAATGGTATCTCCCTCATCCTGGTGACAATCAGGCTAACCCTCCCCCGACCTTTATGAGTTACTGTAGATCAGCTCCCCTTTCTTCCCCCTTGGGGTGCTTGACAGTACTGAGACAAAGAAAAAGCAACTCAGAGTAATGAACACCATTTACTCTCACCACTTTGGTACAGGTTCAAAGAAGGTGCATGAAAGATATGACGGTCAGGCATGTTTTTAATCAGAGACAGGAGGCCTTGAATGATTGAACACACCAGCAAGCCCATTGAAGGACCATAGATGTATAAAAGACAAAGCACAGAAGGAGAGAGAGAGGGAGACCTGGGTAACTTAGGCAGAGATCGATATTATACCCAGAGAATCCAAAGGAATTGCTGTGCTGAGGAGCGAGAAGTCGAGACGCCGACACGCTGACCAAGATCCCAAGAGTTTTGCGATGGTGACTTTGCAGGACTGGTAGCCCTTGTGAGGGAAGGCGTACAGCAGGTGCTTCCAGGGAGCAGAGGCGGAGCCCAGCATGAAGGGCGTTGCATGCTGAGCGGAGCACCC
This sequence comes from Ambystoma mexicanum, assembly GCF_040938575.1. Taxonomy (NCBI): domain Eukaryota; kingdom Metazoa; phylum Chordata; class Amphibia; order Caudata; family Ambystomatidae; genus Ambystoma; species Ambystoma mexicanum. Next base: position 102,885,909 of record NC_090923.1, on the reverse strand, counting down.
GGGTTGGTTCTCCCACTCAGTGAGGAGCCGCTGAACAGAGCTGCAGAGACCCACTAAGTGTCGGAAGGCACTTGGAATGTCGGAGGGCTCCAAGGGACCTTTAAAATGGTAACGGGCCACAGAGGCAGTGAAACATTGCACTTTTTGAATGCCGTACTGGACCAAAGGTATTGTTTAAACCCGTAAAGTTGAAAACTGCTAATATTGAATACTGAATTGAATGAAACAGCAAAACCTGCTAATATTGAATGTCGGACTGAATGAAACAGCAACGCCTGCTAATATTGAATGCCGTACTGGATGAAACAGCAAAGCCTGCTAATATTGAATGCCGTACTGAATGAAACAGCAAAGCCTGCTAATATTGAATGCCGTACTGAATGAAACAGCAACGCCTGCTAATATTGAATAAGGAACTGAATGCTAATAGTGAACCTGCTAACGTGTAATCATGTACAGAGAGAAAATAGGAAATTAACTCAAATAAAGGACTCTGACTGCAGAGTTGAAGTCACGTCTGAGAAACTATTTGTTTTAGAGCTACATTTGAGAAACGCCTTGTTTATTGAACATTATTGAAGTACTGAAAAATAACTGAATTGGGTGACCTCTAATAGGAGGATTGTGCGATCCAAATACTGCGCCAAGACCTGAGAATTACTATATGTTATACACTGAACTGCTGAAAGAGAATTCAAGGTTCCTGGTTGTGTAACCTATAATGTTGGACAGTGTGGTCTAATAACTGCGCCAAGACCAGAGAACCCCTATATGCTAACAAGAACAACGACTATTGGTGCATATAAGACTTGGCGAAGGGAACCCAGAGCTGTGAACAATTGTTAAAACTCAATTTAAAGGCAAAGCTTCAAAATACTTGTTTTTGTGCCGTCTTTTTTATATTGAACTTGTGGAAGGGAACCCTGAGATGTGCTGCAAGAGAATTATATTGAACTTGGGGAAGGCCAACCTGACAGTTACAAAGGTGTGGATCTTTACCACTTTAAGTCTAAAAGAAGGTAAGTTGGAAATAGCTCAGAACTTTACTTTTGGACCACTGTTTAGTTTATGGTTGACATCCCTACATATTGTTTAGTCTCTCTCTCTCTCTCTCTCTCTCTCTCTCTCTCTCTCTCTCTCTCTCTCTCTCTCTCTCTTTCTCTCTCTCTCTCTCTCTCTCTCTCTCTCTCTCCTCTCTCTCTCTCTCTCTCTCTCTCTCTCTCTCCTAAATACCATCCAATGGTGTTGACTCGAGGAGGACTGTAGCCCCCAGAAAGCAATGATCAGCAACCGCACACACTCGTTTGTTGGCTGCAATTTTTACTTTTTCTGACTAGCTGAAACCTGGATGTCCCCATGTGCACTGCTATCTCTGCATCCCTCTTTTCTACCCCTGGTTACCTTTCTCATATCGGTCGCATTAGAGGGTGCACTGGCATGCTCCGTCATTATTCTTTTACCCCCACTATCATCTCTCTTTTCTTTCCTTTGACTATCACTTTGCTTCTTTCTCTAAACCTTATCCTATCGCTTTTCTCATTATCTGCTGTCCCACGGTTCCTTATCCTCTGTCTGTGATGACCTTGACTCCCATCTTTCTCTAGTACTTCCTCTTTCTTCCCTCTTTTTTCTTCTTGTTGACTAAAATCATCATCATTATATAGGTTTATTTCAGAAATACAAAATAATGTACATAAAAACAGTTGCATAAAATGGCAATAACAGTTAAAGAAGCATCTGCAAACAAGATAAGAACCATAAAATACAGATAAAAAAAATCAGATAACATTCCTAGAGATTTCATTAAATGATTTGGGAATCATTTGGGAAGTAATGCTTTCTTCAAACAAAGACAGAAGTTCCCACACCACACGGGGTGATTCCACCCAAAGCAGATGGGTCAGAACAGGTCTATACTGCGTAAGCCCCATCTCCCGCAGCAGAGGTTTTAGCATGTGCAATAAGCAGGGCAAAATAATAAAAGATGGGCCAAGTCCTCCTTCGGTGCAATACACAGAGGGCATGATTGATTGTCAATAATGTCTGCCTATGCTACCATCACGCCTCGTAAACAAACGGAATTAAAATGTGCCCTGGTTATAAGTATTTGCTGAGATGGATTCTCAGCCCATAACAAATAACTTTGTAAGGCAGGTTCCACAATGATTGCAAGCCTCTTATACAATGGTTTAAGTATCTCCCGGGGCTCTCTATTCTCTGAGATATATATATATGGGCCCTCATCATCACAGCTCTTATTTCACTACCAGGTAAGATATCCGGTGAAGGAAACAAATTGGCTGCATTAACTTTCACAAGTTTTGCCTTGACGTACCTCAACCAGGGAATTTTCCCATTAGGATCTTTGTGGACCAAATATCTAATCAACTTTTAGCGTAAATAAAGCTTTGGGATTACCCCAGACCCTAAGCCATTGAAGAACAGGTTGTGCTGAGACTGTGTCATTGATCAATTTACAGCCCAGTTCTAGATGTACTCCAAAATTGGGGACGAACGAGGAAGACCCAAAGCTCTCTTGAAAAGGTTATTCTACACCACCTGAAGTTATTCTCCAGCACCTAGATGGAGTTAACATTGCTGTAGCCCCACAGCTCCATACCAAACGTGGTGACCAAGGCTGATTTGCCATTGTACATCTTTAGCATCAGATCAATTGGTTTAGCCTTAAACATACCCATCACTCAAGTTACCCCACCCACGGCCTGTTCAAATCTCGCTGTTTGTTTAATCACATAATGGGTCGGGACTAAAGTTGGAAGTAAACCTAACTCTGAGATAGTCAAAACTATGGACTATTGGGATCTGTGTACATTTACAAAACATTGCATGAAATTTCAAAGTGTGATTCTCCCTTAATCTATATGTTACAACAACACATCCATCCTATCCCTTTCTCCCTCCCCTTGTTCCAGTCTTACAATCTTATTCAATACTGTACTCCTCCCTCCCACAATTCTTTTTCTTTACTCTTCTCGTCCATTATCACTCATCGTGGCCTCCCCTTTCATTTCTTCTGACCATTCTCTGCTCTCCTTCCCCTTCGTTTCCCCTACTCCTCTCTCTCCAATTCTAAACCTGCTCACTCACCCACCTTTGTTCGTCGGAACCTTAAAGGCATTGACACTGTTCCTTTTATCTATACTTTAACCTGCTCTTGATTACCTCTCCCTACTAATTCTGCTCTTCTCTCAATTCCTCCCTTTCTTCCACTCTTGCTTCTCTCTACCCTGCCCTTCTGTCCTCTCCTAATCACAAACCTTCCCCGTCTTGGTTCAATCCTCAGCTCCGTTCCCTACAATCCTCCCTCCACCGCACAGAACAGCAACAGAAAAAATCTATTTCCCTCTTTGACCTTACTTTACTGATGTAGCCCCACTCTTTGAATGCCATTTCCCTTCTTGCTGCAAAGATGCAATACTTCTCAGACCCTATTTTAACCCACTCTCCTCATACCTGCCAACTTTTTATGCTTGTTCATAATTTTTTCGCCCTCCTCCTTTTGACCCTGCTTCCTTCTCCTCTCTTTCTTCCTCTTACTTTGCGAACTACTATTTCTTCAACTACGGTATTCTCTCAACTCCTCTTCTCTCGCTTCTGTCTCCCCCCCTCTTTCTCACTCATTATCCTCTTTTACTCTCTTATCTGAACCGGACATTAGCCCGTGCTCATTCTTCTGATTCCTTTCCTTCCCCCTCAGCTCTAAAATCGTTCCTCTTTTTTTAACTTTCTTGATCGCTTGGCTTAATTCATCTTAATTCATCTATTTCTACATCACCTTTTTCCAAAGACTTTAAACATGCGCTCCTTCCTACGCTTCCTACACTGAAAAAAAGCCCTCACTCGATTCTTCTCGTGCTTCTAATTTTTGGGCTGTTCCCATTTTTCCATTTCTTTTAAATCTTCTGGAGCGAATTTTCTACCAGTATGTTTCAGCTTTTCTCAATCAACACTCTCTCTTGCCCTTATACCAGTCTGGTTTTCACACTCTACAGCAACCACCTTGCTACATGTACTGACAAACTCCTGTCTGTACCTCATGCCAAACTGTCTTCTATTCTTATCGGTTCTTTGTGATTTTGTCGAAAAGATTTTTTTGTTGATTTTATCGATTTCTTGTTTTGTTGTTGCTGGTGGTAGATTTTGCTGCAAATATATATGCTTGGGAGATCCTCCCGCAGCCCCCCATCCATGAACCCACTACATTATTTATTCACCTAAACCCACGCCCCACATACATATGCAGCAACATTCGTTAAAATAAATTAGATTAAATCGAATTCTACAATTGCCATGGCAAAACCTCCCTATACAGTTGGTGAGTGGATTTAGGTCTCCTGGCCTAAGCCCCGCCCACCTGCCAATCACTTTAAACTGTTGGTACCTTACTGGTTGTCCCCCTTTTTCCCTATTTAAGCAGCCCTGCAGTTTTGTTTCCCTTGCAGTTGTAAGCAGGTGCAAGTGGATCTGGGTCATCTGGCCTAAGCCCCACCCATCTTCTTAGTCCTGCCTATTCCAGTTTACTCTTAATTCTTAGATCAAGGGTGTCTCTCACCCGGGCGTCTGAAGTGACGGGCAGATAAAGAAAAGGGGAATTCCTGTTTGCACCTGTTTGGACCAGGACCGAACCCCTGCTCAGACAACAGGTTAGCATGCGGTGACATGTGTTTTCTTCTTCCGTCCCCACAGGCCATCACAGGCAACACCAATGTCAATGACATTGCCCCTCTTCTAAGGCATGGACTATGCAATGCTGCAACCTCACCCACATCAGCCTGAAGCCCATCAACACCCCCTCACTGTCCACAAAACGGACTTTGATGCTCGCCAACGTCCGCTTAACTATCACCCATACAGCAGACACCACCAACCTCATCACTACACACAACCTTGACGCCATCTTCATCACGAGACTTGGCTGACACCCTCCTTCACCCACATCCTAGAAGTCTTTGTCCCTGACAACTACAGCATCCATCACAGAGACCAGCCAAATAAGAAAGGCGGAGGGCTCACAGTCATACACAAGACCTTGTGGCCCTGTACCAGACTTCATGTTGACAACATGGGCTCCTTCAAAGTCCTCTCATACCACTTCCCGCTCTCCCGATGGACAAAGTCACTTCACCACCCAAAACCGACACTGCCTTAATCAGAGACTTCACCAACCTGGTCACCACCATGTCCCTCATACACGAAAACAACATCTTCTTAGGCGACTTCAACCTCCAAGGCAACAAGGCCACCAAATCGATGAAGGAAGCTCTGCTCATCCTTCTCGACACCGTCAGCCAAACACAGCACACGAAAGACCCAACACACAAGAAATGTAACATCCTCGACCTAATCATCAGTGCACTGTTTTCCCTCCACTGCAGCTCTCCTCTTCCGCTTGACTGGTGTGACCTCTCTAGTCAAGCACTCCCATTAGAAACCTAGCAGACAGACCTTCAGGTCCTTCAAGAACTTCCCAGTGGAAGCCGTCACAGAAGACCTCGCCAACCTACAACTTACATGGACTGAACACCCCCAACCGAACTATGACTCTCTACTGGAAGCACTCAATGCCACCCTCTCAGCCTCCATTGACCGACACACGCCTCTGCAAGCAGTTTGTTCAGATGGACTCCAATAGATTGCCAATGCTACCTGTCACCTGTGGATTCCCACAGGGTTCCGTCATCTCCTCAGTGATCGTCAATCTATCTACACATGGAACTGCTGGGCCACACACAACATCCACATCAACCAATATGCCAATGACACACAGCTATACCTCAAGATCGGCTCCATCAAGAACATCCATAGGCTCAAAACCTGCCTCTCGCTGATCCAGTCTTGGATGTCCAGTGAATACTTGAAGGTTAACACCTCCAAGACACACCCAGACATACAGACCTGGCTATCAACCATGAACTCTGAGGGCCTCACACCCAACCACACCTCCTTCGCCATGGTTTTCAGGTTCCACATCGACAAACGCCTCTCCTTCAAGACACACATAGCTAGGAAAACTCAGATACACCATTCGGTGTATCCTCCTTCCGGACAGCTTTAGATACACCATTCAAGTATTGGTCCTATCCCACCTGGATGGGGCAATGCACTCCCCGAAGGCCTCCGATCATTCTCCCTTGTGCCCCAGCAAAGTGTCCTACACACAGCTGCATGCCTCATCAAGGTTCTGCACAGATACAAGCACATCACTCCGGCCCTCATCGACCTTCAATGGCTCCCAATGCACGCATGAGTCACCTTCAAGTCTTGCTGCATCATCTATAAGGCAGTCGCCCTCAAGTCACCCAGCTACCTCATAGAGAAATTCAGCATCTCTGGTGGACAGCGCAGTACTAGAAGCGAGGAGACGTGCAGACTTGAAATCCGCTGCTGCAAAAAGCAAAGGACCAGAAAGCAAGCCTTCTCTGCCTATGCCCCAAGACTATAGAAGCTCCTCCCCATCAGGATCAGACTCGCCCCACACTCCTACAATTTAGAAAAAAACTCAAGACCCACCTCTTCAAGGAGTCTCTCCTCCTCAACACATAGGCCATCAAGTTGCTCCTCGCGCCACCTGACACTCTCCTCCCAGCTGTGCCGTGTCCTATCCCCCGCTGTTTATCTGTTCAGTTGTTACCTCTGAAAAGTGCTCCGTAATGCAGCTGTAATGTTGTGCACCTCTGTAAAACACTTCCCTATGTATCTATACTGTGTATACCTCTGTAAAGTGCTCTGTTGCTTCTCGAAACTAGGCCTGCGCTTAATAAATGCAATAATAATAAAGATAATAATAATAATAATAATAATAAAAATATACCTCCTTATCTTACTTAACCTCTCTTCTCCTTTTGTTACGGTTGACCACCCCACCATCCTTGGCACACCTGCCTCCAAGGTTTCTCTAATTCTGTTCTAAAAATGGATCTCTTCATATCTGTTCAATCGCACCTTCTCTGTATCTTGGGCTAGTAACAACTCTTCTTCCTTTCCACTGCAATTTTGCATCCCTATGGTTCTATTCTCCTTTTGTCTCTTTATACTTCGCCTCGTTCATCTATCATCGCTAAATTCAGCTTTTTATTTCATTTCTACCCCCATGGCTTTCAGATCATTGTATCATTTTCTGATGGTCTTCATATTTCTCTCTTTGCCTGCTTCCTTGAAATCCAATCATGGATGTACTCTCTCATTCTTCACCTTAACATCTCAAAAAACCAAAGTACTTTTCCTTGCTTCCTCTTCTATTTCTCCTTCCCTTTCCCACCTCTATCCTTTCCATGTACTGTACTTTACTTCCACACTTCTGCTCGTGACCTTAGAGTTCCCTTCAATCAGTTTCTTAACTTCTTCTCTCATATCTCTATCCTTTCTTGTATCTGTCACTTTCACTCGTTTAACATTCAGAAAAATCACCCTGTCTTTTTCACTGCAACCAAAACACTTATTTCTGTATTCGTCTTCTCCCAACTTATTTATTGATGTGCGTTACTCATTGGCCTTGCGTTAACCAACTTGCTCCTCTTCGATCTGTCTTCAATTTCTCAATCCACACCCTCTTGCAACATGTTGAGCATGATGATTGGCTCTCCAAATTCAAATGCTGTTCTGTAACTGTACTTGGTTGGTCCACACATCTCAGTGCTGATCTGTGGCCTGAAACCTTTCATTCCTGCATCATCACTGTGTTTGTTACCACCGGTCCTCCTTCCAGCATCTCTCCGCTCCTGGCTCCAGTCCTTCTACATTTCTGTGAGTGTTCTTCTCTCCCACATGCAGACCACCGCAGAGACGTTGAGCACTCTCTTTTCACTTTCTTTTCAGCTTGCCACGTATCAAATCATTACTTATGCTTGAGTGTTATGGGCTGGAAGAACCATGCTCCTTTTAGTGCCCTGCTACTTCTGTCTTTGGTGGATGCTGGCATGCTCTGGTTCAACAAGACCTGGAAGAATCTGTATAGGTGAAGGACCGTATGGTGTGCGCTATGTCCTACTAATTGTTATAGCGGGAGCGAGCTGTGTCGCCAAAGTCAAAAAGTTGGTACGCCCATAAACACCACTAAATAGTAGAGTTTGAATAGTAGTCTGACAGACGTATCGCGCTTAGGCCCTTAAAATTCTAAACGGTTCATGTTGTAATAGGTTGTAATTCTGGAAGAATGTATTCAATTCAAATAGGATTAAAATGCATCAGTGACTTTAATCCAAAAGATGTCAGCCGACACGTGTGTCGACATATGCGTTTCGACATATGTGTCATTTTCAAGACTACAATACTTTAAACCCCAATTGGGTTGGAAGCAGCTAAATCTGTGGGATAAACCCGTTGGAGCCAACACGAGTGGACGTTTCAAAGAATTGCCAGTTCACACGCCTGTCACGCTACTATTCAAATACAACAAGACCTGGTGACAAATTCTCATGAAATTGAGTTTTAGAAACAATTAATTCTTGAGGAACAATGGGTTCACAGGTGTGGGCCAAACATGTGGACTTTACAAAGGCGAACTGCAGGTTGGAATTGGGGTGATGGGATGAACATCCTTGGTTAGAGATAGCTGGTGACCCTCGAAGATCCCCTTCTTACCTTTGCCAATCACGGGTGTGGTGGCACCCTGTCACTATGGCTTCCCTCGTCTCATCTACTAAACCCAAAAACGGAACTTTGTGTCACAATTTCAAATGTGAAATTTTGCATTTTTAGATGTTACAGATTGTGTTTTAAGACATTGTACTTCGAGGGAGAAGTAGCTTTTGGCTTTAACTCCCTTCTCTGCAATTGTGGCCTTATTATGACTGGTTTTTAGAATCATATGCTACAGCTTGGATGCAGATGAGTCATAACCTTTATCTAGCTCATCGGAGTCATTGGCCCTCATCATAAGGATGGCGGAATGGGTTTACCGGCACCGGTAAAGGTGCCGGTAAACCCATTCCTGGTCTCCTCGCGGGACCCGCAATGGGCACCTGGAAAAACCAGGCGTCCATACCTGGTCCCGCGAGGACACCAGGGAGCTAGCAACGGGCCCATCATTAACAGGCCCGTTGTTAGCTCCATCGCCATTCCCATTGAGCCCTATGGGGGCTCGAATGGGAATGGGGATGGACCGGGTCTGGGTTCCTCGGACGGGGAATTACCAGGTCCGCCAAGGTTGCGATGGACCAGTAAGTCCTCATTTGAGGGACCCGGGCCCGGATTGCGGTAAGGAGGCAACCATGCCGCTAAAAGCGGCATGGTTACCTCCAACCTCCTGATGAGGGCCATTGTCTGTAGATGGAGACCAGGAATTTCCCATATTCTGCTCCACTACACTGTGCTGTTTCTCTTGACTCATTATGTCATTCGACACTGTGCGTTGTTTCTCCCAGCTCATTAGTGAGTGCAATCTGCACCTCTCCCCCTTAAGGCCCACAGACACTTCATTGAGCCTCCTTCGCCTCTGACTGCTTGAATGAAGGCATGATATCAACAGCAAACACAATAGATGCAAGTTTCTAAAACCATTATTTTGTAGTTTATTGTGGTTGGTGAAATTCCTAACTGGCCTTAACTCTAAAATGGGAGTAATCTCGATCTTAAAATAAACAAAAGTCAGTCTAGTCAAAATAAAAAGGTCTATACTAAGAAAACCTAACCTTGCCCTCCTTCTCAAATGACAAATGTGTAGCAGGACAACAAAAAGGAAATATAGTGTCTTAAAAGAAATGTCAGAATGGCTTAGGTAACAACTCCCTTCCCCACATTCAGAAGCACCGGGTCTTGAGAGTTTCTTAAAAAGGATAGGTGGATGGCAGAGTTCTATCCGTCTTGCACACTCTGGCTTGCTGGTACAATTCAACAGTTCAGGCTTGGGCTTCAAGCTTTTGACAGTCTAATGAATTATTTAGGTGTCGTCCGACCTACCACAAATACACAGTTCTGCTCTCTGCTTTCTCATTGCCATTATTCAACACAGGCTTCCCTCTGGGGGCTCGAGCCTGCCTCTCTTTTCACATGAAACTCTTCACTTCATCACAGCTCAGTACAGGCTTCCCTCTGTCAGGCTCAAGCCTGTCTTTCTCTTTGTGGGGGTCCCCTTCCCCTTGTTCTGTCCTTCACACTTAACTTTCACTTTACCACAGCTCAGTACAGGCTTCCCTCTGGGGGCTTGAGCCTGCCTCTCTTTTCACATTAAACTCTTCACTTCATCACAGCTCAGTACAGGCTTCCCTCTGTCAGGCTCAAGCCTGTCTTTCTCTTTGTGGGGGTCCCCTTCCCCTTGTTCTGTCCTTCACACTTAACTTTCACTTTACCACAGCTCAGTACAGGCTTCCCTCTGTCAGGCTCAAGCCTGCCTCTCTTTTCACATTAAACTCTTCACTTCATCACAGCTCAGTACAGGCTTCCCTCTGTCAGGCTCAAGCCTGTTTTTCTCTTTGTGGGAGTCCCCTTCCCCTTGTTCTGTCCTTCACACTTAACTTTCACTTTACCACAGCTCAGAACAGGCTTCCCTCTGTCAGGTTCAAGCCTGCCTCTCTTTTCACATTAAACTCTTCACTTCATCACAGCTCAGTACAGGCTTCCCTCTGTCAGGCTCAAGCCTGTCTTTCTCTTTGTCAGGGTCCCCTTCCCCACATTCTATCCTTATTTCTTTTCTGTCGAAGACTTTCAAAACTTCACATATTTTACGTAGACCACTGCATGATCATTTCGACCTCCTTTTAACAATTTGACAATCAACAATCTTCACAACACCAATGCTCTTTGGTACTGGTTGTTTCCTTATTCTCTTTCCTTTGTGCCCTTTTGGCATCTTTCAAAGTTCACATCTACCACCAATACTTCTTGGTACATGTAGTTTTACTTTTGCCCGCTTGGCATATTTCAAAGTTCATAGAGATTACTTTTCACTTAATCAACTCTGTTTCGAGATCCCAGTCACTTTCTTGCCTTCCTTTCACGCTTTCCACAATTAAGAACCTATCACATATACTTTTGAATGTGCGATTCCTCTTTGCAGGACCACTCTGTTACTTTATATACTTTTCTCAGTATTAAATCATTGTTCTCTTCATTACGCGTATTATCGGCACACACGCAACTTCCAACTCTTGTTACATGCCTCCTCTGCTCTTATGACAAACCAGGATTTTGCTTGCCTTCAATAACTCACTGTTTGTGTTAATTGGGCTTCTATCTTCAATGCTTTTGCTGTAGTAATCAAGGCTACTACCAACGCCTCCTCGGCTCCTTCCCAACTCCACACTTCACATGCGAGGGTAGCAGGACACCTGGACACTTTGAAGGTTTCTCTGTTCCACTCACTCATTTTCGGTCATGGAACGCTTACAGCTTCCCAAAAGGATGGAATTCTTGCCTGGCTCTCTCTCGTTCTCTGCAGCAGCCAATCAGCCCCTTGGCCGTCCAACTTCCATAGTCTGGTTCACATCAGCTTTAAAAGAGCTGTTCCTTCTTGCACCCAGCCTCGCTCAAAGCGTGCCTGTGCGCGCCACCTTTTATTCTGACAGGGAGTGTTAACAAGTGGCAGGTGTAATTCGTATTACGTGCCTGTCTCATCTCATTAGAGGGACAGAGCCATGGCACGTCAGTAGAGGTAATCCTCCTGGCCTCATTCCTCATCTTCCTCGGCTTAGTAGTGTTGTTAATGTGAAGTGGGGAGGAATTATGGGAATTGTAGTTCCCATAAAATTAACAGGGATAGGGGTTAGTTGGGTTAAGGATAAAGGGGCATACCATGTCTCACCATCACGTGCTTCACCCCCACTCATTGAGGACCCCCTGCCCAGATGATCCTCGCTCGCTTGTCCACTCCCAGGGTCAGAATCCAAAAGTGATGGCCTTTCCATGGCCACCTGAGTATGGGATCCCGGGGGACTAGGCTGTGAATACCGCCTGGTTTATCACACTGCATACATGTCAATAATGGGTGATAGGTTGCTGACCCACACCATTATGGATGAGCCAAAGCTGGCCCATTGAATACCTGACTACCCTCGCCTGTATCGTGCAGAGTAATTACTTCTGGACCAGCTGTGCTGGTGGGGTAAAAAGGTTTTCATTTGTGTGTGTGATGAATCTGATGGCGTCATCACTCCTTTCTCAGCAGTGACCTCTCTCCATGTGGCCATGGGATGGCAGCCACTATACAATCCTGACCCTGGGTGTGGCTATGATAACATGGCGGATGCAACCCTCAAGGGAGTGCCAAGGCATCATTGGACGAGACAAGGTATCCCCCTTTTCCTTTTATGGATATCCTCTCCATTTCCCATGCCTTAATGACAAATTGACATAACTCCCTTCACCCACCCATTGAAGCTATTAAGAATACCTTCTCATGCTCTGTATATAAGTCACTGAAATCTGACTTCCCGTTCCACGAATGTAAAAGTAGTGTGACAGAAAGATGAGGGGTGTAATGAAGATCAATAAAGGCCAGAAGCAAAAGCTGCGCTCTAGTGGTTGCAAGCACCTAATTGGTGCCAGGACATTTAAAAAACGAACCAGCTGCTAGAAGGGAGACTGGCTGGTAGAATCTTGTTATCTCGGTATTGACCGAGGAACCACCATGCTGCTGGGAGAATCATGGAGCCAGCCGGCTCACATAGAAGGCCAAGGAAAGAAGACGGTAGAATCCGGTCAGCCGTGAAGATGCAACGAGAGGAAGAGAAGGGAAGACTTCCTGCCGGTCGTGGGTACCAGAGAGCAGCATCCACAATGCTCAAGCACAGAGACGCCTATAGCAGACAAGCTGGAGCCATGAGGGACATAGAATCCACAAAGCGAGATTGGTGAAACTGGGAAGAAGAAACAGGACACCAAAGAGCCGCTGCAGTCTTACCATGGGAGAAATGAAGCATGCCACTGAGGGATAGTCAGTCCACAATATGGAAGCTGGGACACAGGTGCACTTCTGAAACCCTACCAAAGGCTAATACGAATAAATGAAGCATATAAGACAGAATGTGAGACCCAATTATTTCCAAAAAAGAAATAATGGAATAAATACAAGTTATTGTCAAGTTTGCAAGTGTGTCAAGTGAAACACATTAGAAAGTCCTGGCAGGAGAGTTTACCAGGCAGATTCAAGTGACACTATTATATGTGTACTTTCAAGTTATCTTTATAAAGCAGAGTATTGTTGAAAGCGAGACATGGGGGTGTGCCTACTGTCCATTTTAGAAAACTACCAGACCACTAATCATGCCCTTCGACCACTGTGCATTTGAAAACACTACCAAGACCACTTTGGCCATGGCCATGGCCAGTGAGGATGGCCTATGGCCATTACCCCTTTATATTTTAGAGTGAGCAGTCTATATTTTAAAACATTTGCAACCCATCGCTCAAAGACGTTCATCAATAGCAGACTGATTTTTACATGTTTTGACAGTGGTATTGTTATGTATAAAAGATGGCGGCTGTGAGAACTTTCTTGCCACATCCTGGCACATGCTCATGACTTACTTGCCCTCTCATTTCATTGGAAAACAAAATCCTGATATATGTTTGTGGTCTTGGGGGTAGGTTTCTGCACTAGGAACATGACCACCTGAATAAAACCCTGATAGCCAAATATTTGAGCATGCTTGCCAACCTCCAAAAAAACCCAAGGGGTTCCATCCAGCCACTGAAAAGAAATGACCTGTCCACCCACATGTGTCCTTTACTTTTGCCCTGAAAAGCAGCCACAATCCGGGAAGAATAACTGCACCAGTGTCCAGGATTGCAACCTCTCTTGCCACATCCTGGGCAAATACTTAGGACTTACTTGCCCTCTCAACATTTCCCCTCCATACCGGTATGTCTGGCTTTCAACAATACTCTGCTTTATAAAGATAACTTGAAAAGTTCACATACCACAGTGTCACACAAATATATAAATATATACAGCTATGTTAGGGAAACAGTGTACAATTGTGGCATTGATTGATTGATTGATATTTTATTTCTATAGCGCTCGTACACAAGTGTTTCAGAGCGCGACAAGGCAAGGGAGGGGAACAGGGGAGAACAAAACAGCGATCTTACTAGGCCCAGTGACATTGAGAACGCGCAAGTGCATGGGAGAGTACCCAGAGTACCCTCCAGTACCCATATTGACGAGGAGACTACGAATACCAGAATGTAGTTCTGCAAAAGGCAATAAAATAGTCTCTCAAAGAGCACTGGGTACATAGAAGATCTTTAAACCATATTGGGGCATATTATATATAAATAATACAATAAAAAAAATTTTAAAGGCACGTTATGGTTACAAGTAAAACCAAAAAACCCTTGAAATTCGCCAGTTATGGTAAGCTAAGCAACCATACCTTGCGCCACCTCCGTGCACTGATAAGACTAATGCCCAGGACATCAAAGATGACATCAAAATGTCACAAAAATGGTTCCTTTATAAGCCACCTTTCACAGTTCAAAAATAGAACTGAAAGATTTCACAGGCCCCTGTGCAGCCTTTATAGTCCACGGACAGCGTGGTAGTCTGTGGACATCAGAAAAATTCCAGGCGTGGGGTGGGGGCATGGAAATAATTTTAATTGTTTTGCATTACAAAATGGCGGCTCTTAAAAGTACCTTTTTTGTGTTTTTGCATTTATATATATATTTTTTTTAAATATTGGGTTTTATATACTGAACTAAGATACATTTAACTGAACTTCATTATTTCTTCTATCTTTCATAAAAACTGCTTCAAAGCATTTTGAATGTTTACCAGAAACATCTGATTACCCACATCAGTTAGATGGACTCCATCTCTGTGAAAAATGTTGGCTATATAAAATGTAATGTTCTCATTATGAAAAGATTTGTCTCTGAGCAATGCGAGAAAAGGTTATTTTCGGATTTGGGAACCTTTCCTTCAACTTTCCCAATGTCTCCTTCATTGCAAACTACAATGAAATTCCAGTATCATAACCCAGACTGTTCCCTTCACAATGAAGAATAATAATGTCTTAACTTGACCCAGCACAGCATGCCATAGTGTGATAGAAGAAGCATAGCATAGCGTAGAGTACCATAGCACAGCATACTTACATAGTACAGCACAAGGCTAATGAACATACCATAATACATTTCATAAAATAACACAACTAAGTATAGCAATGAATCAAAGCATAACCAGGCATAAGGGCGTGTCATGAACACGTGTCACTTCTTTTAGCAGTGATCTAATGCATGCGACAAGTGTTTATCTAGCCATGCTGCAAAGTGGTATGGGTTATTGAAGTACAACTATGCACGTGCTGTGTGTGTTACATGCATATCACAGAACGTTACTGCTTAACACTCATTGGCTGCCGATACAGCCTTTACAGCTGGACGATTGGCCTTGTGATTGAGTCCTTTGGCCTTCACGGACCTGAGAATGATCTCCACCTTCCCGTATCACGCGGCTGTCCATGATATTATGGAATCTATCATGTACTCAGATTGAAGGCCACTCTAGTGCAGGGGTCTGCATCCTGTGCCTCAGCCAATGCTTTCCCCATCCATCCCACTACTAGCCTGTACCAGCAGTTGCTGCAGCACCAAGCATGTGACATGGAGCAGCAGCAGTGTGATGGGCTAGTGGTGGGTCGATCTAGGTCTAGAACTGAACTGGCCCGAGCCGTGGCACCCGCACTGCGGGCGGCGGCCGCCAGCCCCGAGGCCGGCATTATTGGGCCAAGATTATTTGGGCCCTGGCACTTATTTTTTTACAAATTAATCACTGGTTGTTCCAAGTAGTTTGGGACCAGGAGCATAGAGTGTGCGTGGAGGGGCCGGTGGGTTTTGTTGTCTTGTACTGATGGGCAGATGGGGTGGGCCAGAGGAAGAGTAGCATGGAGCTTTGATGGCAGCATTGTTGATATGGCTGATCCCGGAGTCTGGTGCGGTACAGATGGGCATGCGCCAGGGCATGCGGTGAATAGAGAGTCTCACCTGATCCGCAGGTAATCTGCAGTGTAACCAGTGCAAAGGAAATTGTGAGGAGGTTTGAGACACGGCCTACGGACCCTCATTGTTACCACAGCTACTTCTTCTCTAGGCTCCCACCAATGTTTGCACACCTGCTTACCCAAGATCACCCTCTGCTTACTTTTGTACAATCCCCCCAAGGGAGATACCAGCTACCCCCTATGCAAATATTGTCAAAAACAGAATCTCACATCCTTATTGCTGCAACAGCTTACCCTCGCTCACCAACCCTTTACTTCAGTTTGTCATACTGTAAGCCATTTCCAACCACTAATTCATCCATCCACCCAAACAGCCTTGTTCAGTGATTCCAGCATCCATCATCCCACCCATACATCCATAGCCACACACTCATCCATCCAACCAACCATGCCACCACATTGACACACTCATCCACCCATAGAACCCTATTCACTGACTCATCCATCCATCATCCCACCCATACATCCATATCCACACACTCATCCATCCAACCAACCATGCAACCGCATTGACACACCCATCCACCCATAGAACCCTATTCACTGACTCATCCATCCATCATCCCACCCATACATCCATACCCACACACTCATCCATCCAACCAACCATGCAACCACATTGACACACTCATCCACCCATAGAACCCTATTCACTGACTCATCCATCCATCATCCCACCCATACATCCATATCCACACACTCATCCATCCAACCAACCCTACAACCACATTCATAAGCATCCACCCATACAGCCCTATTCACTGACTCCTACATCCCTTATCCCGCCCATAGAACCATATTCACACACTCATTCACTCATCCAATCATCCATATTCATTCATCCACCCAGACATTCACCCACTAATCCATCCACCCAAACAGCCATATTCGCCCATTCATCCATCCACACATGCAAGCAAATGTATTCACTCGCCCATCATTACATTATATGGACCAGCCAGAGTCTTGGGAAGTAGTGACATTGCAGGGAGTGTTCTTTAGGTAGTAAGGTGAGGTACAGCATGGTATTTGCATCTGCATTGGTGGTGGCAGAGACATAGACAGGGTAGAACCTGTGCGGGCAAGACCCACCCAACATCTGCAAGTGTCCGCTTAGCAGCGCTGTGCGGGCCTTTACAGATGTTAATGTCACTGCGGTGGGCCCAACGACATTAGCTTAGTTTAGGCCCCGCTTGATAGACAATACTGGCTACGCCTCTGGTTGGTGGAGGTGTGTCGGGGTCTTGAGTAGTCTGATTTCGGGTGCAATCCAGGGCTGTGGGCAATGAAAGGAATGAGTGAAGGTGCAAGCGGGACAGTGTGTTAAATCCTAAGAAAACTCGTCCATTGAGCTCCACATCAAAGACCCAAGGCAAAATGCTGCTGCGCAAGGGAAGAGGCGCCAAGTGTGTGCAGAATGAGCAGGCAGGCAGCCCAAGAACCAAATGAGATCTGGGCCAGAAGGAGGCAGAAAGGGGGGCAGTAAGGCAGGCAATGTTGGAGGGAAAGTGTGACCTTTGGAAAACGCATTAGAGGGGCCGAGGCATAAGTGATCCATGTGTGGATTGGAACGTCGGGAGAAGCACCAGCTGTATGGGACCTGGGGGATGGAGGGTGTTAAAGGGGAGCCTCATTCAGTAGGAATGTCAGCAGAAATCAAAATGAGGTGACACTGAGGGAGTGGCGTTTGAGTGGCGGATTCCATTGGCATGGACAGGGCAGCAGGGACACATAGCTGCTGGATAGTCATGTGCAACGCGGGAATTGAGCTTTCGATGGGAGTCGTTAAATTCTTGGTCCATGGAGGACGCATGTGGAGTGCAGGCAACAGAGCAAGAAGACATGATTGGAGTTCTGACAAGAGGGGGGACCCGGATGCTGCTTAGCATATTCGTTTGATGGTGGAAAGTGTGGAGAGAGGAGCAGGGATTGTGACACCACCCTGACAGAGAAGTGGTTAGGATGCGAGGGGTTGACAATTAGGATGTTTGTGTTGAGGTCGGAAGAGAGAAATGTAAGGTCAAGAGGTTTATGGTCTTTCCATCGAAAACTTTACAGCAAAGGTTGTTTGCATCGAAACCTATCCAGCAAAAATGTTTGCATCAAGTGCAATTTTTTAATTTTTTTTTTGGGGGGAGGCCCTTAACCGGCCCCCCTTGTTTTTGTCTTAAAAACCCACCCCAATGAAAATTAACTCCTTTACTTAACACACAAGGTCATGAGAGTTGCCTTCAGCTTGAGTGTGGAGGTTATGGTCAGAAAGTAGGAAGTCAAGTTAACACATTGGTGGCTGTTAGAAATATCTGATTGGTTAAGGTCGCCCCTCTGAGCAATGGGGCATTGGACGGAACTGACTCACGTCAGAGGTCAAGGTCAGCAAAGAGACAGTCGATGCGTAAGATGGGTGTAAGAGTAAGATGATAGTGAGGGGGGTGTAGGAGAAGCTGAGGGCGAGCATACCCAAGAGGACCATGAGGAAGTCAGGTGGGGTAGTGGCCCCTAGGGTAGAGGGGTGGCCCTATTACTCTTTAGGGGGACTCTGCGGCCTCTTTTATTGGGTCAGGGTGAGTGAACACAGGAAGCATTGTTAGTTTGGAGGGCTGCAAGGGTGGCAGTGTCTTGGGGGACAGAACAGGCTTCAGGGATCCCATGCCTGTCAGGTGGGGGTTATTGATTTGGAAGTGGGAGTGAGAGAAAGGTTTTGTTTTGGAGACAGATTGGGTGTTACAGAGCCAAAGAGTGAGAAAAGAAGGAGTGGGTGGGGCGATGGCCTAAATGAGATGGTGGAGGCGTGAGGGATAGATGAGGTTGGAGCTATGAGGAGGATGGGTCAGGTGCCTTGCGGGCGGTGTTAAAAGGGAATTGGGAGTGAGGTGGTAACGAGTAGGGGAGGATATGAGAGTGGGTTCATTTTATGTTGGATTAGTGGGCAACGTGGAAGGGTATTGTGAGGCACAAGGGTAGATTTTAAGCGTATAGAGGCTCTATGCTGGTTAGGATTTGAGCAAAGTGTTTGGGAATGCCCGGCTTAACGGGAACAAGAATAAGTTGCCTACAGCCTGTCAAACCCGGTATGCAGTGATTTTAACGAAAACAAAGATAACAAAAACATGTCGAAAAAAAAAAATATATATATATATATGGGGATGGGGATAAGGGTTAAAAGGTGTGGGGGGTAGGGAGTAGGGTTGGAAGCATGGGGAAAGTGGAGGTTTGAAAGAAAATTCGGCATGTGATTTTGTTTGTAAAAATTTCATTCGTTATTTTTTTCATTCGTTCAAATCACATGTAACCGTCATGCCCTTTGCTGGGACACCGGATGTGTAGGACGCCTAGGAGAAAAAAAGTTGCAGACCATGAGGATGACTCACGTGGTTCAGAGGAGCCAATGGGTGGGTGGTGGCAGGGTGTGTGTGTGTGTGCGCGTGTGTGTGTTTTCATTGGCTCACACCATGGAAACCCCAGCAACACACATACTTCAAAGTAGAGACTGAATTCATGACATGGGAAAAATAAACCAGTCCGCACAGTTATACTACACGAAGATACATGGCCATTACATTTAACATAATGCAGGTCGGATTGCCATTCCAAGGCAACATAGATGTTGTCGTATGTGTGGGGAATTGCAATGACAAACTATAAGGGATCTTTGAATAGAGTGTATGAGTTTATAGAATACCTCTGCTAATATAATCATGAGTTAGGAAGTCATTGTGTGCACACTCTGTGCTATAGCTTTCTTCAAGGTAACGATTTTAATGTAATGTATAAAATTGTAAAACTGAATTATGTTATTTTTAAGAGAATGGAGGATTTATATATATATGGTGATGAAGTGGCTTTATGTATTTTTGTATCCTTTTTATTGTATGGTGTGATGGATAATTTGCATATGCGTATACATTTTTTTTTTTTAGTTGAGGTATGCTAATTAAAAAAATAAACAATATAAATAAACCGATTCCGGATTCAGAATGTTCAGCAATTCATAAAAACAACGAGCACCTGAGCACGCGGAGTGCTGGACAGTTGGCGTCGTGTGCAATGTCCGCGATCCCTTTCAACACTGAGCACCTGAACAAACAGCAGGCATGGCGAGGAGCCAGTGTGTGAACACAGCCAACTCGGAAACCCCTTCTTCCGGCAAACGGCCCTCTTCCCACATCTGCCAAGGACCAGATCCTGGTGGGACGTGCTGCAAAATGAGGGTGGGAATGAGAGAGAGGGCGACCCAGACAGACAGACAGAGCGCCTGGCCGTGGCACTGTGTGATCGTGGAATGGGGCCTGCCTTCGAGGCGCTTGGGCTAGAGGCGTGGGGAGGACACCAGGCGTTTCTTTGGCGTCCAGTGCTTGGTGATGACACTCACGCCTCTTGCATGCCATGAGATGCGGCTGCATGTGGCTTCAGTCTCCGCCTGCTCCCTGCAGTAAACTGCTCAAATCCTACATTTCAACACAAAACACGAATACCAACTAAGCCACACACACAGGGCACTTGCACCCTTCACAATAGTCATCCAACATCACTGGCCAACAAGGTTTCTCTTCAAGCACACATGCCTGTATGCACTTGACACAGACAACCTAGAAAATGATCTCCAGGCTGGGCTCCCCTTTCATCATACTAACCTCAGCCAGATCCGACAGAGAGCTGGAGGCCAAGCACATTTTAGCAGAGCCTGGTACAAATGCCAATGACATAATGGAACACAGCATGAACATGAAACTGTGCCCAGGGGGAAGGAAGCCCCCGTCTCTTGTTTGTCCAGGGAGTCTCCATCCATTCCGTCACCCTCCCAGACTTGGCTGTCTTTGCTGTCCAATCAGAAGGACTGGAGTTGTGCCCATTGGGAAAATGATGCCTGGGAATGCTTCCTCTGGGATTGTTATAGCCTCTCCTTATCTCAGAAACATAGGCAGCATTATCGGAGGCACTCACATTTTTACCAAATTAACCACAGCGCCATGGCATGTCTGTCTCAGTGGCTCTTTCCAGTTTTGTTAACTTGCTAAGCACTTTCAAGGGAACTGTAGCCATGCCAGTTTTTCATAAGTTATTGTTATTTGGCATTTATATGGCGCCCTATATATCATTGGTAGGATCTCAAAGCACTTGTTGGTTGGACGCCCCTGGGGACAGTGATATGATATGATAGTTTATTTATATAGCGCCAATACACAATGTGTTTCAAAGCGCTTCAAGGCAAGGGAGAGAGCAAGGGAAAATACAATGACATTCTTACAGGCCATGAACATTGAGGATGTGAAATTAACTATGGTACTCGGCCTGACGAAATTTTAGATAGTGCAAGAGCTAAGACATAGATAAGGAAGGGAGGGGGAGAGTGGGAAGGAAATGGAAACAGACCGGCGACTACCGTACTAGGCCTGACGACATTTCAGATAGTGCAAGAGCCAAGACATAGATAAGGAAGGGAGGGGGAGAGTGGGAAGGAAATGGAAACAGACCGGCGACTACCGTACTAGGCCTGACGACATTTCTGGTAGAGCTGGAGAAAACAAAAGGTGAGGGAGAGGGGTGCAGAAAGGGAGGGAAGGAACAAAACAAGCGACTATCATACTAGGCCTGACAACATTTCAGATAGTGCTGGCGGGGGGGGGGGGGTGATATGGCTTATGTGCCCAAATATCTGTAATGTAATGTAATATGTAAACAACAACTCTACAGTATGAAAATGACATGCAGCCAACCACTCCCCACCCCCCTCACCATCACAGTCTGGTTTGAGGGCTGCATTGTGGATGAAGGACCAGTCTCAATGCACAGACCGCAACTCGCAGTGCTGTGCACCCCAAACGCTGGCTACCCACACCCTTTACAGAGCCCTGCTGTTCTCGAGCTAGGTCCGCACTTTAAACAATAAAATACATGGATATAGTGAGCTGTAGAATGGACCCCAAACAGCATACTGCTCATCATCCCATGTGCCCCCCTCCCACCCAATGCATCATGCAAATCCTTGGAGCCAGGTCGCTGCTATGGGAAATATAATTAAATAAATATATAATTTCCAGGATCATTCTAGAATGTGCCTAATCATTTCTATGAAATCACTGGCTCATCGAGAAATCTCGGGGTGATGCACATGTTATGGGCAGGCACTCTTCAATGAATTGGCAGGTAGCTGGCAGGGCAGCTGGGAGGTAAGGTACTCTGACAATATGCCTTACAATCTATGATGCCAAAGTATATTTAAATCTAACGAAAGCAAATCATGGTTAACATCCTGACAACATGTTATCTGAATTAATTACAGACGGGATGTGAAACCTGAATAAAGTTGGATGGGGTGCCAGAAAAGACAAAGGGTACGTGGTAGACGCGGCCGGGAGGATAGCTCAGGAGCAACGCGTTTGTCTTGGAAGCGATACACAATGCCGCCCTACACAGGTTCGAATCCTTGCGCAGGGCTTAGAGACTGAGTAATACAGAAGTACAATAATTACTGCCCAGGTCTGAGAGACTGGTCTCCGGGAGGAAGTAAAACCTTCCGTACAATAATTCCTGTCCAGGGCTGAGAGACTGGTCTCCCGGAGGAAGTAAAACGGAAGTACAATAATTCCTGTCCAGGGCTGAGAGACTGGTCTCCCAGAGGAAGTAAAACGGAAGTACAATAATTCCTGTCCAGGGCTGAGAGACTGGTCTCCCGGAGGAAGTAAAACGGAAATACAATAATTCCTGTCCAGGGCTGAGAGACTGGTCTCCCAGAGGAAGTAAAACGGAAGTACAATAATTCCTGTCCAGGGCTGAGAGACTGGTCTCCGGGAGGAAGTAAAACCTTCCGTACAATAATTCATGTCCAGGGCTGAGAGACTGGTCTCCCGGAGGAAGTAAAAAATAAGTACAATAATTCCTGTCCAGAGCTGAGAGACTGGTCTACGGGAGGAAGTAAAATGGGAGTACAACACAACAGACACAGGAGGGAGCAATAGAGATCTGAGAAGTACAACAGAGCAGGGGGGAAGAAGGAAGGGTTGCTGGGCACCCTTACACAATAGGGGGACAAATCAAAACGTTTGGACCATAGTTAAATAAAAATTGGCAAAAGCCCCTGTACACGCATTTTCAAATATCTGATATAATTTACACATATAATGTATGCAAACACATTGAGCAAAAAAAAGAAAAAAAAGAAATATTAGGCAAGATAGCAGGACTTTGTCAAGGGGTGGTTTGAAGTCAAGAAGTGTTTTTAGCCAACACTAAGCTTATACAAAAAATAAACAATTAACGACTTTAATCAGCGTTCTTAATAGTGCACAAATTCGAGAGAAACATATATTATGTACACACAGTTAATCCAATTAACCATTTTTTCTAACAAAAAAATCTGTTTTATTTTGTTTGCACTACTAAAATTAAAAATAATTTTTAATGAATTAATATGGAAGGGGAGGCAACCTCGAATCGCGCTGACCACGCTGCAGCGATCGATCTGGGAGGGTGTATCGGTGTCCCACACCTGAAGTCCTACTACTGGGCCAGTCAACTAAACATTGTCAATGACCTCCTCCATGGGGACCGTCACCTACCACACATCAGACCAGAACTACCCTTCAGGCAAGATACCCCACCACTCGCAACGATGTATCAAAGCCTATCCAGACCCCCCGCACAGACAATGTCCACTCACATCGCAATCGTCTGGCGGCAGGCACACAAGCACATAGGCTGAGGCAACAAGATTACCATGGCACAACCACTATGGAATAACCACATGCTGACGGAAGTGTGGAAGCTGCCCGCCTGGACCCGGTGGGTGAGGGCCAGAATAACCACGATAGGAAATATCTTAACAGAGGGCTCTATTCTCTCGTTTGAAATGCTCCAGCAGGAATATGGTATTTCGGCAGCAGAACACTACCATTACACACAATTATCGCACGCACTTAGTGGCCACAGGCAAGCACTTGCTGATGCGCCAGACTACACACCCCTGGAACGCAACTTACTTCCACAACATATCACCACCAAGGTGACCACCACCCTATACAAAGCTATTAACGCATTTGCTACCCCAGAGCTGACCAGCCTCAAAGCCAGATGGGAGCGGATGTCGGGGACATTGAGCCTGAGGACTGGATCCAGGTTCTCATGCATCCACGTGAAATCTCTACAGACTCCAGAATAAGACTGGTACAGCTAAAGATACTACACAGGGTATACTACCCCTGAGCGGCCCTTTTCGGTTGGGGAAGGGCAACGGAACCAAACTGTTTGAAATGCAGAGGGGAAGAGGGCACCTTCATCCATCTCCTTTTGGACTGCCCTAAAATCAAGACATTCTGGACACAATGCTTACAAATTTTGGCAAGAGCACTGGGCCTCACGATACAACTGCGACCCGCAATAATGTTACTCGGGGCCCCAGATGAGAACATCTCAAACGAATGGGGGGGTATTCTTCTTTCCACAGCAATGGGCCTGATAAAACTTGACATTGCGTAGAAATGGGGAGCCCCGGAGTGCCCGACAGCGGCTCAGTGGTCCAACGAAATGGACATCTGCACGGCAAAAGAACTCAGAATTTATACAGAATGTGGATGCCCGGCAAAGGCCACAAAAACCTGGGGAAAATGGGAAGAACGTGTGACCTGAGATTGCTCTGAGGGATGGGAGAGCGGGAAGCGTAGGAGCACAACATGGACATGGCAAAGAACTTATTGCTGGACAGGTGACGTACAGAGTGGCAAGAGACAAACAGATCGACGATCGACCCGGAAAAGGGAAACGGAGGGTTGGGGGAAACAGTTGGTATGTTGTATGAATGTTTTAAAAAAAAAACTTTAAATAAAATATGTTATTAAAAAATATATATTTAATGCACCCATAAGACCAGGATTTCAGAAAAAAACTAATACTAATTTACAAACAGTTAAAAACTTCATACTACCTCATAAATCAATCCTAAAACTTTATTACATATATCAAGTAAATGTTCGACTTCATTATTCCTGTCATAGCAGTAACATCTTAGATATGAATATTACTCAGGTAGGTTCATATGTAGGGCATTGAGTGCATAAAAAGCCACTGCATCTTTGTGTTCATTGCCCTGGTCCTGTAGATTTAAACACACTGTTGTGCCTCTTGTGTGTGCCTCTTTTATAATGAGGTGTGGTTTAATAGGTTCCCTTCTGAGATCATTATGCTTTGCATTTGTGAGAAGCAAACACGTCAAATCGTTAACGCCACCCACTATAGAATCCGACTCCATTCTCCCTGCCCCCACCTCATTACAGCACTACGATCTATCCCTAATCATCAATTATTGCCAAGATCAACCTCCTCAGATCTGGAGATCCCCTCGTGGACAGATAAGGCTCTCCCCAGAGGGAGGGTGTGGGGGCTGAACTGCTTCCGTAGTTTCAAGGAGCGTAATTGGTTGGCAGTAAGCCAATCATCTACGTTGGAACCTGCTTCAGCGGCAAACCGAGTAGTCGCTGATTCATGCCTTTTGAAGGGAGAACCTTATGGGAGGTAGCACCTGCAGCTTGGTAATTCAATTAATATGTTGAAACCAAGCATATTCATTCCTTTTTCTAACTTTCAACTCCTCAGCAAACACATAGCATAATATTTCGATTAGTTTAAGAGTTTTATTTTCTTATCTATAAAATAAGGTTTATGGTTTTGTAAACCAAATCACATAAATAAAAAATAAAATAAATACAAAATACAACCCCTATTTGACTTCATATTATAATATGGCATTAGTTTTTCTACAGACTATACTGGGGGGGGGTGTAATGGCCCAGCAGCCTGAGTTAAAGGCCTGAGTGAACCAAGGGTTTTTAGCAAGGGCACCAGGATGTTACCCCTGGTATACCCCTTGAAATGGGTTACTAATGCCATTAGGACACTGGTTTGCCAAACCGGTAACCCGGGGTGCCGATAGCGGTGTCTTTCCTCGTCCCGTTCTTTCATAGAAAAGACTGTGTAGAGATGGCCGCCACGGAGCTGGAAGACGGGGCTCCAAGCGGAGCCCATCTTCCATTTCCATGGCGGCAGGAAGAAGGAAGTCGGAGAAGCAACTGCGGTGGCGGGCTGCATCCACCTCAGCCATCAGATAAGTGGGGGAAGATGGTGGGGTGGAGGAAGCAACCGCTAGTCTGATCAGAACGCGGGCTTGGATCAGCCCGAGATCTGAGCAACCTGATTGGTTGCATCCTCCTCCCCCGTCCCGACCCAGGTGTTAATGAAAATAACCATCATGGGATTCCTAGCAGGAGGAAAGCAACATATGAAAGACTAAGGAACATTTTCCAGATCTCACTGGTGGCCTAAGTGTTTCTGATCTCAAAAAGGCCAACCTTTGAAAATCTAACGAAAGGTGGGACATGGATTACACAAAACTAGGATTTCAGGAGAGAAACAACCAACATCACGAGTGGTTAAAAAGATCTGGAAAAGCGGTCTAGGGGGTGCAAATTAAGATCCTAACAAACCAAGTGTAAAGTCATACATTAGGGACACAGGAGTGCTGAAAAAACATTGGAAGTAGGGGGTATCTGGTCATCTGGTCATTGCATCGAATGAAATAGCATTGAATGTCATACCAGAGAAAAAAAAGCATCGGAAAAAAAGCACTGAATGCTTTTTTTTAAAACAAGGTACAGGGTTTAGTTTAATTTAAATGGGTTTTAAAGGTTAGATAAAGGACAGATGGGGGGGACACCCCTATTAAAAAAAATGAAAATAAATGCCATTTTATGGGGTTTTTTCGATGCTTTTTTACTCTGATATGGCATTCGATGCTATTGCATTCGACGCAATGACTATAAACCAAGTAGGGGGGTGTTTAAATTCCATTGATAGTGCAGGGATTCTGTGACGTATTGAAGTGGGATGCACAAGAGAGAGCAGGAGAGGGAGGAAGTAGAGGAACATTGGGGCTCATGGAGAGCGGCAGTACAAGCCGAGAGGAGGGTTGTGTCGGTATGGGACCCATCTCTGGTGCAGGAGACCACATCTCCAGAAGTACAAAGGTGAAAAGTAGAGGGTTTAGAAATGTGCTTTGAAAATGCTGTATAGTGAACATTCTCCAGTTATTTAAAGACAATGCAAACATGTATATGAGAAGAGGCATGGAGGTGTGATAGACACAGTTATGTCCTTACAGAAAATAACCTCATAGCAAGAAATAAGCAAAGAACACAGACCGGCACATGTATGCATGGACAACCTGTGTTATTCAAAAGTGGTGAAAATAAACACAATGGACGATTTGGGAACACACATAAGCAAACGTGTGCCAAAATGTGAATGGAAAGTTGTCTCTATGGTGTCGGAAGTCTGGCAAATGAGAAAACTCCATGGTCACGGATGACCTACAGTCTATCAAGTTCTATATTTGAATATTTGCCAAACAGTATGGTCTCAAACTAAGGCCAAGTTGGCCGCTGTGGTTGTATGAAAACCATAAATTTGCAATACCTTAATAAAGTTGAGTTGTTTTCATAGGTGTACACCTTGGTTGTGCTGCAAGGTGGGGTGCCGCCCACAATTCTATGTCTCTCCGCCCTAGGGACAGTCCTGTAAGGAGGGTCGCACAGGCGACGACGATTCAATTATTAAACCACAATGCAAGTTCTTCTTCACTCCCTCGTTTGTTCCCTTATACTTACCGTACAGCACCTGTTAGAAACGAGGGAGGAGGCTGTCCTTGCGCTCAGTCAGTGGGTCAAAAGGATGGTCCAGTGAATCAGAGAGAAGGTCAAACGTCCCACGACAGCACCAAATGGATGACTGAAACGGATGCCTCTGCGGGCATGGTGGTACAAGCACAAACAACTGGGTGAGCGTGCTTGATGGATGCAGCCGCAATCAGGTCAATTTCCCCTGACACCTGTCACTAATTACAGAGACGACTTCCGAGGGCAAGAGTCAATAACATCTGATTCCCTGAAGCAAATGAGTCTGTGCAACTACTGCCAATGCTAGTCTGTGCCAGGTTCCAAGGTCCAGAGCCTTCCTTAACCCTTGTTTTCAGCATTGCAGGGCGGGTTCATCCTCCACTCACAGCCCTTCAGTGTCCACTCACAGCATCTCCAACCCGGCACACAGTGCGCCGGAAGTCGATGACGTGGAACCCTAGAACTGTGTTGCCTTATTTCAGTCTCCTTGCACCACACCCCCTCGATGCACCTAGCAGTTCTAGGTGCTTGCATGGCTAGGAGAGTGATCCAGAGGTGGTGCTCATGCTTCTTCCGCCACTTGACACTGCACTCTTGCCGCTGGGCATAACTGCAGGTACGCCAACAAGGCTTGCTTGATATTTGAACAGCCTGAACACTCTTTCCCGGGAACAAGCTGCTCATACTCCTGGCAAACATTGTACATAATATGAGTTATCACTTCAGTGCTTGTTTGAACGAAAAAGTATGCTCACCAACCGGGCAGGGCAGTGCTGCTTTTTACACCCAAGCACTCTTTGCCACTGAGTAAGTAAAAGCCCTTCATTCTGTCTAAACCTTGGCTTGGGAGCTTCTTGTCTATACAAGATCCAGTCAAGACCAATTGAAAGGTGGGGGCAATGGCAAAGTTTGGGGTAAAAAAATTAAATACCTTTCCATAGACCATGGACAGCTTTGCCCCGGGCCTACGAGATGCCCCTGCGGAATGAATGGGATTTTTACTGTACAGAAATGACGCATTGATGCCTTATAAGCTTCTGTTTGTACTACTTTGGGCCAGAATGTTCTCGTGCAGCAGAGTTCTTTGCTTGCATCTTTATGTTTGTGCGATTAAAACTTGTTATCCGTGCAAGAAATCTCTTGGCCTTTTTTCCCTAGTGGGTTGTATATTTTCCCTGGCATGAGCGTACATGGGCATGCTTTTAATGGGCCACGCCTTGAGCTTTGCGGACCAAATGAGGGAGGAGTCTGTGGAGCGGCACCAAGCGGCCGTCTGGGGAGCGCCACAGGGAATCAACTCCCAGGCTATACCTATGTTGAGTCCAGGGCACCTTCTCAGCTTCATCTTGGAGAATTGCCAGACTGGTGAGAGATGGGATGGGTTACTGTGCAAATGCAACACAAACAAGGCATTCATTAGGAGCCAGGGGCCCTCTGAGGAAACAAGGCAGACACGATATAGAGGAGCAAAGGACGGTTAACCAATTAAGTTATGTGACAGTGTTTTTGTATTAAGGAAAACCCAGCAAATATAAGTTAATGGTATCTAAGTGAAGACGCTATTCATTTTGAAGTAGGACTGGCAATGATCTTGAGGAAGTGGTTAAACTGAGCTTTGCCTTGAAAAGAACCATGTTGGTCGAAACACAGGTCTGCAATTTATGACAACTTAAGTATTGATTTTGACAATTAAAAACTAAGAATCTTGACACTGATTGATTGAGGTTTTGTTGGGATATTATCTCATAAAATAGTAAAGTGTGCTAACAGCACCAAGGATTTTGTGTCTAGAACATTCAATGAAATTTTTAGAGGAGTGCATTAGATGATGGCACAACATGTTTATTTCTTTTTGGCCTTCCATGAACAGAATGAGTTCTGGGTTCAACAGGGGCACATCAACCAAATCAGGCCGAGGGGACAAGAGGGTTTCTACGACCACCTGACAGTCATGTGGCTCCCCGTCTTCCAGAGTCTGTAATAGCCGGGCAGGGTTAAGAACAGGACAGCAATTTAGGATGAAATGTGCAGTGGGAATGACCAGTTTTCTGTATCCAGTGAGGTGGGAATTGGTCATATGTTAGGTTTCAGTAATAATGACAATATGGCATGAGGAACAGAAATCGCCCTTGGACCAAGGAATCTGTTTTCATGATCAACAGGGCAGTAGCGACAACCCACAGTTAAGCTGGGTGCCCCACCGTCACTGGGTCAAGGGCTAAGCTGTGGTAGGATAGGGTCGTGCTTATCACTGTTTTACTGAGTCAACTCACCATGAGCAAACCAAGTTCATCGCAGAATAAGACAAAGGCCCGCTATAATCTGTAAAACCTACAGCCAGAGCCATTGCAAGCACTTGCTTAATGGTGACAAAGGCATCTTCTGCTTCCTGAGACCATGTCAGGTGTTTGGGGGTCGAATCATGGGTGTGTTCTGAAGCGGCTTCATGATAGCGACAAACCCGTTACCCCACTGTCTATAGTTACTAACCATCCTGATGAACCCTCTCGTCTGGTTCTTGGGCCAGATTTTAGGGAGTCTCTGGATCATGGAAATCTGATCACGGCACAGGTGTCTTTCCCCTACAGAGATCTCATGGCCCAGGTATCACACTCAGGGAAGACATAACTGTAACTGGTATTTTGATGCTTTGTGACCCTTTTCAACAAGCACTTTCAACAGAACCAGTGTGTCTTACTCGCATGCTTCCAAGGAGGGGGAGGCTGTGAGCAGATCGTCTACGTACTGCACTAGCGGCGACCGTCCGGGAATTGCACCCAACCTCGATATTTCTTCAGAATTCGAGAGAACAGTGTGGGACATTCTACATACCCCATTGGGAGATGAGTGAACTTATACAGTGTCATTTTATGCGTGAACGCAAAGAGATATTGACTCTTCAGGTGTAATGGTATAGAGAAAAATGCTGAACACAAATCTACAACAGTGAAACACTTGGCAGTTTAAGGAATACATGACAAAATCATTGCAGGATTGGGTACCACAGGAAAGGATGGCAATACAGCGGCATTCACCGCATGCAGGTCCTGAATAAAATGATACATCTCTTTGCCTGGCTTTTTTGTAGGCAGTATCAGAGTATTACAGGGGCTGCCGGTCGGCACAATGATACCTTATTGGAGCAGGGATTCTATCACATGGCAGATATCGTCTTCGGCCTGTCGGGAAATAGGATACTGGGGCACACATGGCAAGGGTTTGGCAGGATTCAGTGTGATCTTGAGTGGTCCAGCACTCAACACGTACCCAATATCATTTGCATGCGTCGACCACAAGCAAGTCGGGACCTGATCTAACAGCCCCCGCCGCACACAGGGGGTGTCAACTTGGTCATTCGGTTTCAAACAGGTTACTTCTTGTAATACATATATTGCCTCGTGCTCTCTATGAGCGGAGATAACCAAATAAACATCATCGGGGTAACTTAGTTTTCACAACAAATCTAACCCAAACAGATTCACAGAGGACCAATGCTTAGTAAAAATGCATGTTGTTCAGTAATAGATAATTAGTGAGTGTATTCCTGTTATTGTGACAGTTTACGCTCTACATTTCTACAATTTAACACGTTACAGTTAGATTTGAAACGTGCAAATGTTTGTCTGTGTGGGCTTTGTGTTTGCCTGCAAAAAGGAAAGCTATAAATATAATATCTCTATGTAGATTATTATCATTTAGAAACATCTAGTTTGAAATTGTGCGTGCCTAGCATTTGCTCTGTACAACCTTCTGAGTGTGCTTGTGTATTCCACGTGTTATTCGCTTATTGCTGCTATCACTAGCTGCTCCAGCTGCATTTTGCAATTTTGATAATTGAAAGCGCAGTTTGCCTTTTGTTTTTGCTCATGCCGTGGTCCTCACGGACGACAATACCCAGCACTCCACAGGCCTCTTAAGGACCTCAGCAGCACGACTGTGCATTGTAGAAGGCACCGGTATGCGCCAGTTATTGCACGGGAAGTGCAAGGAAGTACACCCTGCCCTAGCTCACCTCATCCTCTCACAAGTAAGCTCTTTCTTCATCTACATCTGACAATATGATACATTCGAGTGAGTTACCCGTGGCATCCCATCCGAGCGTCCAAACTAACACTGAGACAACGCCCATTGCTATATCTGCAGTAGCCCCACTACCTTCAGTTCTTGATATGGCACTCCTCAACACACGCTCCCTGGTTCAGCATGGAGCAGAGGTAGAAGACTATCTTGCCACATCCACCATTTGATATTCTAGGTCTCACCAAGACATGGCTGAATGATGCCACTAACTTTGCTGCCTCATCCGCCGTTCCACCGGACTAAAACATCTTTCGGGCTGATAGGATTGAGAAATAAGGAGGCAGAGTGGCACAACTGGTCAATAAACAATGCGATTGTCATGCTGTAGACCACACTGGTATAGATGACTGTGAAAGTCTTCTAGTAAAAATAAAAATACATTCCAGCATCACTATCATCATTTTAATTATTTACAGACCACCTACAAACATGACACTTTGCGAGGAACAATGTCTTGCTCTCCTCAATAGTTTAACTAAGCCTAAGTCACCAATTATCATCCTAGGTGACTTTAACTACTGGGCTGAGGACCCGCTTGATAAATTAGCTAACTCATTACTTTCATCTATGAATGCAGTTAACTATTCCCAATGGATAAAAGAACCTACACATATTGATGGGCATACCATCGATTGGGTTCTGACGTACCAGTTAGACGTCCTATACCCCACCTCTTCCAAATGTCCATGGTCTGTCCATTTCCTGGTACATTTTACAATATGTCTCTTTGAGGCACCTGTTCGTCTGGACACATTGCCAAGATGCTATAAAATGAGCAGAAACTTTAGGAATGTGACCCAATCCAAATTCAATTCCTTTCTGGAAACACATCTTCTTCCCCTTGAGTCATTGGAAAATGCCTCTGCCCTGGTCACTCATATGTCATCTGCTTTACTGGCTGCCATAGAAATCTTAGCACCAGAAAAGAATAAATGTATTAAACCCGTAAACCCTAAAGAATACGTTGTTTAATGAAGAAGTGCTTCACTCACGAACCAAGTAAAGGACACTAGAAAGAGAATGGTGGAAAAATTCCTCCACCGAGACCCTTATAAACTACAAAGCTGCAGTTAAAAACTTCAAAGCAACCATTACTTAGGAGAAATCTAGATATTTTATTCCAGGATTAGCAACACTAAATCCAGCTCTAGTGAGCTTTTCAAAGTTCTGAAAGAAATTGAAGGAAAAAACCTCATGAAAACAGGCCATCACTCAAGACTCATCCTGGTGCCAAACTATCCAAGACGAATTTTCTTACAAAATTCTGAGTCATCAGGAGAAAATACAGCAAGTCAAGTTTAACCCTACATCTGATGATAGGCCTCCTCCTAACATCCTTAATATATGGCCACAGATACCAGAATTCAGCTTCAAACAATGTACAAAAGCAGAAATCTTTAAAATAGTCACCAACCTTAAACCCACGGCATGTAAGGGAGACATTTGCCCAGCCACCATCCTCAAGGAGTCCCTTACTTTCGTGACAACCTGGATCGCTAAAATGGTCAACCTCTCATTTAGCGAGGGCATGGTCCGCCGTCACTTAACGAGGTGTGGGATAACCCCATACTGAAAAATAGTTCTTTGAATCCCTCCCTAGCAAAGAACTATTATCCTATAACTAACTTACCCTTCCTACTCAAAATCCTGGACCAGGTAGCCTATCTACAGTTTCAGGATTTCCTTGAAGCAAATAACATATTAGGCACTCATTAGTCTGGAATCAGAGCAAGGCACGGGATGGAAAGAGCCTGCCTGGATCTCAAAAAAACGCTGACTGGCATAATGGGAGCATAGCGGTATAGAAGCTGTTGGATCTTTTCACAGCCTTTGACCTGGTTGAGCATTCCATTCTCGTCGATCGACAAAAGAACATAGCAGGCTGCTCCACTAAGGCTGCAGACTGGATCTCCTCCTTTCTTGGTCCACGGACATCAAGAGTGGCAGTAGATAATGCCCAATCCTCTCCATATGTCGTTAATGTGGGATCCTGCATCTCGCCATCTCTTTTTAATATCTATATTCGGCCACTGCTCGATCTACTGGACCTCCTAAGTGTCAAGTACCATCTATAGATGCTATGCATAGGTGCTATGCTGATGACACTCAGGTGGTATTTGAGCTTGTAGGCAATCATGCAGTGGCATCGCTAGGAGGGGATCTGGGGGGCCAGGGCCCCCCCTGTGAAACCCTGTGCCTCGCTTGTGCCCCCC
This sequence comes from Ambystoma mexicanum, assembly GCF_040938575.1. NCBI lineage: Eukaryota > Metazoa > Chordata > Amphibia > Caudata > Ambystomatidae > Ambystoma > Ambystoma mexicanum. Next base: position 102,851,994 of record NC_090923.1, on the reverse strand, counting down.
CCACCTAAGACGAGCAGTGACCATGTTCTCCCCCTACTTTTGTCTGTGCCCCCTACTTTTGTCTTTGGCCCCCCCTGTGCCCTTCCTAAATTCGATTCCTGGCGACGCTACTGCAATCATGACAAGGACTCCAACACCCTAAATAATGTCTATGCCGCAATACAAACTTGGATGGTCTCAAACTCCCAGGCTCTGAATGACTTTAAGATCGAGCTTCTTATTGTGACTACTAGCCAGAGGCTTAAGAAACTTGATACCTCCTAGAAAAACATCAACATTGCAAACAACCAGATTTAGGTCTCAGATTGTGTCAAAACCCTAGGAATTCACATAAATGCTGACCTTAACATGAACACTCATGTATCACACACACGCTCATCATGTGGCCATGTGGTCAGGCTACTCAATCAAATCAGGACCTATATCTCAGTCAACAACCAATCCACCCTAGCATCTGCCCTAGTCCATTTCAAGACTTGACTATTGTAATAGTCTCCTGAGCGGGACCTCACAAACTAACCTGTTAGCCCTCCAGACCACACAGAACAACGCGCTGTTAGCAGTCTTTGCCCTACGTAATGAGGATCATATTTTTGATTCCAGGAGGGCTTTGCATTGGCTGCCAGTTAAGCAGAGGATACTACACAAGACCCTGGCACTAGCTTACAAATGCTGGACCTCAACCGCCCGGCTTATCTCTCAGAATAGCTCACGGTTGATCAGCCACTACGATCCCTCCGCTCTGGTGACAACCACATATTTGTATAGCCTTGTTTCCTGCTGTCTAAATATGGAGGTGCCAGCTTTCCAGTACAGGCTTCTAAGACTTGGAATGCCCTTCCATTACCAAATAGAGCGTGTAACTCTCTGCTGGCATTCAAAAAGGCAGTGAAAACCTACCTGTTCAACAGGCCATAACTAGACTCCCCTCTTCTTGAATCCTTCTCTCTTCTCTTTTCTGGCCGCGATCGCTGTCAGTCTTGATACATGTGTGCCCATCTTATCCCGTTAGTGGTGCACTCTGAGGCCCATGGACATGTGGCGCATTACAAGAAATGTAATAAATAAATAAATAGGGCCTAACATGACCATCATAGGGGTGGACACGAGGTGAGGTATTGGTCTACCTCCTATTCCAACAGCATCTACAATCACTCCTGAGCGGGGTATCTAGGCAAACTAACATGCTCTTAGAGTGAGGCATGATGCTCCCATATCTACTAAACATGAAACCGTTTGTCCAGTAACATTACATTCAACATAAAGGGCAGCAGGATCAATCAATATAAGCGGTGCAACAAGCTCTGGGGCCCCTTGGCAGTCCTATGCATTGGTCATAAGCAATGACTGTGGAGGCAGACCTTGCGCGTCCCTCCTGGGGTGGTCGACTGTCTGCGCCGACCATCATACTTAAGCCAATTTGGGCAATGGCTTTCCAGTGCCTAGTCTGCTTGCAATAGAGGCACTTATCAAGGTTTGTTTGGTTAATAACCTTCTGCAGTTTGTGCTGTCTGGATTGGCTGGGGCGCCCCTCTGCCCCTTCCCCATCCCGTCCCCATCCCCTTCCTTGAGAGGGTTGTAATCTCTATATCTGCAATGCCATAAACTTGGCTTCTGTAGTTTCTTTCTGTCTCTTGACCTTCTCATGGCAATGTTGTGCTGGCAGCCATACCCCAACCAATCACTTTCCTTCCCATCCTATCATGACAGCTGTAATCCCTTCTGCTACCTTGGATTGCAACCCCATAACAAACTGCGCCACTACCTCCTGTTGTGCGGTAATCGCAGCATCCATAATCCCTGAATGTTGTTCAAAACATTGTTTCAGATGTTTAAGATTCTCCGCAGGGTGTTCTCCCTTGATCTATTTGCAACTGTTAATCTTGGCCCAATCAGTTTTTCGAGGACAAATGGTAAGAGCAGTTTGCACCAGTCTATCAGTAAAGGTCTTGAAATCTCTGAGCGCATCGGGTTCTTTGGTTGGCCAATTTGTCTGTGCTTTAAGCAGACCAAACGTGTCCAGGGGTAACAATGCCCGCTGTAGCTGGTTTAAGTCTACACATGTGGGGTGGTAACGGTCTATTATTACTTTGAGCTCTTCCTGGAATTTTACAGGATCTTCTCGTATCTTGGGGAATCTCTGGAACATATTAAATAAGTCAGTGGTGCTCCAAGGGGCATGCACTTTGACTAGGGTTTCACCCCCTCCCTGGAGCTGTATGAGCGGGAATACGCCAGTGCTGGAGTTAGTCTGGAAAGCCATTGAACGTGCCTGAGGATGGTGAAAATAACATTGAAATCTGAGCTCTCATTTCATGGATGAACGGGCCCTGCATTGTTTGTCTGGGTGTGGATTGGTGGTAGCTAGGCAGTTGTGAGGAATCAGGGCTATCGGCTTGCTGGTTGGGCGGGTTGTTCATACTGACCGGGGTATGAGTATTGAGAATGTCTTTGAGGCTTTCTTTTGGTGCAGGCTCCCCTTGTAGGACTGGATATACTCGTTTGCATCCATGTTTGTGTGTCGGGACCTGCAGGTTTGTGCACTCTTTCTTATTGAATTTGACTTACTCCTGGGGCTTTATTTGAGAGTCTTTTAATGCCTGTGTCTTACATTCATTTATTCTCTTAGTGGTTTTGGCATACCAGTCGAGGTAGCTGTACCCCTGCCGTTGGTGTACACGTGACCCCTTCTTTTCTAATGCAGTTCGTAAGCTCATGATTCTAGCTAGGTCAAATGTGCCTTCCTGTCTAGGTGACTAGGCCTGTGTATATTCGCACCATTGTTCCAAGTACTTGCATGCTTTTGGCGAGTAGTGAGTAAACATGAAGTGTGATGGACTCCCTAAGCAGAACTTTCCTAGATTGCTCGGAACCCATTCTTTCAGGGGTTAGCGGGGGAAGATTATGTTTGACTATTGCTTATCCAGGTCTGTTCCTAACTCTGTCTGCATATGGGCGCCATCGAGTCCCGTGGCTGGTGGTGTGGGTACGGCTCATGAACTTAACAACTTTGCCATGTTTATTCAGCGGCACAGGTATCTCCTAGGCCCCGTCCCTTCCCCTGTACAGATATTTCAGGGACGCCTGCAGGTGTCGATCAGATTCATATAACTGCTGTTTCACAGTTTATTTCCCCATTATTTTACCGACAGTGCAGAGCAGTACTCAGTTTTTCAAAGACATGGGAAGGTAAGGGTCAAAGACAAGGCACATAAACAGCGGAAATACAGCCTGTTACAGCTCCCGTACCAGGATAGAGGAGAGTGTGACATATAAAGCAAGGCCGCAACTTGCATTACAGATTGAGGGTTGCAAGTGACAAGGGTTGGGTCTAGACAAGACAATCACAGGGTTCTTGTCAAAAACGTTTCCTTTGCACATATACAGAACAAATTAATCCTTGTACCTACCCGGTCCCACAGCTTTTAAACTGCAGTCGCCAACCGCTTTATTTTTGCTTCTGATAACCAGTTTTGCTGCACAGACTACTTTGTTTCCTATTATCCCAGACAGTTTCTATACTTTTACTTCAAACACAGGTATTCTGACCAGTTTCAGAAGACACAACACATGACATCACAATACATTGATGCAGTTACCTGTGTTCATCAGCCAACGATTTTCCGATCAACTCTTTCTTCTGTGTCTGCTCTGTCCACCCCTCCTGGTGCTCTGGGCGCTCTGGCCAGCTCTCCCCTCTGACGAAATCGAGCCCTGGTGCACCACTTGGAAGTGCACCCAGGGGCCGCATTCTGGTCACAGAGTAACGGGATCCGACATCTTAACGGCACCAAATTGCAGTGGAAAATAATGCCGAATCACCATTCCAGTGGATTGATGAACAACACTTTATTAGTAAGCAGTAAAGAAAAAAATGACCAACGACAGCACGAGACTTCAGCGCAAGTAAACCCCCCCCCCCCCCTCATCCTTGGTCCATGTATCTTATACTCTCAGGAATGCATGGGTGTCAATGGAAGGGGGGGTTACAGCCTGGCAGGTCACACCTTGCGCTTTATTCACTGACTGAGACAAACCCTCATTGTACAGTCCTATGATGCCAGCTGCACTCAGAAGTTATTGTTAGTGTCATCAGTAAGGCTGCACGGGTAATGCATTTCTTCAAGGCGAAAATACTCCCTAACACTTCATACTCGCTTCGAAGCATTGAGAGGCCTTGTGATATGACGACACCCGCCAGCTAAAGCCGCCTTTCATGGGAATGGCGAGCGCAGAAAACACGGCAAAACGAATATACGTTGGAGACGAGAATGGTGAAAGCGAGCATTGCAAAATGGTGGGCGAAGCGTTTCTCCGGCATTGACATGCGCAGTGTGGTGTAGTACTTTGCGTTGTGCAGGCTGATAGTGGTTTAACATGCCGTTTGGCAAGCAGAATATACTGTCACACAATGGTGGAGTGACAGGGGAGTACATATATGATCATGCCTTATCCAATTGCCTCCGTCGGGCTCCAAAGGCTTTAAAGTGCAACACAAATGTACTTGGATACTAACAACTTAGTGATAAACACTTCCAAAACATCCTTTACGATATTCAAGGGGAAGAGGAAAAGGGCTATTGTACGTGGTGTTTGAACAATGTGAAACTAAGTACTTGTGCGTTCATGACATACATAGGACTCGCAATTGTGAATTCCTTCAACAAAATTGAAGTGGCAAAACTCCTCAGGAGCAGGTATCCCAAATGGAGGAAGTTAAACACCAATGTTGCAAATTTTCCCTTTTAGGACGCTGGTGCTATTTTATAATTGAAAAGTTATTCCTTCCTTCATTTATGGAATGGAAGTGAGTTGGATAGGCCTGAGAAAGTCTTTAAGGTGTACCGCGATGGCGGCTCTAAAGCTGGAATTGGCATTACAATCCCTTACTTCCCTGCTTATTAGTAAAAAGTGGATGATCCTGTACAAAATCATAAATCCTCTGATGAATTCTATATAAGTGACTTTAAACAATATCTTGACAAATGGCGCATTCAAGGTATTAAACACCTTTACGAACGAAAGTATCGATGCCTAATTGAAGATATGTGTAAAGTGGACCTCCTGGTGAGGAACCTCCTAAGTGTCAAATTAGAAAATGTGCGCACAGGAGTGTGTGTAGCAGAATGACCATCTTAATAAATATGGCTCCTTGAAAGAATACAGTGTTACAATGAGGAAAATGGACACCATACTTGAATATTTGGAAAAATTCCCCAGCCATCATCATCGACTGGTGTTCATGAGATTAAGGTTAAATCAGTTGCATACCCTAGAAGTATGGGGTTATAGGAGGATGTTGCCTATGGAGCAAAGAAGCTGTTGACACTGTAAAGAATAGATGTGTTAGAGACCTTGGAACATCTGGTGGTTAATTGTCCAATGACACGTAATGTTGCACATGTAGGCTTCCAAAAACAAAGGGCCTCATTCCAAATCTGGCGGTTCGGTAATAAGGGTGCTGGTAGCAGTGTACTGGCACCCTTTCCAGACTGCCAGACTACAAGTATGCCTGAAGGGGCTTTTGCTCCCGGCTGGTCGGGCCTGCCTGGGGCACCTGCCCCTGCAGGAATGGTTTTCACAGAAGCACGGTGCATTTTCCGCCGCCTGACATCTCGGGCCGCCAGGACTTAATGTCCCGGTGGCACCTGGATATCAGGCGGCGGAATGGGGTTACGTGTCTGGCGGCAACCCGCCGGTGGCACCTCGCAGTGAGGCCCAAACATTTTATATCTTGAAATTTAAGTTGGTATTTACTGTTGTTAGCTAATCAGTTTAGGATGATTGTTGCAATTGTGCACTTTATCAAAGAAATATATACATTGCTGGGGGGAAATTTGACTTTTTAAATGGAGATTGAATTTGATTGTGAGGTTAAGTGGTGATGTTTGTTTGTTTGTTAATTTATATGTTGTTTTTTTAATGGTCTTGTATTTTTCAGGTCTATGTGAATGTATGTTAATATTGACAGATACCTGTGTTTATGTAATACAACAAAAGAAATGTATCACTTAATGAGGTAGACTGTGGAACATGGGGCCCAGTTGGAGAAACCCACTTTGTGCTGCTCTCCCTGGGGTGGGTACAGGGAGTGGATCCCCGGAGATTCCACAGTCTTCCCTCAGGTTATAGTAAAAGATCACAACAGATCCAGCTATTATTATTATTATGGTATTATTATTGATATTAGGGTATGTATTGAGTGTGGATCTAGCTATGGGAAACAACAAAGCACTTTACAATCATAGGGGAAAGAACAGAGGGAATCAGAGAAAAAAAGGAAAAGGAGTGGGGTGCTAACAGGGAAAGTGGGCAATTGGTAGCAAGGGAGGAAGACTGTGGGGAGCAGATCGCTGAGTCTCAGGTAGGGTGGGGAGTGCAGGGTGTGTGCCCGGTGGGTATTAAGGAGGAGCCATTCCTATCCCTGAAAAACATATACTGTATAAGATGAGTGATAGAAGGATCAGGAAGGAATGGGTGTGTGTGTGTGTGCAGTCACTCTCTCTAATGGGAAGAATCCCCTGAAAATAGGCCCCAGCAAGTGTGGTGAACATTTGAACTCAGACTCTGACTTGACATGTGGTTTTCTCCCTGACCACAACATGTCCTAAGCAGAACGCAACTGACAACACACTTTGGCTCTGCAAGCCCCGACATGGAGCCTGGACCGGAGCTGAAGGAGAAACAGATGGCAAACTTGGTGAATAGGTTGTGCAAATGCTTGCGCTCCACTCAGATGGGGGAAGTACTGCAGGGAACTATACGGAACACCCACACGCACGCGAACAACCCGTATTCATGGATTCGAATACGGGAAACCTGCGCATGGCAAAAGACGCGCACAGGCGTCAACGCGTCCGCCACACGAAGGCAGGCGGAAGCGTCCCCGCACACAGTATAAAAGTGCGCGCAAACAACAAACACGTATATACAGCTACGATGAATGCCCCATTTGTCGCAGCACTGATCGTGGGACACCGCAGGAGGAGGAGAATAGCCAGGGCACGCATTTTCGCACCACGGACAAGCCTTTTTGGGATGCCTGACGACCAGGTCTACGGCAGGTATAGGTTTCCACCCCATATCATCCTAGACCTGGTCAGGGAGTGGGAAGATGACCTTACATCCCCCACCCTTTGCTCCCAAGCATTGAGCCCCTTGGAGAAGGTGCTCAATGTCCTGCATTTCTTGGCCACTGGGTCATTTCAGTGGACTACTGCCATAGTGGGGGTGGTCTCACAGGCCACGCAGTCAAGCTGCCTACACCAGGTACTGGCAATCATGACAGCGCGCCCCTCAGTCCGCAGGCACATATACATGCCCAGAACACCCGCAGAAAGGCAGGCCGTTGTCCTGGATTTTTTCAGGGTGGCACACTTCCCCAAAGTGCTTGGTGCCATAGATTGCACCCACGTGGCCCTACGTCCACCTAGGGCCACTGAGCACATCTACTGAAAACCACAAGCACTGGCATTCCATCAATGTACAGGTGGTATGCGATGCAAAGGGAATCATCACCTCTGTCTATGCAAACTACCCTGGCTCCACCCATGACAGTTTCATATACAGAATGTCTGCCCTGAGCCGGGCCCTGGAAGCTTGGCAGCATGGCGACACATGGCTCCTAGGTGAGTACAAATGCCCTTGCACATGCATGCATGTCACACACACACACACACAAATACACAAACCCCAATAATCACAACCATTTACACCTCCCCAGGGGACAGTGCCTACCCTCTGAGCAACCACATGATGACGCCAATCCGGAACCCCACCACACCACACCACCCCAGGTAAGATAGAACGCCGCCCATATTGCAACCAGGGCCATAGTGGAGCGCACATTCGGAGTGCTCATGTCACGTTTCCGCTCCCTTGTTCGCTCTGGCGGGCAGCTACTCTATGCACCCCCAGTAGTGTGCAGGATCATTGTGGCAGCATGTGTCCTGCACAATGTTGCAACACGGCAGGGCGTACCGGTAGACATGGTGGTGCCCCCACATCCCCAACCACAGGCACAGGCGCTGTCCATGGGAGGGGACAGGGCACATGGCGAGGAAGCCCGGACCCAGCTTGTGGCCACATTTTTCACCTAAACTCCCACCCCTGCGGAGTGCACACAGGCCTGGCACATACCAGGTGACAATCGATGATGACAAAGAGACAGTCAACTGTCACAACCCTACCACCCTGAGATAGTTGCCATGGAAGTGCCACATTGTCTGCATCCCTAGCTACTTAAACACAAGCTATCCTGTGTGATCAAAAGGCACACATATGACATGACATGATATGGCATTTGTAACGTGCCTATACACAAGTGTTTCAAGGTGCGACGAGGCAGGGAGGGGGGAACAAGGGAAGACAGACAACAATACTACTAAACCAGGTGTCATTTAGATTTAGTAGGGGGAAGGGAAAAGTGCAAAGGGAAGGGGAGGGGGGGAGTACAGTACAGGGTAAGTAGACTAAAAAACAAATAAATAGGCCAGCTGGTGGCAACTGCAAAGGTAAGTGCAGACAAGTGCTGGGAAGGGGGCCTGTAGGGATAGAGAGACAGTCCCGCAGTGCAGGGGTTGCCAGGGAGGCAGTGCAAGTGGAGAGTGGCTGGGCCAGGGACCGAGGTCGGTGAGAGTGGCCCAGTTGCAGATCCAGTGCAGTTCCAGTGAAGAATTTTGCAAGGGAGAGGGAGAGAGAAATCAGAAGCAAAGAGGAAGGTCTTGAGGTGCTTCCAGAACCGGAGATGGTTCTCCTCAAGTTCCAGTGAGGCAGGAAGGCTGTTCCAGAGGGAGGCCCCTGCCGCGGACAGAGATCTACCCCCAGCTAGTTGCTTTGAGAAGCGGATGACCCTGACATGCAAGGTGTGAATCACACACACCTGCAAAACAGGCCATGACCATCACTGTTATGTCACTCAAACCCTCCCAAACCACAACATGACATGGCAAGCAATAGCCATACACCAACACAGTACCAATAAGGTACACATTGCCATGTCAAAAATGTACAGTGGCATCAGACAATGATGCCTGACATGGAATCAGATGAAATGACTGACCAACAACCTCCCACCCAAAATAAGTAATTCCCAAATGCATTACAAAAGTTGTAGACGTAACATAACAATGAATGCCTGTCTACATGCACATTGTGCATTGCAAAATCAACACTGCAGCTTCTGTGTGCTGTGTCCAACTCCTGCAACACACTGCTCAGTGCACAGCACAGTGAACAGCTATTGTGTGTGATGCACACCCTGAGCATCACATCTAAGCGACAAACCACATCAAAAAGCAAATTAGGCATGTACAGGATCCATAATTGGTCACAGAACATGTGCTGCAGGGACACAGTGGGCACCAGAAGGCAAACAGAGTGTACACGTGGATATCCAAGGGTGGTTGTACATGTAGTGCATCATAGTGCAAGTGTGTGGGTCAGTAAGGACATGCACTCAACATATGCATGTGCAATCAAGTGACCATCAGTGTCCTCTACACATCACATGTGAACATTCACCATGTGTACACCCCAGCAGGTCAAACCACAACTATCCCCTCACACCTGAAAGGTAAACACAACACATGAACAGGCATTGATCAGCAGAACACAACATGTACATAGGATACCACAATTACAATGTCAGGGTTCCCATCACACTGCAGGGCAAGGCAACTATCAACAACAACTCCCCCCCTCACAAATGACCATGACCCACTGAACAACTACACCTGGGTCATGGAGCCTTCAACCCTCAATTTCACCTGGCCACAGGATCACCCTTCCCCTTCGTCACCATCTCCCACCTTGTGTGTAAAAAGGTGCCTGCACCCTCAGAGTCCACCCTCATTTGCAAAATCACAAAATCCAAGCCAGAAAAACGAACCAGAACACCCTCCAGTAGATGACTTGACATAGCAGTACCTCACAAAGGCCAAGTACTACCACAATGATGTAACAACCAAGGTAGCACAGTAAAACAATGTCACAACAGGATGTGAACCATGTGTGGTACATAACATAGAATGATGCACCATGAACGGATGTGTACTGTCACAGGTCCCGTTTACAGGCACGAAACAACCACCCCCACAGTGGCCCGGGTGCCTGCAAGGTCAAACTCACACAGTCCTCTGAGACCCTGGTGGGGAAGGAGGGTCAGGGATATGCAGTCGGGACAGGTGTTGGCACACTGGATAACTGGAATGAGTGGCAGGAGAGGGGAGGAGGAATGACACATGAAAGTAGGGAATGCATGAAAATGTACTACCTGCATGAACACATACACAATCCGAACAAATTGGACATCATTGTCATGGCCTTCTGTAGTCCAGGCTTAGGAGTGGCACAAACTAACCACCCCCTATAGGGTTTTGACGCCTGCAAGTTTGGGGCTTACACAGGCATCCGCAACCCCAGCGGGGAAAGAGGGTTAGGGAATGTTGCTTGGATAGGTACGGGAAGCAGGAACACCGGGTAGAGGGTACAGGGTTTAAAATTGGATAGGACTCCGGGTGATTAGGGGAAAACAAACATACCAAATTGAATTACAAATTCATCCATGCATTAGTGCACCCCCCAGCAAGCCTATGCAGAGCAGTTTGAAAGAAAAACAACAAGACACTTAGCTCTGGTTTTGAGTGCTGGCCTCCTGCCTGCGCACTCTCAGGTCCGGTTACAGGAGCACTGCAATGCTGCAAAGAGAGCCACAGTTAATAATCTGTCCGTGCCCATAACACAAAAACCTCCATGGGCTCAACGCCTGCACAGCCCGACCTATGTGGGAGATAGATGGTCGTCCGAGTCTGGCTCATCCTGGAAAGGAGGACGTGGCACAGTAGCCTGGCCACGCCTAGCCGCAGCTTGCCCCTCGTCGGCAGCAAGTCTGCCGGACGGGTGAGCCTGGTTCTGTGTGGCGATGTGACGTAGGTCTGCATGCAGAACCTCACGTGATACACGTGCTTCCTCTTGCAAGGTAGCACGTGTAACACAGAGTTCCTCCTGCAAGGCCTGGCTGGACAACCGCTGCACCTCCCGGAAAGCCTGTAGCTCAGCCGAGATGGTACGCTGAAGCTGTGCAAACCTCTCCTCTGCCCGCTGCCTCTGGGACATCATAAGGACACCCAGAGAGGATTTGAGGGAAGCATACTCCTCCCTCAGGGCATCCATGTGCGCCTCTGCGTGAGCAGCAATTGCTTGATGCAGAGACATTTCTGCCTGGCGTGCCCTGTCTGAGGCCGCCATGCCCAGCCTGAGCGAGCGGGCCGTGGACCGTGCCGCCTGCTGCTGGAGAAGCACCTGCCTAGCAGGGGGGAGCACAGATCGGGCCACACCTCCATGCTCTCAGCGATGTTCTCCATTGCTGCCCCCTGCTGTTCTGAATTGGCAGTCATGTCTTGCTCCCACTCAGTATACTGCGGTTGCGCGCGGCGACCGCATTGCTGGGCTTGACCCCTGCGGGATCCAAGGACCGGGTGTCCTCGCTGTGTTGGCACCACCCGCGGCTGCATGACTACATGCCCCCATCGACGTGATGTCCCAGGCACATAAGTGACTGGTGTGGAGGGTGACCCTGTGTCCCGATCCACCACGGGCAGAGGAACCAAGACTGTCTGATCCCTCAGTGCAGGTGTCGCGGACAGAGGAGTGTCCACATCAGAATCACTCACCCCTGACACATGGACTTGATGCTCATCCGACTCAACATGGACGTCAGAGTCGTCATCAAGGCTGGACTCATAGGCAGCCAGAGACAAGATGGACTGTAGCACTTGGGGGTTTTCGTGGCCTACCACCCCACGACCCCCACTTGTGCGGGGTTGATGTAGTGCTAACAACCCTGTGTCTGGCATGACAACACCATCCTCCACCTCCATTGCGTCATCACCTGAGAATAGAGAGAAAAAAGGTCACTACACATGTCAGAAGCACACAACACACACACACACCGACAACAAACGCATCAGGCAGACATGTGACACACAACATATAACCTGACATGCATGCTGGGTCAACTTTGAATTGCTTCCGTGATCAGACCTGTTGAAAGGTGGCAGTTTCCATGGAAGTGGTGTGGAAACAGAAAAATAATATGAGGCCAGGAAGCCCAAAAGAAACACACCAACACAGGTTACAAAGAACATACAAGTGCTTTATTTAAAAGCTACAACAGTTACCAAAGTCAATTGACAAACGGATAGCTATTCGGCTCTCAGAGTAACGTAACGAACTTCAACGAAGGTTCGATGCATTAGTGAGAGAGACCTACATTGGAATACTTGGGCTTTTTATACTCTTTATCCAGCCCTTGGCCAACCCCCCTCGCGGGTTAACTATCCTAGGAGTCGGGCCCATGGGTTCCTTGCCAGGTCAATCCTATAATTTATGCATTTTGATTAGTTTCGCTGATATAGTTGTACATTTACACATAGGTCAACAGTAGGACAAGGTCTCAGTTCACGACCCCGACAAGTGGCCTGTAGGCATATTAATTATTTGTGTGTACGGAGGTCACAACGGCCAGAATCTTACTCAGAATGTCATTCGGCCTCCATTTTGATGTTCAGGGTGACTTCCATGTTACAAGAGAACCTAAAATGGCGGCTTAATCCAAGATGGCGACTTACATTACTTTCTCTAAGGTCAAGACCTTGCCGTGGAGTTTGTTCGCATATGATGTTTTTAGACAACTTGGCGTAGGGCAATATACACATACAATTGTTGCGATAGGAGGCATAATATTGTTTCAATTCCGACAAACCCTCCTTTTGGCCTATGCCAAGTGCTAATATCATTTCTAATACTTCTGTAAATAACTCCATGCATTGTCATCCATACATCCTGAATCATTATCTGTAATGTCTATAGCCATTAGGTCGTTCATCAGAACCTCTTGTAACACAAACTCTTTAGATGCTGTGTCTGGGGCATACATTCTGTGCCCTACTGTGCTCACCGCTTGAGCACAACATCCCCCTAGTATTGCACATATACTAGGTAGACATTGGAAACAGCAACAAAGGAATAGCAGGATTCCCAAAATAACCAGGATAACAGAAAACACCTTCCAACCCCAAGATCGTAGAGAATCCCAGAACTAGGCGCTAATATTCCAATCTCCCACAGGAACATGCACCTCAGAACTAAGGATGTGCAAGTTCTGAATTGCTTTGAAAATTGTCGGTGAGGAATCTGGTACAAAAACACAGCAAGCGGACCCCACTAATTTGCATACTCCACCACGTTCTGCCAGGATGACATCTAATGCCATCCGATTTTGGAGCGCTACCAATCTTATTGCCTTTTGTTCTAGTGTCATATTGTAGAGTATATCCGTGGTCCGGTTGATGGTTCTCTCCAGTACTCTTGCTAGCCCCCTAATGTTTTCAGAGTTTGCTATCTGTCCCCAAAATGGCACAACTGATTTCGCTATATCTCCCAATACTTGCCCAGGGGTATCTCCGTTCACGTCCCGTCGTGGGCGAGCCTTAGAAACCTCCGATGTACTAGCTATAAATACCCCAGGTAACAGGATTCCTAAATAACAGGTTCCCTGCCAATCCTTGGGCAACCAGGGAAATGCTGAACTACCACACACGAAATAAACAGGCCCCCCTACATACAGAGGCCTGTTCTCCCCGGTCAAATTTACAATGTTCACGCAACCTTCAAAATCTCCCATTGGCCGAGTGCCATTTCTTTGTACACAAAAGGGGACTGAATCGGGGCTATGATTAATAGAGTAGGAAGGGGGCACAGTGTCCTGATTGCCTATCGGAGCCATTTTAAAGGAAATTAGAGTTTAGAAAGGAAGAGATAGTTTATCAGATGGCCTAATAGAAGCAACATTGGGTCTACTTCTATTTGCGAAAAGCGAGCATGCCAGGGGAGTCAATTCACGTTTCTCAAAATCATTTAAATTAGTTCCATCAAAGTTCCCTGAGATGCTATCATTCCAACGGCCAAAGAATAGTTCTCTAAGAGAGGCAGAGCAAGCAGTCGTTAAAGGTAAAGGGTGAATATACCATCCTAGCCCCTTGTTCCCATGTTGCGGTAATTGGGTGCAAATCCAGCAATTACTCTTATTAAAAATGGCATGCGTTGCATTCATTACTATCATTAAAGTGTTATTATGATATTTCCGTCTATGCTGGGAGTCTCTAGATGACAAGGTGTGAAGGTGTACAGAGGGAGTCAAAGCAGTAGGTACAATCTCAATTGGCAGTAGAGGTCCCACAGCAGTAATTACACAAATTCCGATTATTATTAGCAAAACACAGCAATACGTTTTCGGGGCTCAGGCACATTTTTCGTTGTCCGAGTTGGTCACCGCCTTATTTACAAGTCCAATGCGGGGAGCAGCGGTGGAGGTGGCAGGCATCTTAGTTCCTCAATCGACGACCCCAATGTTCGTTGCTGGCGACACTACGGTCGTGCGACTTCTTAGTCCTTCCCAACCCTAGCCAGCAGAATCCCTTTTTTTTCCCTTTTGTTCGAAAGGAACTTTCTTTTACAAGAGAAAACTTTCAATCACTTCTTCTTTCCAAATGCACGGAAAGACCCGTGCCGTAGTTCTATTTTCTTCCTCGAAGGTCGTACCTGGTGGTACCCGGAACTGTTTGATCCGGAAACAAGGTAACGTCACTTCCTGAGGGAAGCGATGTATCGGAGGCGACGGAAGTCACAGAACTTGAAACAATGTTTCCCGGAAGTGACCTTTTCAAAGAGTGCGGAGACGAAATGGGCTGTTCCCCAAGCTCCACGGGCTCAGAGAAATTCTCCGACGCACTCACAGTGCTGTTTGCTACTCCAGGATCAGAGATTGTAGCATCAGCGAGGGGTTCTGCTTCTTCTGTAACGTGTGGCATCGGGTGAGGAAGTTTCTTGACATGCGTCGCGTGAATCCAATGCTTCTTCCCAGCCACCTGCACTGCTGTTTGGGTGACCAACAGTACCTGATAGGGTCCCCTCCAGCGAGGAGCGAGACAGGAAGACCTTTCGTAGGCCTCCACTAGGACCCAACTTCCAGGCTGAATATCGTGTCCTGGGCCCGTAAACCGTACAGGTAAAGCTGATTGGACCTGATGGTAAATGAGATACAGATTTTTAGTCAACTGGTTGCAGTAGTCTACAAGCAATACATTGTCAACCTCCCTCAATGCTTTAGGCTTCGGAAGACCCCAAATGTTAGCAGGTCTCCCCATCACTACCTCAAATGGAGAGAGCCCAGTCTTAGTTTGAGGTGTGGTACGCATGGCTAACAATACAATAGGTAAGGCATCTGGCCATTTCAGTTTGGTGTCGGCACATGTTTTTGCAAGCTTATTCTTTAGGATGCCGTTATGTCTCTCTACCAACCCAGCACTTTGAGGATGTCTAGCTGAGTGAAATCGTTTTTCAATGTGTAACGCTGTGCATATCTGCAAAATTACTGCTGCAACAAAATGGGGACCATTGTCCGACCAAATTACCCTTAGAAGCCCAAATCGTGGAAAGAATTCTTTTACCATAGTCTTTGCAGTGGTCATGGCAGTAGCATCTTTAACGGGGAAAGCCTCGACCCATTTACTAAAAGCACAAATAATCACAAGAACACTTTTCCATCTCAATAAAATCAAAGTGGATGACCTCGAAGGGAACAGAAGGGGGCCCAAAGCTTCCCCTTGGAGTTACTGTCCCCTTCCCCACATTGTGCTGTAAGCAAATCATACAATTCTGAACATGGCGCTGTGCAATCTTCGAAATTTTATCATTCACCCATACTTGTTCTAACATTTTCGTGATCTGCTGGGCACACACATGCGTAGGGCCATTGAATCAGGGAGCAACCCTTTTCCTTCAGATGTATCCACCCAACACCCATCATCATCCAGTTTCCCCATTCCTTCGGCCCACCTTTTAGATTCTTCTATTGTGGCATCAGTTTGGATATCTCGCACAAACCCGATACCCTCATCCATTACATAGGCATCTTTTGTTCCCCTTAGAGCATACATGTCTGCGCTAAGGTCTGTGGCCCTTTGCCTGGCTATCTGGTCAGCAAAAGCGTTCCCTTTTCCCACATCATTTATGACCTTACGATGTGCTGCACATTTCATGATCTCTAACTGCCTAGGGAGTGAGAGTGCCGAGAGCAATTGCACTATCAGGGGACCATGCTGAATCTTGGTCCCATGTGAGGTTAGGAACCCTCTTTCCGACCAGAGCCTCCCAAAGTTGTGAGCCACCCCAAAGGCGTACTGGCTATCAGTATATATGTTTAATGTATGCCCTTCGGAGAGTTCACAAGCTCGGGTCAACGCTATAATCTCTGCGGCCTGCGCGGAGTTATGCGGAATTCTTTTAGTTTCAACAACCGTACTCAACGTAGTAACTGCATAGGCAGCTGTAGATGTACCATCTGGGAGTTTGAAGCAGGAGCCATCACAAAACAGCTCCCCTTCTGCATTGCCCAAAGGAGTATCTATAAGATCTATCCTGTCCTTCGTTTCCTGTTCAGTGGTATACAGGCAGTCATGTAATTCTTCGTCACCGCAAACAGTATTTTGCGGGAAAGGTAGAAGTTCAGCCGGATTAAGAACACAACACCTCTTAATTTGAATGTGAGGGGCAAACAGAATTAATTCATACCTCGTCAGTCGTGCAGAGGTGAGGTGTTGCATTTGGGTTTTATTCAATAGGACGTTTACAGAGTGAGGTACCATCAAAAGTAAATCATGGCCTAGGACCATTCCCTCACTCTGTTTTACAGACGCGGCAGCAGCAGCGACAGCTCGCAAACATCTTGGCAAAGCGCATGCGACAGGATCAATGGCGGAGGAGTAGTAGCCGCACGGCCTATTCTTCCCTCCGTGTTCCTGCGTTAACACAGCCAAAGCACATCCATCACATTCATGCACAAACAACACAAAGGCCTTGTCATAATTTGGAGTACCCAGAACCGGTGCAGAGCATAACGCGGTTTTGAGAAGCTCAAATGATCGTTGATGTTCCGATTTCCATGGAAGTGGCAGAGAAATGCACTTCTTCGTCAAAGCCAACATCGGTTTTATCACTAGTGAAAATTTCGGGATCCACAACCTACAGTAAGAAGCCATACCTATTAAGGCTCTGACTTCCTTCTGTGAATTTGGAACAGACATGCCAGAAATGAGTTTTATTCTTTCAGGTGTCAATCTTCTCCCCTCCTTTGACAGGAGGTAGCCTAAATAGGCGACCTCCTTACAACAATATTGACATTTCTTGAGCGAAGCTTTATGACCGTTTTTGGCCATATGAATAAGTAACAATAGAGTGCCTTCTTTACAAGCACTTTCAGAATCTGCAGCCAAAAGCAAATCATCGACATACTGAAGTAGTGTACTAGTAGGTGGCAATTCGAGGGTTTCAAGCTGCTCTTTCAAAGCTCTACTATAAATGCTTGGACTTTCAGTATACCCTTGAGGTGCCCGAGTAAATGTAAATGAACGTCCTCCCAAGGTGAACGTGAACAAATATCTACTCTCCTTGTGTATAGGAATACTAAAGAAAGCATTCTTTAAATCCACAACACTAAAGTGCATAGCTGTAGCAGGGATCATTGTTAGTATCTTTGTTACATCAGGCACAATTGGAAATTGTGGGGCGACAACTTTGTTAATAGCACGAAGATCAATTATAAAACGGTATGGGATTGCATTGTCGCCTTTCTTGTGTACAGGCAAAATCAGGCTGTTACATAAACTTCCTGCAATCTCTTCAATCACCCCTCGATGCACAAAATCGGAGACAATGCACTTCAAAGCACGCTCGCCCTCAACTGATATTTTATATTGCGGAATGCGTGGTAATTTAACTCCATGTTTCAAAACTATTTTAACGGGCTCAATCTGTAGTACCCCAACATCATTGTCGTCAACCGCCCATAAACATTCCAGGACAACACTAAACTCAGGAGGCAATGGTCGAGTCAGAAACTGAGAACTGGGAAGTTGCTGTGGTGAAACCGTCAGTCGTACTCCATCAGAGGAACAATGAATTACTGCATTCAGTTTCTTCAACAAATTTAACCCCAGCAAATTCTCTCCACAGTTCGAAGTCAGAAGGAAGGGACAATGGTCCGTAAAGGGACCCAAAGAAACAGACACCGGCGAAGAAACCGGACAAACAATTGGTATACCAGAAAACCCTACAGAAACATTTGTTTGCCCTGACAGTGGAATGTTTGAAACCCGGGAATGATCAATGGAGCACTTCTGTGCTCCAGTGTCTATCAAAAACTGATGTTTCCTATTCCCCACTAACAATTCAACGTAGGGACCTTTCTGATTAACGGGAATAGGTGAAGGTTCCAAACCCTGCTCGGGCAGTCCTAACGAAACAAAATGTCATCGGAAGGAAGCTCTTCAGAAAGGTAGGCAGCAGAAGGGTGATCAAATATGTTTCTCATGTCCACACTCAAAGGGCCTCATTACACGGATGGCGGTAAGGGTTTACCGGTACCGGTATTTTACCGGTACCGGTAAATCCTTACCACCTTACTACGAGGTCCCTTTGTGGGTTGGGGAATTTAACGCCTGCTTTTTGCAGGCGTAAAAAACCAACCCGCAAAGGGACCAAGGAGCTAATTACAGTACCGCAATTTGCGGTACTGTAATTAGCGCCTTCCCCATTCCCATAGAGCCCTATGGGGCAAAAATGGGAATGGGGAAGGGCAATGGTGGAAGGGGGAATTACCGTCCCGCCAACCTTGGAATAGGGCGGTAATTTCCCTTTCCACCAAGGCGGTGCCGGTATTTTACCGGCATGAACCATGGCGCTAATAGCGCCATGGTTCACCGCCATCCGTGTAATGAGGCCCAAAGTCTGATTTTCCCGTGAGAAAGGTTGCTGAGGATCTTCTGAAAACTGACCTCTATCAGGGCCCCCCCGCTCCGGAGCGACCTCTAGGTCGTCTACCCATACTCCCAAATGCATTGTTTGACCTTTGGCGAAGGACGGGGCACTGTGCTCGCCAATGACCTTCCTGGCGGCAATAGGAACATTGATTAATATTCACAGAACCCAAAGGAGCGTTTCCTTTTGGGACATACTGACCTCTGGTCTGTGACGTACCTCCTCTGGGATTTCTAACAATTTGTTGTAACAATACTTTAGTCTTCAAATCTCCTTTCCTCTTCTCTATTTTCTCTTTTTCATTATTCACACGGTTCTCATAATACTGCGCCATGTGCAAAACTTCAGATTGGGATTTCGCCTGCCAAGCGCTCTCAGAGGACATAATCTGTGACTGGATGTCGGACAACAACCCACGTACAAACTTGTCCACAAACAACCTTTTCCCAGACTCTGTGCCCAAGTCCTGTCCACTGAAATCAGAGAAAACCTGTTCGAAACTATTAAAGAACTCGGTGGCACCTTCAGTTTTCACTTTAACACATAAGCTTGTCCCAAATAATTCTTTTCTCAGGAATTATGGTTTTCAATTTTGCGACAATTCTATCAGGCAAAGTAAGTATTACCTGAGGTGGTTTCTCACCAGCTGGTCTTTCCCCATCAAACCTAGTCATGTTAGCCCACGTATCTCCTAACCCTGGCACATCGTCTATTGTTCAAACATGCTTCCATAAATCTACGGGAAGGAGAACAGGGAATAGCAAGTCAATGTCACTTAAGGTGAACACAGAGGACTGCAAAACGGACTCTATCTCTTTGTAAAACCCTGTCGGGTTTTTCCTGATATCGGGAATTGATTGTCTAATAGTGTTCACTTCCTGTCGTGAAAACGGGACGTGAACAAATTGCGATACATAGTGTGCAGGGATCTCCACAGCGGGTGTACCAGTCCCAGCGTTAGCGGGAATCTCAACCTTAGGGATAAATGTCAGAGGAACCTCTCTCATAGGCAGCTGGGATATAGGTAACTCCGCCACTTACTAAGCAACAGAGCCAGGTCGAGCGCTAAGGCAGTCGAAGAAGTGTCGGGCGAAAAAGCCCTTTTACAAATTCTCAATAACTCTATAGGACAACTAACCTTCTTCCTTACACATTCTTCCTGCAGGTACTGTACCATTACCTGAATCACCTTCTTCTGCATTTCTACTGTATACTGACTATACGTGTCATATACTTCATCTGGCGGTATCAATGAATCTGAGATCCATCGAATCGCATCTTTGGTACAAATTCGTACTTCCTCAGGTGCCGATCTACAACACGGAAGGAACCGTTTCTGCACATACATACTGTTGTCTTCATCATCCTCATCTCGTGATTCCTCAAAGTCCCTCCTATACTCAAACAATCTCTCAACATGACCATGTACTTTCTCCTCTGTGTCCCTCGAAAGTGCTAAAGTATTTAGATCCCTCACCCCTTGTGGGAGATCCGAATTTTGTAATCTACCCCACATTACACATAAATGAGTCCCCAAACCTTCGATAAAAACATTTTTCTCGGGAAAATTGTCCATATTTGATAATGTGGAAAAAACGTTAACTTGATCACCTTTCTCCATACAGTGTTTAGCCCATGCAAATAATTCCTGTTTCTTGTCTGCAGAAAAAGTATTTCGAGTGACAATCTTTGACCCCGCACCCCAATCAACTTCAGTTAATACAGAACCACTCGGGAGCAGAGGTGCGGGTAAATTCAATGGGGGTGCAACGATCGGCATAAGAGGAAGGGGTGGTGCAATAGGTGGAGGAACAACAACTAGAGGAATAGGAACAATAGGTTGCACAGGGGGAACAAGAATAACAGCAGGAATAACAGCAGGAATGGGCAGAGCACCCGGGAGAGGATCATATGGAGGTGGCGCGGAGGCACCAGGCCTGCGTTCGTTTAACAATTTTTCAATAAATTCTTCGGAAACATGGAAATCTTTAGAGGGATACATTTTCTGGATACCTAGGGAGAAAGCCCTATCCATATTTTTGACTGACTCCGAATGTTTTTCCTTATCATATAACAACGCCTTTTCGGCATTTGTTTTATGACGGCGTGCATGTTTATCCCTACTTTTAAGCTGCTGCAACTCTTCTTTTTTCCAATTCTGCAAAACATCAAATGCTGCAGGTCTGGCCTTCTTTTTTAGCAAGACCGATTCTAGGTATTCAATACGGGGGATCTCGAAACTACCATTGATTGGCCACTGAACTTCGGAGGCATGTCTGGTTTGTCTGTGCCAAATATCATTAAATACTATACTTCCAATGCCATACTTACAGTACACAGTACATGCCGGCGACCCCTCCTGTGGTGCCGGGCGGCTAAATTCCAAAGATTGTTGATCGCTGCGGAACAGACCTCTAAAGCAGCTAGACAATTTCCCAGGCATTTCAAAAAAATTGGTGTTACCTGGTCAATAATTGTGTCTGCAGATACAATACGCCAAATTCAAATTGTCAGGGTTAAATTAAGAGCCGGGTCACGACTGCACCTGACCAAACCTAAGGAGGACCGTACAGTTTACCAAAGAACTTACCTAACAAATTTTACCTTGTGTTTGGTGGTTTCGACAAATGTGCCCGCCTCAAAAATGGACCCTCGTCAAGATGCCGTGTCAGACCACACGACTATCGTCCAAGGATCGGATCGTGCAGCGCTGCCGAGGTATCGCGTCTCGTTCGGTCGGGCCCGCAGTATCACACCGTCCGATCCCGGTTCGATAGTCTGCGTCAACCTTCAATGATCCGGCATCAATCTTGAGGGTCCCTATTCGGGCGCCAACTGTGGAAACAGAAAAATAATATGAGGCCGGGAAGCCCAAAAGAAACACACCAACACAGGTTACAAAGAAAATACAAGTGCTTTATTTAAAAGCTACAACAGTTACCAAAGTCGATTGACAAACAGATAGCTATTCGGCTCTCAGAGTAACGTAACGAACTTCAACGAAGGTCCGATGCATTAGTGAGAGAGACCGTACATTGGAATACTTGGGCTTTTTATACTCTTTATCCAGCCCTTGGCCAACCCCCCTCATGGGTTAACTATTCTAGGAGTCAGGCCCATGGGTTCCTTGCCAGGTCAATCCTATAATTTATGCATTTTGATTAGTTTCGCTGATATAGTTGTACATTTACACATAGGTCAACAGTAGGACAAGGTCTCAGTTCACGACCCCGACAAGTGGCCTGTATGCATATTAATTATTCATGTGCACGGAGGTCACAACGGCCAGAATCTTACTCAGAATGTCATTCGGCCTCCATTTTGATGTTCAGGGTGACTTCCATGTTACAAGAGAACCTAAAATGGCGGCTTAATCCAAGATGGCGACTTACATTACTTTCTCTAAGGTCAAGACCTTACCGTGGAGTTTGTTCGCATATGATGTTTTTAGACAACTTGGCGTATGCCAATACACATACAATTGTTGCGATAGGAGACATAATATTGTTTCAATTCCGACAGTGGGTCTATGCAGTGCAGAAAATGTGTACGCTACTCACTACCTACATGTACAAGGACTCCATGGTGTGTGGCAGGAAATGTGAAGGCAGTGCATGGTCAAATTCAGGCATCACGTGCATTGTGCATTCAATGTGTACCATATCTAGAAGCCAAACACACCTCCACCCAAGTACAAAAGCAGGGATGCCTAGCATGGTATCAAAAGGCTGACCATAGACCTGTGTATTGACAGGCAGTGTTGACTGGCATCAACAGCTTAATGTGATTCAAGTGACAACACTGCAAATGATGATGGGACAGTAAGCAGGACACATGATGAAAACTCTGGAGGCCGCCCACGTGTGAAGAAGACACTACAACAGTTGGACAGAGTCATTGGCCATTAAACAGGCTGAGGCCTGTGAGCCACGCAGATTGGCAGACCCTAAACATGTGTGCAACGCAGTACTGACCCACAGTTGACATGGGAAGGCTGATGAGATGCCATGCAATTTATGTCAGCCAGGACTTGTATTACAGTGATCATCCAGTCAAGGACACATAGGGGCATGCGTGCAATGCACATGGAGCATGAATGGGCACTCATGTCCCTGCGGGACATCTGACCTATGCACAGAACAAGTGAGATACCCTGCATCAAGTACTAAGGATGTACCACACGGCATATGTCTGGCAGATTGTACGCTGGAAGTTAGCATCTACACAGGACGCATGAACAGGAAAGTACACATTGGCAAGATTGAAGCAGACCAGTGCAAAGGTGGAACTGGGGTGCAGAGTGGCGGAGGAGGGGCAAGGGAGCATGCCTACATGGAGTCCCCGCATGCAGGCAGAGGAGACATGCATGTCAGTCATGCAATGACATTGTGCCTGGGCTGAGAGGAAGGTCACCCCACTCCACATGCAGAAGGGCCAGTGAGCTGGAACATGGACCGGAGGGGCATACTTGTGACCAGCATGTCAGTAGGGTGCAATAGTGGTGATGCGGACAGTCCCCGTCTGCTCCACATGTCCACCATCCAGCAGAGCAGACATGCATCACGGAAGCATTGCATTACTTACACATCAGAACCATGTACACGTCACATGTAGTGGCAATCATGCACAACACATCCCACAAGTGAAACACACACGTCCTCAAGAAACACGCATCAACACTCACTGGACTGGGCATCAAAGTCCAGCATCTCTCCCACTCCTTCGACCAATTCAGGTGGTATGAACTCCGCAACGAGTGCCTCATGCGGAGTGAGCTCTTCCTCCTCTTGTGCAGGCCCACCGCAAGTCACCAGAGTCAAGTTGTAATTAGAGGCACGCTTAGCCTTAGTGCTGCGCTTGATTTCATTCCAACGGTTTTTGCACTCTTGCGCCGTGCGCACCTCATGGCCGAATGAACTGACATGTTCCGCAACATGCTTCCAGTGGGTGTCACGTTGGGCAGCCGTAGTCTGACTATTGGCACCCACTAGCATGTTACGGCTGTGGCCCCGCACGTAGCCCACAAGGAAGTCCAGTTCCTGCTTGCAGAAAGGCTTCTTCCTCGATGTGCAGGAGGTCGTGGCTGTGTGTGGGGTCCCAGCCTGTGCTGTAGGTGCAACCTTCCTCCTCTTGGACTGTGGCGCAGACCCTGGCTGGCTAATGCCGCCCTGACTAGTATGGCCAGTGGGCTCGGTGGATTGAGCCAAGGGAGTGGCAGGTGGAGGGACGACCAAAGGCCTGACTTGTGTCAGTGGCATCTGGGTGCCCTCTAATGGACCCTGCGCAGCAACATCAGCTGTGGCAGGGTCATTGACCGCAACGGTCCTGGTTGGCAGACTCACAACCGGGGTGTTGTTGGGTGCATCTGCCCCTGCACTTGCCAACACCCGGCTGTTCGGGGCAGCAGATGACATAACTGCCCCAGGGACACGTGTCTTGGTCTGAGCAGCCCTGCCTGCCCCTATGGTTTCCCTCCTGGCCTGTTGGAAATCTACCAAGGGCTCCTCAAGTGCCAACGCAGCCTGCGCTGGCAGACCCTGAGCCTCGGTGGCGGTGTCCACAGCTGCACCTGCAGCTACCACTACCCTTGGGCCCTTGGCAGTCGATGGAATGGACTGCCGGGTCACACGGGCGCCAGTGCCAGATGCAGAAGCTGCATCCCCGGAACCACAGGGGGTGGTGGCATGACTGCACCAACACATGGCAAAACATTGTACTCAAGTGGCGCACCCCTGCCTCTTCCCCCTCTGTGGCCGCCCTGGACACCCTGGAGTCCCCCTACTCCCTGGTCACCACTGCCATGTCCCCGACCACGTCCGCCACGAGGAGTACGCCCAGCTGAGGCGCCCCTCATCTTTGGTGTCCTCCTAACCATGGCACAGATGTAGTAGTGCCGGCACAGATGGAGTAGTGCCAATGGGAGGTGTACACCACAATTGACCTGGGCAATTGGGGTGAGGGGGGTGTGAAGCAAGATGTTAACAGCCCCCCTGCACGTCACGTCACAGAGGCGCTTGCGCTTGAAGGGCCTTCTGTCCAATGAAATTGCGTATGCGTGCAGATGCGCTTAAGCGCTAAGGGCCTTTCCTCGAATTACACGCTGACGTGCAGAATTTTCACGTGCCAAATCACTCCGTATCAAGCTGGCCACGTGTAAGCACACGGAAGACCACGCTCCTGCCCAAAAGGTCGAATTACTGCCCCCCAGAGCCCAGAGCAGCCTCCCACGAGCCATCTGCTGCTGCCTGCCTGCCTGCCTGCTGCCACTGTGCCCTGCCATTTGGTGCCTGCACATCAGCCATCTGCAGGGGTCCAGTTGCTGTGTCCACCCCTGCTGGAACAGAAGACTCCCGACTGGGATACCATCGTTCCACAGCCCAGCCCCAGGACCCAGTTGCCCACCCACGCCTGCCTCGAGGTTAGCGATGTCGGGGAAAACACCATCCGAGACCACTGGCGACCCCCAGCCAGAGGGGCAGAGAGCCACCAGCTTCAGTCAGAAGGAAGTTGGTGTCCTGGTGGAGCATGTCCTGGGGCATTATGATGCCCTCTTCGGATCATCACGCGCCGACAAGGATGGACGGGACAGGATCTGGACGGACATCGTGAATGCCATCAACGCGGAGGGGGTGGCAGTCCGCGACTTGTCAAGAAGCGCTGGGAGGACTTCAAGTCCAGGACCCTCAACAAGGCTCGGCGCCTCTTGAAGGCAGCGGATGCTAAGGGGCGCCGGGGCCACTTGTCGGAAGATTAGATGAGGGTCCTGGAACGCATATCCCCAGCGCTCCACGTCCAGGTCCTTGAGGAGAGGCAGACCCGTCTGGAGTCGAGTGGTAAGTGGCCAGGCATTGCTGTGTGAGACAGGGCATGTTGTAGTGTGCTGGTTGTCTGATACTTGCCTGTATGTGTGACATAGGCCATGTACGCATGTGTGTGTGCAGGGACATCATGGTCATGCATGTGAGACCAGTAATGTGTGAAGCACACGGTTGGTGTATGTGTTTAAATGCTACATGGGGAGCCCTATGCGGAATGGACACATGAGAGCATGCCAGTCTCTGTTCCTGGACATGGGTGGGGGTGAGGGATGGGTGATGATGCCATGTACATGTATGGTTTCCATGTCTGTGTGTCTGACCTGCGTGTCTGTGACTTGTGAATTTCATGGATGCATGACACAAGTCAATGTTCAGATCCACTGATGCAGCCTAGCGATCCTTGCATCCACTTTGTCTGGGGTGTACGAGTCCAGATGGATGAAAGTACGGTGAAGTGTGTGAATGTGACAGGCATGACCCATGATGCATGTGAGTTCAAAAACAACATTGTATATTTCAAGAGTCCCTTGGACATGTTTGCTTATGTCCATAGCATGCGCCATGCCTGTTACTGCATGTGCTTTGCCTGCACTGACCCATGTGTTGTGGAGGGACATGATGGAAGTGATCTTTGACGGTGCCACTCATCTGCTATTGCTTCCTGTCTAGGGGACCATTGTACAGTACCCTGATGCTTGTGTTCTATTTCTCCCTCTACGCAGCGCAAAGTGAAGAAGAGGGCGGAGACGGCGCTGTGGAGCCAAGCGGCGGGGATGCCCCCACGGCTGCAGTGGAAGGGGTGGGTGAGCCCCCACAGGGGGCTTGCAACGGCAGAAGACGGTGTGGAGCCATCCAGGTTGGTGGTTTCCACAGAGGAGGAGGAGGCTGCTACTGAGCCGCACATGGGGCCTGGTGGGGGCATCCCTGCTGGTGCAAGTGGTGCAGTCCAGGGGCAGGAGGCAGCACAGGTCGCCGTGGAGGTGCCTGTGCATGTCTTTGTCCCTGACACTGTGACTGCACCACCATGCACCAGCAGGGATGCCCCATCCCAGGCCTGTCCGCAGGTAGGGGGGATATCCATGTCATCTGACTCCCCTCCACCTGCGGACGAGGGGACCCCTGGCCGTATGGAGAAGGTCCTGATTGGTGTTGCGTTGTGCACGGTGTCATTCGTGATGAGGTGCGTGCTTCCCGGGGGGAGCACGCACGTCATCACTAAAAGCACTGTGCCAACGTGGCCCAGTTGGGAGCGGTCGTGGTCGGGGGTCTCGTACCTGTGTCGGGCACTTTGGCGACCCTCTTCTCCTCTGTGGAGGCTATGCGCCAGTCATTCTCCATGCCGTCTTCCGGCCCAGATGCCACCAAGGCCCCCTGTGGACCTGCCCCGACCAATGCAGCCAGCTCGGTGGGGATCCCATCCCTGCCATAGTCGGGAGTCGGAGGTCCAGCAGGGGTGGACACACCAGCAACTGGACCCCAGCAGATGGAGGATGTGACGGCATCATCGGGCAGGGCACGTGCACGACGGCGTTGGTGGATTCCATCAGCCTGGATGCCGTCGTGCTGGCACAGGCAGTTGCGTCGGAGACAGCGGCAGGCTCGACGTGGGAGGCATCATGGCTCGGGGCCATCAACATCAGGGGTGCAGCCATCGGCCGGAGGGCAGGAGAACCCTGGAATGGGAGTGGCTTCCGTGTGGGAGCGGTTGGGCCAGTGGGTAGGTGCGGAGCGGCAGCGGGCAGAGGAGGAACGGCTCACAATGGTCAGGGCGGAGAACTCCATGCGGAGGGCGCTGAGGCGGGCTGAGTGCCTCGAGAGTTTTCGCAGGGAGTTGGAGCTGGACACTGCTTTATCCCTGCGAGACCTCGGGGCCAGGGAACATGCCCGCCTCCAAGCCATTGAACAGGAGTTCGATGATGCCCTGGCCCATGACAACATCCAGTGAGCCGTTGGACTAGCCCGCTGCCCTTGTAAATAGTTATGTAGTTAGTGTTAGGTTTCCTTTGCTTTTTTCTTGATTTTGGACCTTTTGGACAATGGCCAACATTTTTGTATATAGTTTTTTTATTACGTAGTATTTTTAGATAGGTTTCATTTCTTCAGTTGGGATCATGGACCCTGGATTGTTTATCTGTATATAGTTGACTGTTGGATTATGGTTTGTTTTTTTGATTTACCCATGGAGCAATGGTTTTTGGTTTTGTTTTTCCCTTGGATGTACTTTTTTGAACTGTGACTTTGGACACCTTTCCTTTGGATTATGATTTGTGGTTTTTCATTATTTTACGGACATGCTGCTTTTTTGATTTTAATTCCCATTGTCGTTTGTTTATTTTTAATCCCATTTATGTTGCTTTTAATAGATTTTTTTCATCAAACTTCAATGTGTAGTATCATATCATTGGTTTTATGCATGTCATGATATGGGTTTTGACATTCACTTACACCCATTGTGTGTATGTGAGGGACATGTGTTCATTTACATACTTGCCATTGGGGTTGTATCATGTAATTGGCAATTCTGAGTGGGTGGATGCAATACTTGGGTGGGTGTTTGGCATGTGGAGGCTGCCCATAAGGGCCAGGGATCTAGATTGTGATGACATGTTGGCTGGGGGACATGTGTCAGGGCCTGCTGGGATGTGCCTCGCAATGCTGGGGGGTGGGGGTGCAGGGGGACATGAGTGGGACATGAGTGGGGGCCTGGTGGAGGGTGCCCTGCACTGCTGGGGGGTGTGTAACGCTCACCTGATTCTCGCAGAGGCGCCGGTCTTGACTGGGCGACTACCGTATCTTCAAAGGTGATGTGTAGCACCCGGTTGGCTCTTTGGGCTGGACCTCTGTGCACTGTATGCCTGACGTGTAGAGTAAGATGTCTGCAGATAGAAAATATGGGGTTAATGAACTGGGGTTATTGGGGTGTCCCTATCTCTTTCCTCTTCTCCTCTCCTGTAGACCCCCAAAGGTTAACGCTCTCACCTTAGGTAAGTGAATGCTGAGCTCTCCATCTGCCTTGGGGCAGGGTGCTGTAACCAGTTTCTTCACTGGATAGGTAGCGCAGGCCTCTTGACTTCAGAGGACTGCTGTCCGTCGTTTACTGCACGAACGGTAAGTTTCGAGTCATTCAAATGTCTTTAAAGTCTTTAGTAATGATGTCTCTTGTTTTGCAGGGTTCCGGCGATGGCGGATGACGGGCTGAAGTGAGTTGAAGATGGAGCCCGTGTGATGAATAGAAGCGCCTGGAAGCACGTAAGTAAGCGCTTGTTGCCTGCTTCACTATGCGCTCTAACTGTCTTTTTATTTTGCAGGTACGAGTTCGGAGCGGCTGCAGGGTGCCGGAATACCCACTGGATTAGATGTGGAAAGGAGTAATTGCACGTGAGTATTAAAGTTCCCCAATGTCTTAAACGCACCTTGTTTTGTCTTTCAGATGCGGGATGCAGCGCCGAAGGCCTCCGGAGCGTACGAAGAGTAGGTAAGCCTTTGCCTTTCAGATGCCGGAATGCTAACCTGTTCTTTCTTGTCTTTATAGGTGTTGCTGAAGACTGGATTCAGGATGGTAAGCCTTTGCCTTTCAGATGCCGGAATGCTAACCTGTTCTTTCTTGTCTTTATAGGTGTTGCTGAAGACTGGATTCAGGATGGTAAGCCTTTTTCCTTAGGCCCAGGACCGGATGCAGAAGACACGATGAGCGTTCTGCTGCAGAGGTTGCAGAATAACGCAAAGCAAGATTCATCCACCGGGTGTGGTTTAAATAGCCTCCTGTAGTGCTTAGGTGTCTCCTTCCACAGCCACGCCTAAGTAAGAAAAGAGTTCCTGGTAAGAAAAGAGTTCCTGCCTTCCAGAAGAGTTCCAGTGTTCTGAATCTAGGGAGTGGCTCCAGCCCCACCCAACAGGAAAAGTAGTTTCAAACAGAAGAGGATCAGAGGCTCAACTGGCAGGCAATTAAGCAGCATGGTCTGCTGAAGGTAAGTCCACCCAAGCATTATGAGCCCGGCTCTTCCAGCGCTGGGACTGGGCATATTTATGAGCCTGGTGCCACTGGCGCCAGGACTGGGTCCAAAAGGTCCCAATTGGGACTGGTTGGCACTCGGAACCTGGGTTATGGATCTGCTTCCAAGGGAGTTGGAAAACCCTGACCTTTTGGAAGCAGAGATCATGACAATACCCCCACTCAAGGCCCCTCCCAAACCGGGCTTCTCCGGGGGTTTTGGCTTGTCAGGAAATGTTCGGTGAAATCTTTTGATTAGGCGAGGAGCGTGGACATATTCAGCAGGTTCCCAGGATCTCTCTTGGGGGCCGTAGCCTTTCCAGTCAATTAGGTAGAATAGTTTAGATTTGGAGATCTTGGAGTCCAGAATGCTTTTGACTTCAAATTGGAGTTCTCCATCCACTAGGATAGGTTTTGGAGATTTGGTTAGTCGGGTTTGAGGTTGCACGGGTTTTAATAGAGAGACGTGGAAGACCGGATGTATCTTCATGTGCGGGGGCAAGTCCAACTTGACCGCTACTGGGTTTACTATGGTAGTGATGGAATAGGGACCAAGGTATCTTGGGTTGAATGTGCGTGGCCCTTTTAGAGATAGATATTTGGTGGATAACCAGACTTGATCCCCTACTTGATAGTGAGGGGCTTCCTTCCGATGTTGATCTGCTCCTTTCTTGTATTGTTCTTTAGCCCTTTGAAGGTGAGAAACAGCTTCCTTAAAGGCTTGGCTGATTGTAGAATGCAGGTAGTCTACTGCTGGTGTTTCAAGATCTTGGAGGGGATCCAACTCCGAGGTTCGAGGGAGACTGCCGTACAAAAGAAAAAACGGGGTTTTCCCAGTTCCCGAATGGACAGAGTTATTGTAGGCATACTCGGCTATCCAAAGGATATCTTTCCAAGTTTTTTCAGTTTGTTGCAGCATGCAGCGTAAATACTGTTCCAGAGTTTGATTGGTCCTCTCGGTTTGTCCGTCGGTCTGAGGGTGGTGACTGGTCGATAGTCTCACATCAATTTGAGCCGACCGACAGCAACTTCGCCAAAAATGAGAAATAAATTGACTACCTCGATCCGAAATTAGAACCGAAGGAAAACCGTGCAGTCGGACGATGTTTTCGAGAAATTCTCAGGCCAGAGTTGCTGCTGTTGGCAAGCCTTTGAGCGGAATGAAATGCGCCATCTTGGAGAATAAGTCCACGATTACTAGAATCGTATTGTATCCGGAGCATGGAGGTAGATCGGTGATGAAGTCCATAGAAAGCGTATGCCAAGGGCGAGGTGGGATGTCAATAGGGCGTAAGAGGCCTGCTGGTCTTTCCTTTTGACTCTTGTTTTGGGCGCATACTCCACAGGACATTATAAAGTCTCTGATGTCTTTTTTCCAAGACGGCCACCAGAAGTAGCGCTTGATCTTTTCTGAGGTCTTGGCTATACCGGGATGACCTTCCATTAAAGAGTCGTGATAACAAGAGATTACTTTTTTCTATAAATCTGTGCTGGGTAGGTATAATCGTTCTTGGAAATACAATAAGTTGTCCTTTACTGCAAAGTCCTTTCCCTGCAGATGCCAATTCTGTATGTCTGCTGGAGTTACAAGTTGCCTGGCTTTATCCTTAACTTCCTCTATGGATTCTGTGGCGATTACACCCAGAATTCTTTGTTCGGGAATGATTGGTACAGGTTTAGGGTTGACCAAGTGTTCTTCCACTCCCATCCGAGAAAGGGCATCGGCTTTACCGTTCTTTGTACCAGGTCGATAGGTAATTATGAAGTCAAACTCGGCAAAGAATAATGCCCAACGGAGTTGTCTAGAGGATTGGGCTTTTGCGGTCTTCAAATATTGCAGGTTTCGGTGATCCGTAATCACAGTAACGGTGTGTCGGGCCCCCAGCAGATAATGCCGCCAAGCCTTAAAGGCAGACTTGATAGCCAGAAGTTCCTTGTCAGTAATCGTGTAATTGATTTCAGGAGGCGAGAATTTGCGGGACCAAAATGCCACGGGATGCAACTGATTGGTTACCGGGTCCTTTTGTGATAGAACTGCCCCCATGGCAAGGCTTGAAGCATCAGTTTCCACGATGTAGGGGAGTTCGGGGCGAGGGTGTTTTAAGATTGGTGCAGAGATAAATTTAGTCTTCAAATCCTGGAAAGCTTGTTCCGCCTCGGTAGACCATTCAAAACGTTTGTTTTTCTTTAACAAGGCAGTGATGGGCTGGACTATTCGAGAGAAT
Organism: Ambystoma mexicanum; assembly: GCF_040938575.1. NCBI lineage: Eukaryota > Metazoa > Chordata > Amphibia > Caudata > Ambystomatidae > Ambystoma > Ambystoma mexicanum. The sequence goes on along the minus strand of NC_090923.1, from coordinate 102,820,084 downwards.
TCGGGGATAAACCTGCGGTAAAAGTTAGCGAAGCCTAACATGCTTTGCACACCTTTTACGGAGGATGGTGATGGCCATTTGAGAACTGCATCGACCTTCTTTGAATCCATACGCAGTCCGCCAGGTGATAATATGAATCCCAAGAATTCAACTTCAGTCACGTTGAAAACACATTTTTCCAACTTAGCGAAAAGTTTGTGTTGACGCAATCTTTCGAGGACCATTTTCACGTGTTTCCGATGTTCAGATTCCGATGAAGAATAAACGAGGATGTCGTCAATGTAAACAACAACACATACATCTATGAGCTCTCTGAGGACATCGTTCATAAAATATTGAAAGGCGGCCGGGGCATTGCAAAGTCCGAAGGGCATGACCTGATATTCAAATAGCCCATACTTGGTGCGGAAGGCCGTCTTCCATTCATCGCCCTCTTTTACTCGTACCAAATGGTAAGCTCCTCTAAGATCCAGCTTTGTATATATGCATGCTTTTCTGACTTGGTCCAGGAGTTCAGGGATCAAAGGTAACGGATATCTATTCTTAACGGTGATCTGGTTCAGGGAGCGATAATCGATACAAGTTCTAAGGTCTCCTTCCTTTTTTGGAACGAAGAACAAAGCTGAAGAAGCAGGGGACTTGGAAGGACGAATAAACCCATTTGCCAGGTATTGATCCAGGTATTGTCGAAGGTGAAGGTTCTCAGGCTCGGTGAGGGCATAAATTCTACTACAAGGAGGAGTAGATCCAGATATCAGGTCTATCTGGCAGTCATAAGACCTATGAGGAGGTAGAGAGTTAGCCTGATCCTTCCGGAAAACATCTTGGTATTCTAGGTATTCGGGAGGTAACTGGGGAGTCTCTGAAGAAATTGCGGCCAGTGCAACACCAGGTGGAGGGTGACAAGTAGAGACACATTCTGGAAACTGGACCGTTCTTGCTCGCCAATCGATCAGAGGATTGTGTTTCTCTAACCAAGGTATTCCTAGAATAATCTGAAACTGAGGGGCCTTGATCACATCGAACACGATCTTCTCATGGTGTCCATCTTGACTTACTAGCGTTACCTCTTGAGTGGTATGCGTTACTGGCCCGGAGGCTATCTCCGTACCATCCACCGTAGTAATGACGTCCTTTACAGCCTTGGGACAAAGAGTTAGATTCATCCTCAAAACCATTTCATGATCCACATAATTGCCGATGGCACCGCTGTCGACGTAAGCTTCAATTGCATGTAATCGATCCGGATTATCAGGGCTAATGAGGACCATAGGTATCACGAAATGCGAGGTCACGGAACTGGTTTTCACGCTCGGCAAGAGGACCTCTATTCTTGTCGGGCGAGGTCGTTTCCCTGCTCAGAGTTTGTAACTTTGGTAACTGCAGCTCCTACTGCCTTCTTGGCAGGTTTCACCGGACAGTCTCGAAGAAAGTGCCCTGAGTTTCCGCAATATAGGCATAATTGCAACTGTTTCCTCCTTTCCCGCTCCCTTTGTGTTAGAGGACCTTTCAGACCCCCTATTTGCATGGGTTCCCCGGAGTCTACTCCTTTGGAAGGAGTTGGCGGTTTGGAAAATACTCGAGCATCAAACTTGGAACGATCGGCCTTC